>NC_022026.1:45810567-45828652 GCF_000317375.1 Microtus ochrogaster | reverse complement strand
GTCGGGACCACGAGGGGTGCACCCACCCATTGAGACAGTGGAGCTGATCTATTGGGAGCTCACCAAGGCCAGCTGGACTGTGACAGAAAAAGCATCCATTTTTATAACTCTGAACAGTTTCAATCTTAATAAATCAAGAACAGGTGGAAACTGAGAAAATGTTAAAATGTTGGCTTAAATAGAAATCACATTAAATAAGATAAGAAAAATGAAAACAGGAGTGTCTAATTTCATTTGTTTCCCAAAAATATTTCCTCTATCCCTTCTACATACTAGTTTGGTGTCCATATTTGAGAATATGACAGTCTTTTAAATGACCCTCCTATAATTTGCCTCCTACTTGATGTTTTTGTACAATCAACTTCCGTACTAACTAGAACTGACCTGCGTATTGAGCCAGATAACACTGGAGAGGCTGGAGAGATGGCTCAGCGATTAAGATCACTTGCTGCTCAATCAGGAGGACTGGAGTTCAAACTCCAACCTGCAAACTGGGTAATTCACAAATGCCTAAAACTCCAAATCCAAGGGAGCTGATGCCCTCTACAGGGGCTCATATATACTCACACGGACAGACAGACAGACAGACAGACACACAGACAGACACACACACACACACACACACACACACACACACACACACACACTAAAATAATTTGGTTTTGCAATGATAAGACTGAAATGAAGGAAGGTGACATTGAAACCCTGAGTCATACAGACTGGCTTCTGTCTTGCTTTCTCTTGGATTACTGACTAAGGAGAAAAGGACACTGGAATTGAAGTTTACTTCCAATAGCTATGAAAGTGAAGTAAGGGGCTGATGAGTTAGCTCAGTTCCATGTTCTGGACCCACATGATGGAAGACGAGAACAAACTCAAGGTGCCCTCTGACCTCTGCATGCCAATCATGGCATGAATGCCCCCTCACTCATACACATCATACACAAGCACACAATCACAACATCTTTAAACGAAATTAGAAAAAGGAGTCCGAATGTAAGTGAAACTACTGTAAGGAATTCTACGGATTTAAACCCAAACAACAAGTAGCATGTTACCCTCAATTGTGATTGAAAGTCAAATGATGTGCTCTTAGACTCTTGAAATTAATTTCAAAATTTTGCTATGAACCTGGACAGTTAGTTTGCTGTATCAAAGTCAGTGAAAAGAAACCTCACTTACTTTAGTTTCATATTCCATGCTGTAAATTATAATTTTTGCAAACTACACAAGTATGAATATGCAGTTGATGTGAAAGAGTAGTGTGTTAATAAAAATGGTTTCATTTTTTTAAAGTGCTATAATTTGGGAAATGTTATTTTTTTTAAAAAACCTCTCTTTGTAAAAAAAATGTGTTTTCAATTTGCGGCAATAAGTAATTTTACTGGTAATTCAATAAATTTGGAAGCTTCTGGGCTCCATTAAAGCAGTCTACCTGCCTGGCTGAGGAGCCAACTCTCTAAGTCTCTTTTCCTGTTACTGTGTTAAAACACAGGGGTGGGGTCAACATAGGAAGGAAGAAAGGGTATATTCTGGCTCACAATTCAGGGTACAACACAACACAGGGAAGTTAAGATGGCTGGCGCCAAAACAGCCATTCATCTGGTATCCCTGGTAATGAAGTCGGGACGGAAGAATGCATGTTGCTGCCCACTCGGCTCCCTTTACCATTTTTACAGCCCAGGATCCCACCTGGAGAATAGTACAATCCACAGTGGATGGCTCTTCTCATCTCAGTGAACATAACTAAGATGATACATACCCTCCAAACCTGTCTCCCAGGTGATTACCGATTTGGCCAAGTTGACAGGTAACAGTAAGCGCCACATCAACTCCCTGCTCATGCTGGGAGGAGCGACTCAAGTCGTGTCGGGAAGATGGTGAGCTATAATAATAAAGCCTGTGTTATAGTTATTCTACTTACCTGCTAAAAGGTTGTAATCGGGAAACCAAACAGAAAGTAAAAGAGTAACTGGGTCTAAAGGTACAGGGCTGTAATCTCTGCTACTGGAAAGGCTGGACTACAGGAGGACTGCCCAAAATTCAAGGCCTGCTTGGACTACAGGATGAGTTATAAAATAGACTGATGAATTTAGTGAGACCCTATTTCCAAATAAAAGTATAAAAAAGGTTAAGGTATAGCTCATTAGTAGTATTTTGACTACCATGGACAAAGTCTAAATTCAATTCGCAATTTATTTAAAATTTATACGATATAATATATATAATATCATAAACAATATATACAACTTCAATGTTCCATTTTAAAAAGTAAAAAGATGGGGCCATGGAGATGGCTCAGCAGATAAAGTGCTTCTCATACAAGCATAGGGACAGTTTGGATCCCCAGAACTCACTTAAATGCTGGGTTGATATGCCAGCCTCTCTACAAAACCAGTGCTCCAAAGGCAGAGACAATGGATCCCAGAAAACAAGCTAGGTGGCCAGACTATCAGTGAGCTCTGGGCTCAACTGAGAGAGTCTGCCTCAATGAATAAGGTGAAGAGTAGTAAAGAAAGACTCCCAATGTTCATGTCAGGCATTTGTGCCCCAAACACATGTATGTCCACATACGCAAGCATATACGCAGACACACCAAACACACATACACACCACAGAAAAGGAAACAGTGAGGTAGCAGTCCATGCCTGAAATCCTAGCACTCAGGAGGCAGAAGCACAAGGAAGAGAAGTTCAAAGCCATCTTAGGCTACATGATGAATTAGAAGACAGCCTGGGTCACACATGACCCTATCGTCAAACACAAAAACCAAAAGTGACAAGAAACGTGAAATTCAACTTTAATAATACATTTTACTTAACTTATAATTCATGTATACTAAATATTATCATTTTAACAAACAATAAAATACTGAGAGATTTTTACATTCATTATTTTTCTATGAATTCTTCAAAATCTTGTGTTTATTTCTTTATACTTGAAGTACATCTCATCTCAAATGCCTACCAGGCATATATGCCTAGCATCTGCCATGTTCAGCCACATGGGTCCAAATGATCACCTTTTATGCTCAGGCAAAACTCAAACAAAAACTAAAGGAAATGTACTATGAATAATGGCAGAAGCATACGAAAGGCCTATCAGACTCACTCAGTTTTCAGGATGACTCACCTCTTTTTGTCTGAAGGTCTTAGTGGTCAGGATTGACCTAGGAGGGGCTGCAGGTGCCTTTTATAAACCGCCGAAGAGTACTTTAGGCACAGAAAGTTATACACTGGATATAGTATACAGTCTGTAACAAGGTAACCGGATCTGCCATTGAAGGATGAAAGCATCCACTAGCTACACACTGCATGGACAAGAGTGTTATATCCCAAACATACTTTATTCATGAGCACAAATTTAAATTTTATGAAAGTTTCGAATGTAGGGATTTTGTGAGCGATAGTTCAGTGGTTAAGAGCACATACTGCTCGCACAGAGGAGTTGAGCTCAGCTCTCAGCACCCGTGTTGAGTGGCTCACAACTGCCTACAAGCCCAGCTCCAGAAGATCTTGCAATGGGAGTGTTGGTAGTCATTTAAGAGATTTTCCCAGCACATACAAAGAACTGCACATCCGGGAAAGATAGGAGTCTGAGCCTGGGAGAAAGAGAAAATGACAACTTTAACCTTTCGAGATGAGATGGGTCCTAAGGCTGGGAGTCTGCTCGGTGGACACTGGCTTGGGTATTTTATAGGGTCCCTACGTCCTCTCCTTTCTCCTACTGGTCCTTTTGAGAAACCCTCCAACCACCCGTGCCTTCGGAACAGTTCTCTTCAAACTGTTTTCCGAGATCAAGCAGCTGCCATCCCAAGGAGCCGCTTTCCTTATCTACATGTTCAACTCTCCTTCAATCTGATGATCTCTTCTGATTTCCATGGGCACCTGTATTCATATGCACACACCCACTCAGTAATACACATGCCCATAATGAAAAAAGAAAATAACGGGCTGGAGAGATGGCTCAGAGGTTAAAGAGCTTTGCCTGCTCTTCCAAAGGTCCTGAGTTCTATTCCCAGAAACCACATGGTGGCTCACAACCATCTATAATGAGGTCTGGTGCCCTCTTCTGGGCTTCAGGCATACATGTAGATAGAATATTGTAAACATAATAAATAAATGTTTTAAAAAAAAGAAAAGAAAAAGAAAAAAAGAAAATAAACATTAAAGTATCTATCTATCTATCCATCCATCCATTCATCTATTATCTATGAGCCATTCTTAGCACACAAAACAAACCACAACAGAAAGAAGGGCCAGATTTGGCAACTGCTGACCTAGAAGCTAAGAATTTTACTATTTCGTTAATTAATTTTTCATCTGTGTGTGTTGTGTCCACGTATGTTCACATCTAGCTTCTATGTGGATGTTGGAGATCCAGACTCTGGTCTGATTTCAAAAGTGCCATTCTCATGCTTGCACAGAAGCACTTCATCCACTGAGCCACCTCCCAGTCCAAGAATTTTAACAAGGTGTGCTAAGAGGTTGATTTAATTACAGGATGTGGGGAACCAGAATACATCACTCTTAAACATAGAGGATCCTTGGGTTACTCGTATCTGCCTAAAAGCAGGACATAGATTTACAAAGATAAAAGCTACGCAGCCACTGCTCTGTTAGGAAGAACAAAAATCAACCTCAGAAGGACTGGAGAGATGGCTCAGAAGCTAAAACAACTTGCTACTCTTACAGAGAATGCAAGTTCAGTTCCTAGCACCCACATGGCTGCTAATAACTATGCCTCCAGTCCCAGAGGATCAGACACTCTCTTTCTTTTGTTTGTTCGGAGGGTCTCACTATGTAGTTTGGACTCTCCTGGAACTCCCTCTGTAGACCAAGCTGTCCACTAACTCACAGACATCCACCCACCTCAGCCTCCTGAGGGCTGAAATTAAAGTCGTATGCCACTATACCAGGCTCAAACGCCCTCTTCTGGTCTCTGAGGGAACTTCATGCACATGGTGTATAGAAATACACGCAGGGAAACCATCCACATACATAAAATAAATATAATCTTTTTGAAATCAACCACCAAAGACCATTTAAAGTCGTACTGTCCTAAAGGCAATGGAGGAAGAATTTACATTAACCAGCTTCATAAACAAGCCTTTATCTTCCAGTTGCTTGCCTCCCCCAAAGTTGCTCAACCTAAACTCAGACTTCTTCGCCCTTTGCCTTCTCATTTCCCTAAAGATTTACCATGCTTGACTGAAGATTCTGTATCAGCTAAAACCTGAGCCATTTGTTTGAGCTTCTCATTCCCCACAAGTCTCCTTGAACAAACAGGAGTGGCCTTCACCTTTTCTCTTGTTCATCTCTTCTGCTACAGGTATCTGTTCTGACTAAAAGCCTGCGGGGGCTGAAGGGAAATATTTTTCTTCTCCCTCAAGGACATATGTTGAAAGGTAACTAGAACTTTGGCCAAGCTTGATAACACATTCCAGTGAGCTCAGCACTTGAGAAATGGAGACCAAGGAACAAACGTTCATAGCTAGTCTCAGCCTTACAGAAAATGTGGAACAAGCCTTGATTATATAAGACATTGTCTCAGAAAGTAAGGTAGGACTACGGCCAAGCATAGAGACTTATTCATGTAAGTCAAGACTGAGCTACAGAATGGCATGTCGTGTCTCAAAACAGCACAAAATACAAAAACGAAATCCTCTGGAATCAGGAGAAAACAGGTTCTCCAACCATCTCTAGTCTGACTGTCAGACTAGACATAGGTAAATTTCTACACCCCCGTCATAATGATCTTCTCAGGCCCTCAGCTTCTGCCTGCCAGCCAGATAATTACCATGGCAACTCTAGTGACATCAACAATCGCTCACAGGCTCATAGTGAATTAAAATCAAAATTTAGTAACATCTGAACAGAGTCTGGGAAAATTTGCCATTTAAAATATGGTTTTGTTAAGAAATAAGTAGGATTGCAGAGACACAAATAGATTTACTATTGCTGGGGCTGATTTGGAAACAATCCTTGCTATAAATAAGCCAATTATCATTACCACTTACACATTACAATGAAAGGAAATTGTGTGACAGCCTTGAAGCCCAGTTCTAATTATTGTTTATGTGTAAAGATCTAATAGATCAATACCAGAAAATATTCAAATTTCAGACTCTTTACCATAATTTGCCCAAATATGTGGTTTTGTGCAGTATTTTACATTGTTTCTTTTTCGGTTTTCTTTTCCATTATTTTAAAAACCCTCCAACAAATTTCACTAAGGCAAACTCAGCCAAACACTTAACCTAATAATAGAACTAGTTAAACAGCAAACCGTAGTTGGCTTGGCAAATTAAAGTAGAAATAGAACAAAACTTTGTCCTATTTCCTTATTAAACTAAGCTCACAACCAAAGAGTCGGGAGCCCAGGGTCTTCCTTAGCTACATAACGAGTAAAAAGTAAGCCTTGGCTACATGAGCCTCATCCTAAAACAACAAAACGAAATTTTAAAACTACCCCCCCAAAGAAGGCATCTGTATTAAGTACAAATTACAAACTAAAAAGAACAATAAGCATTGGCTTTCTCCAAACTAATCTTACCTCAGTTTCTTTTCTCTAGCCTTTCCCTGTCATGAAGACTGAAAAGCTAAAGTTGATTTAGCTCTTACTGTTCTTACAGTTGGCCATATCATATGGCTCTAGCCATGAGATAAAGGTGGACATCTCTGGACAGCTACTTTATCTGAATGAAAAATGGACAAGCCTTTTGTCCTTCTGTCTCTTCCGTGCCTGAAACATAGAAATAATGCCTGAAGTCTAACAACCATCTTTCAACTTTGGGCACAAAAGCTACTTTCTAAGAACAGGAGACTGCGAGGAACCTAGAGTCTGGCTCCCTAGAGATCACAGAAGAGCTATAGACAACCTGCATTGCCTGCCTTGGGCTTTGTCATTTGATGGGAGTAATAAAACTCTTTCTTACTTATACAACCAGGGTTTTTTTGGTCTCTGGTAGTTTTTTTTTTGGGAGGGAGGGTTGTGGCTAACTGTTTTTATAACTGAAAAGCAAGACAAGGCAGGATTTACTTGCCACTTGAAGCACAAATCAGAATTACCTCAAAGACTCGTCACAATTCATATTGCTGGACTAGGGTTTCAGAGTTTCTGAGTCAATAGGAGTTGGCTGGTTCCCAAAAACCTCATGCATATGTGCATACACAGGCACACACACAGTCTTCGTGCGTGCTTGTGTTAAACACTAAGCCCAGAGCCATGCCCAGATGCCCTACCAGTGAACTACACTTCAACACTCACATTTCCTTTCTAACTGATACAAATAGGCTGCTACTAACTAGACCAGGGTCCTCACTTTTAGAAACATTAAATTCCAGGCATAGTGGTGAATGCTTGTATTCCAACACGTGAGAGCTACAGGCAGCAGGGTCAAGAGTTCGAGGGCACTCTGTTCCACATAACCAATTTGAGGCACTCCTGGGACATGTAAGACCCAAGTCCAAGAGATTTAAATAAATAAATATTAAATAAAGCAATGTGAAATATAGAGAAGAATGGGCTTTGAAGACGGAAGAATCTCATCCAGTCCCAGATTTGGCCTAAGGATTAGTTATGTGAACCCACCCAAACAGCCCTTCTTACCTTTGCTTCTTTTGTGGTAAAAGAGCGATTATAATACCCACGATAGTGGTATAGGTTAAACTAGACACGGCTGTAAGCTGTCAATTCTGTCCTTCAAACATATCAGGTATATAATAATTAGAAACAGTAAATAAATATCAACATAATTATAGATGCTCCTCAACTCATGACATGGTTATTTCCAGATAAATCTATCTTCTCCAGGTAGGTTGGAAGATATTCTAAGCCGAGAATGCCTCTCACGCACTCCACCTAGCGATACCGAACAGCACAGTTCAACACTGCAGCACCTGGCAGAGTCCCAGCTGCTTACTCCCCTCCGGATTATGTGAACTCAAAACAGCAAACCAAAACCAAGAGAGACCCCTGAATTGCATACATCTCACAGCACAATATGCAACCTACCATTATATAATTATATAGTATAGTATATCATAGTCGCATGGCACAAAACAAACACAACTCAGGATAACACGAGCATCTTCTCTCCATGTTCGTGCTCCATCGTTGCTTTGCTATTGAGAAAATACATTCCCCCTCGAATCTAATCTTCAGGCCGAATGTTCCTCCGTAATGTGCACTGCAAGTGTAAAGTAAGTGGCGGAAAGCTCAGCCAGGCTGTAGCTCTGCTCCTGCCTGGAGCAGAACAATAACAAGAGAGTCAGAGCACACTGGCCAGGCTAGACCAATTGCAGTGCCTTTTCCCTGCGTGTACTTATGCTGCCTGATGACAACTATTCTCTCTGTCCTTCTCTAAATTGGGGGTGACAGTTTGGAAGCCATTGGCTTCAATTTCTGAAAAAAAGGAAACCTTGACAACGAGAAGCAAGGATAAAATCACAGTCAATTTAAAGTGGTTGCTGATAAGCTGGCCCGGTGAAGCATCCTCACGCTGGCATGCTGTGAAGGAAATGGAATTTGCTGTCTCACCCTCTTCCCTATTCCCTGCCACCTAGAATCTCAAAGCATGTGTTCCAGTCAGAACTCCAAATTCTAAACAGGAAGAGACAGGGGGAGAGAGAGATCCAGATTTCAGGGACATGAGCTGGAACATGGAGAACCTGGAAGCCTTTCTTTCTTGGTAGAAAAAGAAAGCACTGAATTTTTGTGCCTCAAGATGAAAGGCAAACTTTTACCATGGTCACATGACCTATACCAACAGCCTACTCCTTCTACCCAAAATGCCTTACTTCAAAAGGCCATCAGAAATAGTTATCATTGGCCAGGTGGGATATCACACCTTTATTCCCAGGACTCGGGCAGTAGTGGCAGGTGAATTTCTTAGTTCTGTGGCAGCTGTATATAGTTAGACCCTGTCTCAAGAAGAAAATCATTATTTGAGAAATGTCTAAATCTGTCCCTTTCCAGATAAATATTTCGTCTCCTGTAGCTCCTTTCTCGGGAACTAGTCAAATCATGTTTCTGTCAAAAAATCACAGTTCTCACCCCAAAGGAGTAAGAGAATTTATTCTCGAATCAAATTTGAGTGACCATAACCCAGGAACATATACATTCAAATTGTCCCGAATACTTTGCTCTAACATAATAATAGTTTTGTGGAAGTTTTATAGTTAGAACAAAAGAAAGTCCTAAATCAAGACATTTCAAATACGTTGATGGCAACAGGTAGCTAGACCCAGAGGGAACATTTCTACTATAGGTTTCATATGCTATCTGATGATAGTTTTAGCCTTTGGGTTGCTTGATAATCTGTTGGTACATTCTGAGAAGGTTTCCCTAATAGTTAGGAGGATGTTAGATCAAACACAGAAGTGGGCAATGAACTTCAACAAAGGGGGTAGGGCTGAAGATAGTCCAAGATGGGCCAGCAAGGTGGCTCGGCAGGCAAAGGTGCTTAATACCAACCTGATAATCTGAATTTGATTGCCAAATAAACACTTGGGTAAAGGAGAAAACTAGCCCTGGAAAGCACCACCAACTAGGAAACAAGCATTAAATCCCCAAACCTGTGGAGCACATTTCTCATTCAAATTACTGCAGAGCCTACTGGGAAGCAAGGAAGCAGCAAGGTCTGGTCAATGGAAGCTGGGGTTTGGAGTCGGGTAGATGTGGATTTGAAACCATTGGCTAATGCAGGAGTTGCGTGCGCTCATCTGATGCACTGTGTGCTTTCACTTCTTTATCTGTGAGGGAGGGCTAAAAAAGGACTGTCCTTGAAAGATGGTCCAGAAAATATCAGAGCCAAACCAGCGTCCATTTAAAAGCAGAGAACAGCCCCGTGCATTTGAGGATAGAGACAAAAGAATCCCAGCGTGTCTACAACAGTGACCTTCTATCCTAAACGAAAGGTGCAAGCAGATGTTGATGGGTCATGCCAGCAGGGTCTACACAGCAAATTCCGGGCCAGTCAGATCAGGGCTACATAGAGAAATCCTGTCTCAGAAAAATAAAATAAAATCAGATGAAGAAGAATAGAGGAAGATACCACATGTGCTCGAGGGTGCATGTACCGGCACACACACGTATGTGCACACATCACACACATCACTCCATGAGAGGAGAACCGGGAGGGAGAGCAAGAGGAGCCTCTGATCAAGAGGTGCAGTTTGAGCCAAGCGGACAAGAGATGCGCTGTAAACAAAATGGTTGAGTTACACAGGGATCAGGATGGGGGGGGGAAGGGGAGCAGAAGCCCCGCCCTGAAAGGGAGAGATTTAGGTCAGGGGATGGGTGAAAAGTGCTGGGAAGAGCCGCAGGTACTGAGTGACTCTGGGAGAGCTGGCCAGCATCCATTTTGATATGCTAATAGGCACCTCAGTTAGCCCCTTGTCCCAGGTTTCTGAGATCTAACAGAGCCTATATTAGATGATGCTGAGAATCAGTTATAAAGAACCATGCGAGCACACTTCATTACAGAGTAAAGTTGGATACAGAGTTCAAGTCACTCGGAAACCAAGCACAATATCTCTTTTCTTTTTCTCCTGCCTGGCCTGGAACTCACTATGTAGACCAGGCTGACCTCACAGAGAGAGAGAGAGAGAGAGAGAGAGAGAGAGAGAGAGAGAGAGAGAGAGAGATTCACCTGCTTCTGTCTCCCAGGACTGGGGTTAAAGGCATGTACTTCCTGGCCGGGCAACACGCCACTTCAAGATGCATGCTCTGATTAACATTTGCAGTGTTCGCAAGAGGTCTGTATGCGCCACTCCGTCTCGGTGGAAATGCAAAGATGACTGGGAAATGGGAGTACACACAGTGGAAGGCAAGCTTCCCTACCACCAAGAAGGCTTCCCGTCACCTTTCCACCTTCTGCAGCTGTAGCCCCATCATCCTGAACCATCACGGCAGCTATGCCTGCCAGGCCTTCCTCCAAATCCTTTCAGTAAGTTTAGTTCCATTCCAAGGTGTGTAATTAAAGACAGAACATACCCTTTGGTCCTCCGAGGCTACAAAACGGCAAGAATCCCTGGCTTGGCAGAGACAAAGATGTACAACATCATTGCTCTCATCAGTTGGGCGTGAACTTTTGATGCGAAAACACGACTTTCATTTACGGGATTGTTTATTTTCTTTGACTGTTCACTTAAGAATGGGACTTCCTTGGTTTCCCTCCAAAACATAACTGGTCCTAGAAAGCTCCAAAAGTAAATATTTGGGGCTTTTCATAGCCTACATAAAAATAAATGGGCATGACTGTGTTTCAAATGAATTGGAGAGCATGATGTTAACTTAAATAACTCAGAGGCAGAAGACAAATGTTCCATGCCTTCCCTCATATGCAGAACTCAGACTGAATAATCTGTCTCTGTCTCTCCTCTCTCACACATGACAATAAAATAGAAAAGAGAGCCGGGCGGTAGTATCCCAGCACTCGGGAGGCAGAGGCAGGTGGATCTCTGTGAGTTCGAGGCCAGCCTGGTCTACAAGAGCTAGTTCCGGGACCGGCACCAAAGCTACAGAGAAACCCTGTCTCGAAAAACCAAAAAAAAAAAAAATAGAAAAGAGATTATTTCTAAACTTTTATATTTATCTATTTTATTTTGTGTGTATGAATGTTTTGTCTGCATGTATGTCTGTGTGACACACGTATGTCTGATGCCTGACATACAGGTTAGAAAAGGGCATTGGAACCCCTAGAGTACAGACATTATAAGTCACCATGTGTCTGCTGGCAATCAATCTCCGGTCCTCTGAAAGAGCTTCCAGTGCTCTGACCCCTGAGTCGTCTCTCTAGACAAGCCTGGAGATTATTTAAGAAGAGGAAATGAAGCAGGAGAGCAGAAACAAGAGAAAGGATTGTGGATGAATATGATCAAAGTACATAATACACATGTATGTAAACATAATGAAGCCTGTTTTGTGCAATAAATATAAACACACACATATATATGTATATATATACATATATATGTATATATACATATATATATATATTACATGTATTATTTTTAGGTACTGAACACTATTTGGCTTATAGATTATAGTTTGCCAAGCCTTCTATCAGATAACATGTATACTGGTTAAATACGTGAATATTTTTAAAAGGATTTTTTCATTTTTATTTATATGTATCTATGTAAGTGTATGACATGTGTTCATGGGTACCTATGGTGGCCAGAATAAGGGATTAGATCCCATGGAACTGGAGTTACAGGTGGTTGTGAGTGGCCTGATATGGGTACTCTGAGCTTGGGTCCTCTGAAAGAACAGCAAGTGTTTTGTGGGTTTTTTTTCCAATTGTTTTACGTATATGGGTGTTTTGCCTGCATGCATATAACTGTACATACGGGCACTGCCATCACAACCCTTGGAGCTGGAATTACAGACATTTGTGAGCCACTACATGGGCCCAGGGAATCAAACCCAGCCCCTCTGGAAGAGTGACCAGTGCTATTAATTGCTTTGCCGTCCACATCTCCAGCCCAGTGTGGATATGTTTAAGGGCTAGAATTTGAAGACTACATTATTTTTTAAAATGCTGCATGAGCTTTCATTTCCTCAAATGTTCATCTCTTCCCTTCCACACAGATTTAGGGGAGGCCAAAGCAACTTTTTTGTCAGCCTCACAGAACCTCCTGAAAGTCAAGGTCTACACACAAAGCGATAAGAGCACGTGAACAGCGGTCTCTGAGAACCAGTCTGAATTTTTAGAAGGAAGTAAAAATGTTTCCAGTGAGCAGATTAGGATTTGTGGGAAATCTGGAACAGAGATAAAGAATTCAGGAATGAAAGTATGGTGCGTCCGTTTTTGACAATAGCGTTGTTTCATCAACTCCAAGGCACTGCTTGAGGGGAAAATGCTGCAAGATGTACCCCAAGTTCAGAGGTGTGAAAGAGAAAAGTAAGTGCCAGACAACTGAGGAAGAAGACAATATGTACATTTGTCCAAAAACAAACCAATGTAAAGGACTATGTAGAGATGACCTATAAGTCCCCAGGACTTAAGGACTTGTGCACAATCTAAGTATATGTGTGCAGTTCCCACATTCACTTAATTGGTTCATTGTCCTATTTGCTTATAGGGAAGGGACTGCTGGGCAGAATAGGTATTATAATCCTATGTGTAAGGCCTTAGGGAAGAGAATGGCCTGGTCAAGAAGCTAAATATGGTCCATAAGGGCCATTCCCTGTAATTGATTGCCCCACACAGACTCAGTCCTTTGTACTTGCCCCCCCTAAAGAATTTTCTGACCACAGAGTTCATGTTACTGCAGTTCAGAAAACTGAATCTACATTAAATGTAAGACACACAATTATTTCACATATCTCTAGGAAAGGTATACAGACTACTAAAGCCTGATCCTCTGTCGCTTATCATATCCATCACTAGTCAGGCAGAACGGCTCACCCCAACCATCCCAGCACTCCAGAGACTGAAGCAAGAGGATTGTCATGAGTTCAGGGCCATCCTGGGCTCTATAATAAAGTCCAGGCCAACCAAAAGCTTGTTTTAAAAGAATAAAATAAGGCTGGGTGCAGTGGTACACACCTTGAATCACACCATTGAGACAGGTGGATCTCTGAGTTTGAAGCCAGCCTAGTCTTCCTAGTGTGTTCCAGGATAGCCAAGGCCATAGAGTG
The DNA here is from genome assembly GCF_000317375.1 of Microtus ochrogaster. Lineage (NCBI taxonomy): Eukaryota > Metazoa > Chordata > Mammalia > Rodentia > Cricetidae > Microtus > Microtus ochrogaster. Next base: position 45,815,002 of record NC_022026.1, on the reverse strand, counting down.
AAACCCTGTCTCAAGTAAACAAAGATACCAATTTTACATCATCAAATATGGGTCACATTTGTTACGGTGGTATGTGTGCTTGAAACTGATAAAATCCGTACTTTGATACCCGTCAGTGATTTTCAGTACCTCTTGATATCTGTGCTGAAAGGGGACACCTACAATGATGGTTATCTCATTCCTTATGTGGAATGAGATAGGAGAAAGCTTGTCCTAAAGAATATTCCTGGTGAAACCACAAGTCATGTTGTCAGCAGCGGCAGCATGAGAAATTGCTTAGCTAGGGACCTCCCTTCAGGTAAAGCTAGGTCCTTGACTAAGCTATCAGAAAGAGTTTCTGGATGAGTTCGAGTGTGACGAGAGACAGTGTACAACTGAAATGTAAGCATGGATATTTGGCGATGGAGAGGGAGGAGAAACAGATGCTTAGGTGTCTTCGGAGTGGCACTATAGAATTCTGTAGCTTTCTAAAGTGACATTCTTCAAAGAATGTAATTCACAAGGATCAAAGGTGAAGCAAAAATTCAGGGCAAAACTACAAGTTGGTTTGGTTTGGCTGTTGGGAGAGCTGGCTGCTCTTCCGGAGGACCTGAGTTCAGTTCCCAGCACTCACATGCCAGCACTCAGCTCACACGTGTCTGTAACTCCAGCTGGCCTCCACGGGCACCTGGACACATAAATAAAAATAAGGTAATGTTTAAATGCAAGGTGGTTTACTTCCTGTCCCCCTCTTAAGCCGAGTCTCTCTATATAATCCAAGGAGGCTTGAAACATCTTATGCAGACCAGGCTGGCCTACAAGTGAATCAGAGAGATTCAGCTGTCTCTGCCTCTCAAGTGCTGACAAAGACTGATATATGCCACCAGCCTGTTCCCCTTTTTCTTTATGTTAAAGAACTTTCTGTGTGGTGCACGCCTATAGTCCTGGCACTTGGGGGATATTACGCCTATAGTCCTGGCACTTGGGGGATATAGGCAAAATGATCACACCCAAGTTTAAGGCCAGCCTGGTCCCTGTAGTGAATACCAAGCAAGCGAGGGCTACATAGTGACACTATACCTGTGATCCTCTACCTTAAAAAAAGCACCACAAACAAAAATGCATTTTTCTTTTGTAAATGAAATTGAAGGGTACATCTTTTAGATCTGAGGAGGAGAAAGGAGTTCTGAAGTGTTGAAACTCAAGGCCACAGACAATGTAGCCTTAAATAGCATAGTTTCTTTGTTACTGCAACATTCTTGTTGGAGATATCTTGGGAAACAAGTGCTCCAATGTAGACAAAGATGATTTTTTTATCCACCCTGTTGAAGTTTCTGACTCCCAGCCAGGTTCTGGAGTAAAGGGGGGGGGTCTCCTTGCCTTGTCCCCTTAATTTTTCTCTGACTCGGTGGGAAAACTTCTTATTAGAGAATGTGAATGGTGGTCAAATCTGGAGAGAGGGTGGGGCAGTGGGGAGATCAGCTAAGAGCTAATGTGGGCATGTGAAGTCATGCAGAAATCAGTTGGAAAGCTCTCCTTTGTGAGCCCCAAAGATGAGTTAACTCCTAAGCAAAGCAGCTTGATAGACCCTGGCCGGAGCTTCAGTTCAGTGCGATCCGAAGGCCACAGACAAAGAGGGGGCAGCTGCTATAACAGGAGTAAGAGACTACTCTTCTTCCTCCTGGGACCCTCTTTCCTCTCAACGTGTACCACAGTGGGCAGCCGCAGTTCATCCAAACTCAGTACCCACTGGACGTTCTGAGGACTTTCTTTTCCTTCTTTCCATACTCGGTCCTTTTTTCAGAGCCAGCATTTGACACTCTGGCCCTCTGGAGCAGGAGGGAGCAGTCCGTGTTTCTGGTAGTGACTGAGCCTGCTGTTTTCCCCTCTTAACTAAACTCCTGACCTGACACAATTATAGGTAACCAAGTTTACGCTTTGTCTGAGGTTATGAGTCGGGCTTCCACCACCACCCCCCTTTTCTTCTCACAACTGATTTGTGGCCAAATCTAGTTTGTGAGGATCCCCTGAAAGTCTGTCTGACCTGAACCACCAGGTAGCTTTGGCTCCCACATGAAACTGAGCTTCACCTCCACCAGCCAAGAGAATCTTTATTCTCAGGGAACGTCCCAGTCTAAGGGATGATTTGAATCAGTGCAATGACCCTTGGTCTCACAACTGACCAGGGGGAAGATTTGTCCTTTAGGGACCCCTCTTTGAGGAACGTGGCACTTCTAGTAGTACTAGAGTCTTGCCCCTTCACCCACCTCTGATTCATTCCTGGGATGTTTGCTCAAAACTGGGTCTAAATTTGATCTTCAGTCCCTCAACTCTGAGAGAGATGATTGCATATGGCCATGCTATACCATCTTCCTTATACTCAGTTCCCAGTGACATCCTTGGTTAATCCTCCCTTTGTGGTCATTCGAGTCCATGCTCAACCTCCAAGCTTCTCTACCACCCTTCTACCTGACAACTCTGCTCCCACCTCCCTGTCTGTCTTTGCTACTTGTTTCCCTATCTTCCTTTCCATCTCAGACCCCATACCCAACAGCTCCTCCTCCCTACCCAGATACACTCTTTCCCTAATGTACTAGCTCATGACCTTCGTATAGGGGATCAGTTCAAACTCAGCTCCCCCCTCGCGGGAGACATCCTTTCCCTTTGCGGGGTCACTAATGGAGACTTTGGCATTATTCAGCCACACATCCGCACGTCTGACCTGTGCTGAAAACAAATGCTTTCTGTGCATCCCACCAAGCATGCTCCCAGCAGCAAGTCTCCCATTCAGCCTACAATTCAGGACTTCCTTCCTCATCCCTAGCCTTTAGGCCTTCAGAAAAAAAGGATCCCTTTGCTGCATAACATTTTCCAGGGGAGCAGATGCCTTTGGCACCCCAGACTGCAATTGCGTACAGGATTTGGAAACAGAGATTTCTTTGACTCTCTGTGTATTCTTTTCTGTCCTGATTGTTCTTGCTTAGACAAGACAGTTAGCTGTCCAAGGTCACTGGGAACTTTGTTATCTTGGCCAGTTCTTGCTGGAATGTGAGATTTTGTAACTCTGGGGCTCGTCTGAAACCACGTTGAAAAGGTCTGAGAGCCCTTTTAAAAAATCCAAGCAATAATAAAGTCTGCCCAGCACCTGCAACAGACAAGAACTTTATAGTTTAATAGAGTGTTGTAGACAGGTTATCTTAGGTTGTTACCTTACATCATTAATATAAATTTCACTCCCTTTCAATACGTTACTGAACGTGTTTGCTCTGCTGCTCTGTCTTATGACATTACAGAAGTAAATGAAGCCAGAAAACTGGAACTGGGAGAAAGAGCGATGTAAAGAAGAGCATGAGCTATACTTTTGAGAAGGGAAGTATCACATGAACATGTGTGCTGTGGAGACAAAGAAGGGTCTGTGCCCTCTAGCTAAGGTACTGATGACAAACTGAAGCAACTGTCCCATTCAAGTCTAGCTTGGTAAGCCAATGATTCCAATTAGAAGAGTTGCCTGGAAGAGGAGGGGTAAGGGATCCTTTACAGAGGCGTGGGCAGCACTCAGGTAACTACACGCAGGTGACTACACTACTGAAGAAAATGTCAGTGTCGTTTCCAGCAGCTGTTGTTAACTGCCAATAGACCTCAGGGAAAGGTGGTGCCCCCAGAGCCCCTGCCACTGGCAAACACTAATTGCCTACACGTCCTTGGAAGGTGAGCAAGGTCCCAGGAGCCTGTCCCCTCTCCAGAGTGGGCCATTAATGGCTCAGTATGGCACAGTTTGCGTGTAGGTAATTATAAATGTTAAGAATTCAAACAGACAATGGCCGTTGCATGCTCAGAGGATAGCATTCTACAATATTCCACCCCTTCCTCCATCTCTTACATGCACTGATGTTCCCTGAGGCTTGGAAGAGGCGACGTGGATACCTCCCTGCTCTGGACCAACCTAGAGCTAAGAGGGCCCTGCTGTCACCTGCTGTGCCTGTCCGAGAACTCTGAACTACTGCCTCTTGCCATGTTTACTTTGGAGTGACCTACACAGGCCCCTTTGTCTGCCTTTTCTTTGTCTGCCTTTTCTTTGTCTCGGTTTTTCTTGGTTCGTTTTGCACTTTCAGATACCAATTTACACGCCAGTCGGTAGCATTCAGATCTGCCAGGGTCTCTCCTATCTTGTAAAGACCTTGATATGCCTGTGCTGGTTAGGTTTTATGGTTTATTTTTGGGTTTGTTTGTCAACTTGGCAGAAACTAAGGTTATCTGAGAAGAGAGACCCTCAATTAGGAAAATGCCTCAGCTGGGCGTGGTTGCTCATGCCTTTAATTCCAGCACTCAAGAGGCAGAGGCAAAAAAAATAAAATAAAATAAGTAAAAAAAAACTAAAATAAAAAAATTACTGAGCCGGGCGGTGGTGGCGCACGCCTTTAATCCCAGCACTCGGGAGGCAGAGGCAGGCGGAAAG
>NC_022026.1:45771149-45810247 GCF_000317375.1 Microtus ochrogaster | reverse complement strand
AAAAAAAAAAAAAAACAAGAAGAAGAAGAAGAAAAACAGAAGAAAATGCCCACATCAGATTGGCCTGTAGGCAAGTCTGTGATTTTCTTGGTTGTTGGTAGATGTGTAAGGGTCCAGCTCAATGTAGGAGTGCCACCTCTGGGCAAGAGGCCCTGGCAGGGGGCAGAGATATAATGAAGATACCTGAGTGTAAGCCTGGAGAGCAATCCCGTAAGCTGAATTTCTTCATGGTTTCTGCCACTGCTCCTCCTCGAGATCCAGCCCTGGGTCATCCCCCATAATGAAATATGATCAGAACATGTAAGACAAATAAACCCTTTTTTCCCTCAAACTGCTTTTAGTCATGCTGTTTATCATAGCAACAGAAAACAAACTAAGACACCACCATTGATCTCAACAAAGCAACTAAAAGCTTCAGGCAGTCTCAGGATACCTGTCCAATTAACTTCCTTCTTAACTGTCCTATGGAAACTGTTACCAGGTCTGGAGATCTGGACATCTAGTCCCACCTCTTCATGACTAGTTTCATCAGTAATGCCTGTCTGCCAGTCCCTGATATTTATGGGTCTCTCTGCCAGTGACTCTGATGAGCTAGTATATCATGTTAATTTTCCTCAAGGTGTCTCAGGCTATAAAGGGATGGGAACTTAGATCGCTCAGTTTCTCCACTTCCACAGCACTCAGAGTGATCCCATCTGCCACCATGCCCCATCATGAGCCAGGCTGTGAGAGGCTTACTCATTTCTCATTTAAAGGCCTTTTCCAGTTTCTGGACTGGGGCATTACTAAGGTCTCCATTTGTTTGCTGTAGCATGGACTTTCCCCTTCCTTAGTGCTAAAGGTTGGTCATAAAGGTTGCTCCTACCACTTCCACTGATCTTCCTTCTCAATGTCCAATTCTTTCCACAGGTCCCATGGTCGGGGACGACCCAAGGAAAGACGATTTAGCACAGATCTAATTTGACGTTCTTACCCTTTTTCCTTTATCCTCCATCCTCTCCATTACCCTGCCAGCTATAGAAATGACAACCTGGTACGTCCACCTCATTCTCTCTGGGGTTTTTTCCCTGCCAGTTCAGAGGTTATTGCAGAGGCTAGCACCCGCACCTTCCCCTTTGTGCAAACAAATTCTCTGAAGGCAAACAGCTTAGCCTGGTTGCATTCTGCATTGAGCAACAACCATGTGACTACCAGCACAGAATGCTTAAGGTCCCATGCCATAGTGCTATTTTCACAGGTTGGAATGCATTTTCCAACCCATCAGCCATTTTGAGGGTGCCCCCCCCATGCTCACTGGTAGACCACACACAAGGAAATTTAACACTCACGCCACTTAGATGAAGATGGCCTTCTTGAGGTTCCCACCTTCAGAAGGATCAGCCTTAGTTGCATGTGTTTCTCCCACAGCAAGTACAATACAATTGCCACTGTAACACGAGGGTATTTCATTCCATGCAGCAGGGGAAAGGTCAGCACTATGGGACTGACCCTGAGGACACGCTACATTCACACAGATTAGCTTCAACTGTGTGTCTCATCGCTCACAACAGAGACAAAGCAAGGAGGTGATCCTCCCCAACTCCTCTCTGGTTCTGTCCTGCCCCACTTTGTGTGCTAAGTATCATGTGGATCTTTGCTTGAGCCAAAATGTCCATTCACCCCAGAAATGTCACTAGTGACAGGCCAATGAAACAAACCCACCTAAGTTAATTTCAGTGAACCGTTGAGTTTAATTAGGGTTACTTATAGGAGCAGAAGTGGGGGGTTATTACAGAAACATGGACAACTTACAAGTGGCCACTCCAGTGGGGGAGAAAATGTCTCATTTTTCTTCAATAATTGTTAATTTCCTCTACAGTCTCAGAGAGGGATGAGGACTCAAAAATGCCTCCTACTGGTGATAGTTAACTGCTTGCAGTTCTTTGGAAAGGGAATGAGGCCTTTTCATCCCTCCGTGATTGAGTGTTAATGGGTTTGACCTTGCCCAGTTCCTGTACAGGTGATGACTACTTCAGGAGTTCCAGGGGACAATGACCATTTTCTGACTAGAGAAAGAGAAAGAACAACATATTCTTTTTTTGAATAAAGACTTTTGTACAGTAAAATAAGATTTGTCCTAGGATAAAATGGTTGACCAAAATGAGAGAAAAAAAATATGAAGGCAAAACCAGAAACCTCAAGCACATTTCAGAAAATCTGAGTAAATCATCCAAGATTTGTGAAGGATAAAACTTAAAGGTGCTATATGTATGATAATTAAAGGGAAATAAAATTTCTGAAGTCAAAATCAGAAACATTGATGTAAAACTAGAATCTGGTTCTCTGTTTTAACAGTGACGCCCTCTTAAGTTATTGATTTGCCCTTGGGAACCTTTACAAAAATGACTGTAAAGAACTTTGATTTGGAGGGTATCGAGGCTTAGGGCCCCAACGCAGGTGTGCTCTGAGACTCATGTAGCTCTCAGTCTTCCTCAGAGAAGTTTCTTTTTGCAGTGGGCAGTGGCCAATGCAGAGACTCACAACTGGTAAAGCGGAAAATAAGTGCGGGTTGCTTGGCCCTAAACTAGACATCTGTATCTCCTTGTCAGAGACGTAGGGAACATCCAGAAGAAAGAAAAGAATGAATGTAAGAGCCAGAGCTTGGGGAGGTTGCTGCACAGTGTCTTCTACACACTGTCCTCAGGAACTCACTGCTGCTAAGGTTATCTGTGCGTGCAAGATTAGGCCCGTCGCCATTTTGTCATCCACAAGGTCATGAGGGAGGGAGCTATTCATGTTTTGATAAATAAGCCCACACACACTTACACTCATGAAAGCAACCATAATTAAACTCAGTATGCCAAAAACTGAGGCTTACCAAAGCCATGACTTACCTAAAGGCCCGTTTGGGCTCTTTCCTAAGCATTGTCAATTTTTTTTTTTACATAAGACAAAACTATAAATCATGTAAAAACTATTCTTCTGCATGTTTAACAACCAAATCAAAGAAGATGAAGTCAATGGGGGATATAAGGGACTCAAGGGACAGCAAATATGTTGTCCACATCCCCACGAAGCTAGCCAGGAATCAGAAGACTTTGGGTCTCATCTAAAAGAGGCAATTCCAGTAAACCCACGCGCTCTCTTGATTAGAGGCCAGGAAGAGGCTGGAGGCTGGACCCTCCCTCTTGTACATCCTACAAGGAGGAGGGCTATTAAAGGGGGAAATGTCTCCTCTGCCTCCAAGGAAAGCCACACAAAAAGACTCCAGTCCATCATCCCTTCACATGGCACAATTGGTGGAGGAAAACCTGAAGAAGGCAAGGGGCTCCTCCCAAGTCCCTAAAAGTAACCCCTAAGTACTTTTGACTGATTTTAACAATAAAGGAAAAGGGTTAGTTTTTAGTCACATACCCGGTCTTGAACACCCAACTGAAATGCATAATTCAAAATAAAGTAACTAATAAGATCATCGAACAAAAGTCTACCAAGAACTGCCCAGGATTCTCATTCAGACCCGGGTCAGCCAGGGGATCTGCTCCTCACAAAGCCCTGTAGTCCTTCAGGTGACAGGCCTCAGGCCATTTTAAAGGGATAATATTCCAATAGTGATCAAACTCCAGGGAATTATTTACTAGGTTTATCTTTCTCTGATAATGCTCTATTTTCCAGAAAGTACTCAAATAAGAGATGAGAGCCCTATTGAAGCAGTAAACCAACTGAGAACTTAGGCTTTCTCTTCAAAAGTCACCTTAAGGGTCAACTTAAGGTAAGTCCATGGACCCATGATTCTCTAGGTTTCTTTTTTTTTTCTTGGTTTGGTTTTCTCAAGACAGAGTTTCTCTATGTAGCCCTGGCTGTCCTGAAACTCACTCTGTAGACCAGGCTGGCCTCGAACTCGCAGAGATCTGCCTGCCTCTGCCTCCTTAGTGCTGGAATTAAAGGCACATGCCACTGCCACCTGGCTTAGGAGATGTCCTAAGAGCACTTTATGTCACCCTTACCTGTGTCCCACCAGGCAAATCACTACTGTATTGCCATAAAAATCCTTTCAAGGGACTGGAGATGTGGCTTGCTGCATACGAGCATCTGCTGCTCTTGTTTTCTTCTGAGCACCCAGACAGGCACTTCAAAACTGCCTGTGACCCCACAGCTGGAGAATCTGATGCTCTTTTGGCCTCTACAGGCCCCTGCAGAGACACATGTGTACAGAAACATGTCACACAACACACACATTAAAATTTGAAATTAAAAAAAAATAAGTTCTAAAATTTCTTTTCAGCAGTTCCGATCTGTTGTCAAAACAAATCTGTGTGGAACTGAGTCAATAAAACTGCAACCCTCTGCCAGTTTCTCATCGGCTGCTAAAATCCTCATCGCAACTCTTATCCTCAGGCTCCTCCTCAGCCTTGCCCTATATTGTCTGTACTTCAGTCTTTAGCATAGAGCCCTTAACTCCTCCTATGAGCCTAGAGCCCGGCCAGCATAGGGAAACGAAGATGGAGAAAGGTTGACAGATAGATTTCACTCCCGTGCCTCCAGGCAAGGAACTCAAATATCTACTAGCTCTGGTGGATACTTTCCTAGGAAGGATATAGGTGTTCCTCACTGAAACAGAAGGGGCCTCAGAGGTGACACTGTCTTTATAGAACACATTATTCCTCCCTTTGGGCTCCCCTAGACCCTAATGTCTGAAAATGGCCTGACTTTTATTTCCAATATCACCCGGGGAGTAAGTAATGCTCTCAAAATTAAGACCTTGGCACCATCAGTCTTCTAAAGGATCAAGGCAAAAGAACTCATGACTCATGCCCTAATCTCCTTCCAGAGTCAAATTTCTTGGCCCTCTCTTTCCCCAATTGTACTTGAAGATCCTGCATTAATCCCACGTCTACACTCTACCTCAACCCTTTGACGTGCATTAGTGTAGGCCCATCCTCCAAAAGGACTTCTTTTCCATCCAGAGACTCATTAACTCGGTCGGTATACAGCATTGGTACAGAGTGTTAAGGCCATCACCAAGTACCAAGATCAGTAAAGTCCCAAGCCTCTTTGTGATGTCCTCGGGATGTTAACCTGAAAGATTAAGTCCATCTCGCTGTCCCACAGCATAAAAGGCTAGCGGAGTCTATCTGGACCGAACACTATCAAGTCTCATTCACATCCCCAACTGTAGTCAATATATAAGGCTGTACCATGAGTTAATTTGCTGTTTCTCCCCCCGTTCAAACAGCCTATTCCTGTGGACCCCTTGGAGAGCTCTGATCTCCATCTCCTTTTTAAATAGTTGTTTTGAACATTTATTCATTTGTGTTTGAGTCTCTCTCTCTCTCTTTCGTGTGTGTGTGTGTGTGTGTGTGTGTGTGTGTGTGTGTGTGTGACTTGAGTGGGTTGGTTCTCTCCTTCCACTACTATCATGGATTAAACTCAAGTTATCAGACATGGGGGCATGTGTTCTTACCCACCAAGCCATCTCACTCATCCTCCCTTTCTTTTTCTGATGCAACTCAGGTGAACCCGATCCTCAAGAACCTCCAGCTCCTACCGACTAATCCCAGTTCAGTTTCTCTCACCTTTCTGGGTTCTGTGATATAATTCTATAAAGCAGTCTCTTCCTATCCTGCGGATGTCCTACAGGACCCAACCCTTTCCATGGAATTTTAGCCAGGACCTGCTCCTCTAGGAAAACTTCTTACATTACCATGACCATCACTTACCTCAAAACATGAAACCTGCCTTTGCTTCTATTGCCCAATACATCCGGGCACCTATATCAGAACTAGGGTTTCTCTGCATCCTGATAATCAATGTATTTATGTTCTTCATTTGCCATCCCTAAAATCACTCTGAAATGGCATCTCCGGTGTTTTCTCTGCTCTGTTTTGTCTTAGCATTCTCTGACTTGCCCTAAGTGATAACTAATATGGTGGTGATACTGTAGTGAGAAACCTCCTAACAACTAACCCCTCTCCCAAGAAAGCCCCCTACTTGGTCGTTACTTGGATGTGAGACAAAGTATCCTAAGACAGAAATTTGCTGCAGCTTACCTATCCTGAGTAACCTACAAACTGTTTCAAGTCCTAACCAATCGTGAGCCTCCTCCTGTGCCACCTCCTGGCACTCCCCCATGTTGCTGGTATTTCCTGCTTTTTGCTCCTGCTACAGTAGAAAGACAAGAGCAACTCTAACTCAAGGGATTAAGTCAAAATGCAGTTCAGAATCCTTGACTCATAAATTTCAGGAAGTTTTCTAGACAGATTTGGAGTTTCTTGGGAGCTATATTCACCTTCTGGATGAATTTTTGCTCTGTGTCTTGAGGCCCTGTTTACTTAAACTTCAAATAGATACAATTGCTATCTTTCCAATACCAAGACTTTAAGCTCTCCCAAGTGGTAAGAATATCAACATTACCACTGACATCCATAACTGAACTCTAGCCTCCTGCAATCACTATTCTTGCCGCTTCTAAAGTGCATCTAGAGCAGTGGTTTTCAACCTGTGAGTCGTGACCCCTTTGTGGTCAAACCACCCTTTTTGAACTTCTGCCTGAATGACCACACCTACACACATGCACAGAGGCCTCTCAGAAAGCTTCTGTACTTAGAATTTCTCTTTACTGTCTTGTCCGATGTACTGTGCCAATGTCTACTTCTCTGCCTTTTAACTCATGGGTACCTGACCTGTCAATACTATCTCCCCACAGAAGAAAAAGAGAAGAGAAGAGAAGAGAAGGAAGGAAGGAAGGAAGGAAGGAAGGAAGGAAGGAAGGAAAAAGCAAGGAAAAAAGCAAGGAAAAAAGGAAGGAAGGAGAGACGGAAAAGGGGGGAAGAAGAAAGAAAAGAAAGAAAGAGAAAAAGAAGAGGGAGAGAAGAGGAAGAGAGAATAGGAAAGGAAAGAAAATCTGGGATCCAGTAAAGCTAAGGAGGTTTGGGCCATGGAATCGGTTTAGGAATAGTAGATGGCTGGTGGTACTCACAGTTGCTGGGAATCTTGGTGCTATGGCATACAGTCATCACAAACTGTCGTTGTGTTATCCGGACAGTCTTAAGAGGATTGTTCAGGCTGCACTGTACCAGTGTGTATGTCTGCGCTGAGCTGGCAAAAGAAATGCCTTTTCTAGTCTTGTCTCCTACTCACTTTAAGTAGACATGAAGGCTCAGAGAGTCCTTATATTAGGGGCCAAGAAATTAACCCAAGTCAGAAAGGAGACACAGGAGCACCTCCAACGAGAAGACACGAAACCAGACTCTGGTCTATTCATACTCTCCCTAAGAGTAGGGTGTTGACAAGAGCTCACTGACATGGGCTAGAAGCCCTGTAGAAACAAAGTCCTCTAGCAATGAAGATGCTAGGCTAGACCAACCTAGGTTTAAGGACAGGATGGCAAATAAAGGGTAAACGAGGGGAACCTGAATGAAGCACAAGTAGGTGGGGCTTTGGGAGCTTGATCTAAAAGGGAACCCGGATCTCACACACACACACACACACACACACACACACACACACACACCTGTTATTTTGTGGTGCCAGAGATTGAAACCAGGGCCTCATGCTAGCACATTGCCACTGAGCCACTGAACTCTATCCCCAGATGAACAAATTTTGATGTCCACGGACACTTTCTGGATCTTTAAATAAGGGCAAGTCCGTTAAAAATGGGTTCTTTTCAGAGCACCCAGAAAGCACTCTGAAAAACTGGCTCTTAGGCTTCCTATCTCCAGGCCTAGCCTACTGGGAAGTCCATCCCTCTGCCTCACTCTCCCTACTGCTGGGGAATCCTTAGGCTGGCAAAAGAAGCCTATGTAGACTTGGCAAGCACAGAGAAGTGCCTATGAAATGAATGGCATGGCGCTGAGGAGACAATAGTGGGATGGACACCACCTGGCAGTGAGCACACCTGATTATTCCATGTCAAAGCTCATTCTCAGGACAAAAAGGATAAGATGGGAACAAGTTATCCAGGCAGAACTGGGTAGACAGTAACTGAGACAGCCGGAGGAGAAAGTAACTCGTGTGGATGAGCTTGAGTAGATGCAGATGAGAGTCTGAAGAGATGAGGCCAGAGCCAGAGTGTGAGGAGAGTTGATGCTGAAGCTAAGGGCTTTAAGAGCTATGAGAAAATACTGCATGGGGGTAGTCAAGAAAAAATGTCCTAGCTTTGTCTATTCTTTCACTCATTCATTCATTGTTGCCACAGACATTTACTTTGCAAAAAGTTGAAAGGAAAATGTCCCTGGTGTGCTTTTTTTTTATGCTATGGCAAGATAGGCCCTCCGCGGTGGGAACAAGAATTGCTATTTTCTCACATGGCCACTATTTCAATACTGCTCTGATGTGCACTAATTGTCATCTCCACGCATCCCATCACACGGTGCAGCAAAAGAGGGTCGTCCCACTATATCCCTTGGATGTCCATCTCAACCTCACGTCATGGATCCCCAGTCTCTCCTGTGTGCACACACTGGCAGCTGCGACTCTATAATCACCACTAAATTGATGCCTGACATCAACGAAAGTGATTTTGGTTACACACACACACACACACACATACACACACACAAATATGTTAAAGTAGGCTTTTTCCACTGGGTGCTCTTAATGGTGTAGGATCAGCTGGTTCTTTGCTGGGGGTTGTCTGTGCACACCAGGCTATTTAGCAGCATTCCTATCCCCTAGAGATGCCAGATGCCAATGATAGCTCCCTCCCCAGTTGTAACCAACTGTCCAACTGTCCTTTGGGAATTCCTTAGCACCTCTCTAAAAAACTTCCTGTGCTTTGTTGAAGATGCTGTACCAGCTAAAGCCAAAGGTACATATTAGCCAACTGCTCGCCCTAGGGAGGGGGATTCTTTTGTACATGTAAAATAAACAAGTCAATAAACTTCCATTGGGTTTTTCTTTTTTTTATGTCAACATCAATTTTGTTCAAAGACACCTTTCCAATTTAGAACCTATGGAGATGATTCTTCTAAAGTTACATTTGAGGTGCCCGTACGACTGTAAAACTGAGTGGAGAGATCAAACAAGCACTTAGAGAAGTTCAAGATAATTATTCTGGATAAAAGTGTTCTGGAGTTACCAGTCAGTATTCTAGCACGTAGTACTAACTGGACTCAATGGAAGAAAGAAAGGAAAAAAGGAAGAAAGGAAGGGAGGGAGGGAGGGAGGGAGGGAGGAAGAAAAACAGGCACAAAAGGCATGAAGGTGGGGGACAGATGTGTTTGGGGTGTCCAGAGGCAGTGGGAGGAGGCAGTAGGTTGAAGAGACTCTAGATACATTGTATACATGTATAAAATTTCCAAAGAATAAATAAGTGCTTTTTAAAAATCAGGAGTTCAAAAAGTCTTCAGGGGTCTTGCCCTACACGGAATCCTTTATGACAGTTACGGGACTAACCAACTGCTTTCTGGTTGAATTTTAGGGAGAAATCCATGCCTGTTAATACAAACTTAGCAAAAGCCCATATGATAGGCCTGGCGGCGGCGGGGCAAAAAGGGGGCTACTACTGCTGTTTTGCTGTATGTACATGATGTCAAACCTTCAGAATGTTTGTGGTTATACCCATAGATTGGTGCTGCTCTCAGCCTTGATCAGGGAAGCTTCGGTTTGAAACAGGAAGTGACTAATGCAGACTCCTAATGGGTGAAAGTGCTGAAAAACCTGACTACTGACTGCTCGTCCCTGAATGAGACATCTATATCCCCTCCCCCAAGGCTCAGAGAACATCTAGAAGAGAGAAAGGAAAGGCGGTCAAGAGTCAGAGGAGGAGAGGTGTAAATTGTCTTCTGGGAATAACGTGGCTGTTGTACCCAGCCACTGTGGCTACCTTCATAAGACCTGCACAAGGCTGGTCCCATCGCTGCTTCAGCTATCCGGGGGGGGGGGGGCTCATAAGCGCCCTCCCTCAAGAGTTTCAGGCAGTTAATGGTTACCATGGAAGAGGAATCATAGTCCTCAGTGATAGCCACTGACTGATAAATTGCCACGGCTGAAGTAAAAATCCCCCAGCCGTTCGTTCTCAGGCAGGCGACCTTAATTAAATGCGGTGGACCAAACGAAAGGGACAGGAAAACAGTAAGAGGACTTGTAGGGAAGAAGATGCCGAGTGGGTCCTGGAAGAGGATGAGAGGGTAATAGGGCAGGCTCTATGAAAATACATTGTATCTGTATAATGAACTTGTGAAAAAAAATAATTCTTTAAACAAGGAAAACATTCTGGAGGGCAGGGCCAGAGTGTGGCTCAGTTGGTAGATGCTTGTCTAGCCTGCACAGAGCCCTAATCCTAATTCCACCCCCAACAGTGAATAACCTGACTCTGGCAGTGTGTACCTGTAATCCCAGCGCTTGGGAAGTGGAGGCAGAAGGATGAATTCAAGACCCGCCTCAATAGAAGAAGCCCATGTAGTTTACCAAATGGCTCGTGTTGTCCCTGTGCCTCAGACAGTGGAGGGGAGAGAGGGTAAGGGTAAACGTTCTGAGTATCTAACAGGGCAGTTCTGGGTAGGATTTTTGTTTGTTTCACCAACGGCCTTTCTTTTTAAAATCAGCCTTATTAGAAGGGGGACTGAAGAGGCCATCAGCTGGAGGGATGAAGTGTTTCAGGACTCCATCAACTATAGTTAGCCCTCAGACATAGGTTTGGGAAGTTTACAGTTTGTTGCCATTTTTTTCATGGTATTTTTTTAAGTTAAAATTTAAATTCACAGACAAAATAACGCTCCTCATCATAACGTTTTCATGATCAGATGTCATTGTACTCCTCACCACCCCCCCACACACACACTACCTTCCTCTGTCACTCCCCACTTCTTTCCAGGTCTCCCCAATCCCTCCTCCCTCTCAAACCCCCTCATCCTTTCTCCCCATTCCTTCTCACTTCCACTCCTCCTCCCCTTTCCCACTCACCTCCCTCCCTCCCTCCTACCTGGCCCGCCCCCTCCTTTCATCCCTGTTCTTTCTCAACCCCCTCCTCAGCTTTTCCACTCACCTCCCTCCCTCCTCCCCGCCCCTTCCCCTCTGCTCATCCCTGTTTTCTCATCCCCCTCCTCCCTTTTTGCACTCACTCTCCCTCCTCCCTGCCCCTTCCCCTCTGCTCATCCCTGTTTTCTCATCCCCCTCCTCCCCTTTTCCACTCACCACCCTCCTTCCTCCCTGCCCCTCCTCCTCTCATCCCTGTTCTTTCTCAACCCCCTCCTCAGCTTTTCCACTCACCTCCCTCCCTCCTCCCCGCCCCTTCCCCTCTGCTCATCCCTGTTTTCTCATCCCCCTCCTCCCCTTTTCCATTCACCCCTCCCTCCTCCCTCCCCCTCCCCCTCTGCTCACCCGTTTTCTCATCCCCCTCCTCCCCTTTTCCACTCACCACCCTCCTTCCTCCCTGCCCCTCCTCCTCTCATCCCTGTTCTTTCTCAGCCCTCCTCTTCCCCTTTCCCACTCATCTACCTCCCTTCTCCTTGGACCACCCCTACTCCCACGTCTATTCTCTCCCTTCCCCCTCCTTTTCCATTCTCCTCTTCCCTCCCCCTTCTCCCATCACTCTTCCCTAATCCCCCTCCCCTTTTCCATTCCTTTCCCTCTTCCCTTTCCCTCCCTCTCCCCCTCTGCTCCCCTTCTCTCCCACCGTCCTCCTCTACCCCTCCCCCTTGCTGATCCCCACCCTCCTTTCTTCTCCCCCATCCCCCACAGTCCTACTCCCTCTGCCCACTCTCCCTGGTCTTCTTGTCCAAGGTAGCGCGCCTTTGATTTTCGATAAAAGAAATACTAAAATAGGTCAGACTGATTACTTTTATTTAAATCACATCAAGTTATTGAAAGGATGACTTCATGTAAATTGTCCCTTAGGAGCAATTGTAGAAGAGAGTCTCTCTAGACATTGAAAGACTCCTCAATAGCAATCTGGAACTGAGTTTCCTCATCCAGTTGAAGATTCACGAAATCTCCATAATCAAACTGATGCCTCTGGTTTAGATGACTGACGAAATTTCTGGTAAGTTGAGTAGGGTTGCCCCATGGAAGAGAGAGGCAAATCGGGCAAATGACCGGAACAATATGAGCTCTGTGGCGGCTGTTGCAGTGATCCAGCAAACTCTGTCTGGTCATGTTTACTTCTTCACACAGAGGACAATCAAAGGTAGGCTGATCAGGTGGGCTTACGTTTTCTTCTTCTTGATAAGCCTCGGCATTTTCTGAAGTGGACGCCTCACCATTGCTGTTGCCCACGGGCTCAGGAGACACTTGGAAGCTTGCAACAGTTGAAGAAGTCCCGAACTCATCTTGGTACTTTTCGCAAGTTTTGTAATGCTGTCTCATGCGATAGAGTTCAATGCGTTCAGAACAGCTCCGGCAATTACCAGGAAAACTTCTCATGATTGTCTCAAGGTCCAGGGCCCTCTCTGGGCACGCTCTTTCTCTTCTAGTCACACTTCCACGGCACAGGGGGCAATGGTGCCGGCTCTCCTTCATTGCAGTCAGGAAACATTTCCTGCAGAAGACGTGCTGACAAGCCGTGACCCGAACCGGCGTCTTGAAGACTTCTTGACAGATAGGACAGTAGAAATCATCTTCGGTGTAAGGCGTGGAGGCAGATTCGTTCTCAGCCATGGTGGTGACGGGTGGGGAGGCCCAAGGCGATGGCGGCTGTTGGCTCGCGGCTGCCGAGGTGGCGGTGGCGGTCCGGAGCTCGACTCCCTCCGATCCTCCAAGCGGTGCGTCAGGTCAAGCTGCCTCTCTCAGCGGCCGATCGGTAGACAGGTGGCCCTGTGCAGCGGTCCGATTTCAGTCCGCTTCTGTCCTGCAGTTGACTGCGCTTTAGAGCAGTGAATCCCCAGCAAATGAAGGGTGGCGCTCTGTTCTCATGGGCCCCAGAGCCTACCAGACCCCAGGCTCACGATAATGGGGAGACCTCCCACTCCGCGGGCAGCTTTCCTGTGGTTGAGAGCCGGCTGCTGCTGCCTGCCTAGCTGATGGTCACTGCGGAGTGGATAGCCACACAAGAGCCGGAGGCGGGGTCACTAGGACTGCCTCCATAGCAACCAGCGCGTCGCGCCTTCAGCTGGTTGTGACGTAAGCTGCCAGGTCCGTTTACTTTACCAAGATTTTTTTTTTTCCAAAAAAAAAAAAACCCTAACTGGGCCTGGTGGCGCAGGCATGTAATCCCAGCCAGAGAGGGAGGCTGAGGCAGCATGAACGCAAGTTCAAGGCCAGACTGGGCAACTTAGGGAACAACTTGAAGGAGCCCTTATCTGGAAAAAGTAAAAAGAGGTCTGCGAATAGAGCTCAAAGATTCCGTTGCACGTGCAAAACGCTAGGTTTAATCCCTAGCACTGCAAAAAGTCCCCTAAGGCCCTAAGTGTTTCTTCTGTGTGGCCAATTAAGGACCGCTGTTATCAGGCTACTGTGTCTAACAGCTTATTGGCTCTCCTACCTACACCAAGTTTCTTCATTCCTCAGGTACGCGAGCGGGCGCGCGGGCGCGCTGGTGCGAGCGCGCGCGCGCGCGCGCGCACGCACACACACACACACACACACACACACACTTACTCACATGCGACTTTTAAAAGGGCCAACAGAGAAAGCGCTAAGCGCATCATTTAGAATTCCTATCGAGGCTACTATCTTCATTAATTCAGCTTTCGAGCCCTTTCCTTTCATTGATGGGAGCTGAAAAACCTATCAACCATTAAACTTGACAGGTGAGACCTCTAAGTCCAAGGCAGGAATCTACACCCTAAATAGCTGGCGTCTTATCAGACCCCTGCTTTAGGGGTTTCCTATCTGTACTGCAAACCCAAGCAAGGAATTGTGTGAGCTTTAGAAATTATCCACTCTCAGACCCAGGCAGGTGAAGTGCTTTCTTTCATGTCACCCAAACAGTCAGTGATGTCCTAGCTGCTTTAACAACATTGGCAGTCTGACTCTTTGCCATCAACTTGCATTTCAGAATAGAATCAATGTCCTTAGTCACCTGGAGCCCCAGGCAGTGACAGCAGATGTCTTGGGAAGATTTTAATTTTGTTCGCTTAAGAAATCCCCCCCCCGAAAAAAATAAAATAAAAAATAAAAATAAAAACGAAATTCCCGCCCAAGCATTAGGTAAAAATGTCCCTTTTACCTTCAGCATTGCTGCCTGTCTTTCTACACGGTACCACCTATGCCCCCTGGCCATTCATGTGAGGGTGCTCAGGTACACTAAATCCAAAGAGGGAACCGTGGGGGGGGGGAGGGTTGGCATACAAAAGACACTCAAAAGGACAGGTGCTTCCAGTCCAAATTTGCCTCATGCCTCTGATCGCTCACCTGTGCAGTGGCACCATGAGCAGTGATTGAAACAGTTCACGGACTTCTGGAAATAGCAAATGAGACCGTGATTCTGAAGCTACCCCAAACCTCTCCTCACATTCACGGTGCTTGTTGCCTGTTTGGACCAGTTACTGGATGTGCCTGTGAAGTCAAGGGAAAAGAACAAAGGCAGAGACACACCGATGGTTGCTTTCTCTGTGGAACCATTTCCTAGAAAACAACGTCGTGTTAACCAGCTACCCAACATGCTGTAACATACATTCCACAATTTTTCCCACTTGCTGTAGGATGTCTGAAACAATTGGCCTGTCATAGTTCTAAAATGGCTTTCAGACATCTCTGGATGTATAACATGCATATGTATTTCTGCAGTGGAGCCTGAGTTCTCACAGCATCATGCAGCCTCCAAGACTTCAGATTTCCATGACTCTTTCTTTCAGAATCACAAGCCTTGTTAGGAAATGCAAGACTCTAAGCCTAAGTGATGGGAGCGATGCTCCACTGTTAACCTGGAGAGGACAGCTTACTAACCATTGATAATACACTTGGGAGTTCTCTTCTCTGGCTCAGAGAGTAGAAACGGTTCCAGATTTGCTGTTCAACTTCAGGAAGGTGGCATTGCTGCCACCACTATGTTAAGTGACAGTGCAAAAAGAACTTTTCTAGCCCAATCCAAAGGGAGCAGAAAGAAGGAGAGCTGGTCCTAGTAGACAGCAGAGGCAGGATCTGCAATTGTTCTAACCCTTTGCTGCTTGACATCACAGAGAACGCAAAGTGAACGCTTTTCTATGATTCCTTGATATAAAGAGTTGTTAGATGACCCAGCTCTGGCCCATGAGACAGAGTTGAATTTGGGGGGGGGGGCTTCTTTTTCCTTCCATAGGGTAGATGGCAGAAAGAATATATACTCAGACTTCCCTGCTTTAAAGTTATTTGAATAATTTCTTTTGTCTGTGATCTTACCACTAACTTACTCTAACTGAATTTTATTTTATTTTATGTTTTGGGCTTTGCTGTCAGGAAAACAGTTTGTATATTTTTTTAGAGGTGTGAAAGTAATTGCAGTACTCCAAAATTAGATCTACAAAACAGGGTATATAAGATAGGTCAGGTACGGGCTTTATCTTCCCTACTCAGTTTCCTCTGCCCTCCTTTGTATGACCATTTAAAATGTGTTCTCCTAGGCTGGAGAAATGGCTCCGTAGTTGAGAGTGTATACTGCTGTACCAGAAACCATGTCAGGCAGCTCAGAACCAACTGGAACTCCAACCCTATTCCTCCTCTGGCCTCCTCAAGCATCTGAACACATGTGGCATGCATCCACACAAAAACATATAAACATAAAAATAAATCTTAAAAACTTACAGAAAATGTTTCTGATATGGGTCTTCCAGTGCCGCTCTGGCTTGCCTAGTCCTCACTATCTAAAGAAGGCTGGTATCAAACTTGTGAAAATCCTTTAGTCGCTACCACCCGGGTGCTTGGATTACAAGCATGCATCACCATACCTCAGCCCCTTCTATATTTAATCAATGGAAATTTTATGAAAATGTTTCCTTTTTCCATTAATTATTTTATCAAATATTTATATCAGCATGGACTTGTGGAAAATTATTCCGTTCATTGTGTTTTATTCTGTGATTGTTTGTTTAGCATCTCATATTGTCCCACATTAGTGTATTGAAAGCTTCACCCAAAATTCAGGGACCTCAAGGCCGTAGGCTTGGACACTTGTCCCAGCATCTCAAAGAGATGTGTGTTGGTGAGGAGCAGAGAAAGGAACATAAACATGGCTACATTGAGAAGACCAGATTAAAAGACTCAGTGGCTCCCTCGTCTATCTTTAAAGGGCTGACAGGAAATGTAAGATTTTATAGGTGATATTTCTTGTTCTGGCTTTGTGGGGGCCTAGCCAGTTTGGATGTTCACCTTCCTAGACCAGGATGGAGGGGGGGAGGACTTTGGACTTTCCACAGGGCAGGGAACCCTGACTGCTCTTCAGACTTGGGAGGGAGGGGGAGAGGAGTGGGGGGAGGGCGGGAGGAGTGGGAGGCTGGGAGGAGGCGGAAATTTTTTTTCTCAATAAAAAAAAAGAAACTATGAAAAAAAAGATTTTATAGGTGAGATAAATGAGAGATAGTTTCGGTCAGGCTGGTAGTCTTACTGGTCACTATTGCACTCTCCAAGGGGTTCAGGACAAGCTGTTATCAGTGTCATCATTTGAGGAGAGCAATCTGGCTCCCCTGTGATAGTTACTCTTGTTTGAGGGTACAGCTTCTCTTCCCATTATGAATAATTGTGTGTGTGTGGGGGGGGGGTGTTTGAAAACTGTAAAGTAAGAAAACAAACAACTCAACGAAAATGGGCATAGACATAGCCCTATAGTCCTAGCACTCAGGAGACTAAGACAGGAAGCTCGTGAGGACAAGACCAGCCTGGCCTTTATGTAGCCAGACTCTGTCTGAAGAAAAAGAAACAAAGAAGACAAATAGACGAAATGCTTGAACAGATACTTCACCAAAGAAGATTGTGGTTTGTAAATAAGCAAATTAGGAGTTAGCCAACATTGTTAGTATTCAAACATGCAAATGCAGACCATAATGAGACACTACTATGTAACTATTAGAACAACCAAAATTGGAGCTAGAGAGGTACCTTGACAGTTAAGAGCACTTACTGCTCTAGCAGAAGACCCAGGTTTAGTCCCCAACACCCACAGGGACACTCACAGTAACTCAGTTCTAAGGGCTGACTTCTGACATCCATGGGCTCCTGCTCACACGTAATGCCCAGAGAGACAGTAGGGCACATACACATTCAACCCTACGAAACAAAATCTGATCCTATCAAGCACTCCAGACAATATAAGAACGAGCAAGAACTGTCATCCTTGGCTTTGAGCTCTGAAATGTCATGGGAAACACTCTGGTAGTTTCTTATAAAGTCAAACATACATTTAACACACAGCTCAATAAATCTGACTTCCAGGGATTTGCCCAAGGTAATACAAACTTATATGCACACAAAAATCTGCCATGGATATTTTTATTGGCCTTACTCATAACTGGCAAGAGCTAGTATCATCCTTTACAGAATGTATAAGCAAATGGTGGTCTGGTCATACAATAAATGGTGCTTGGCAATAGCATAAGACAAACAACTGAGAAATGTCACAGTGTGAATGAATCCTGAATGGTGGATGAAAGGGGCCAAGCCAAAAGGGCTACATTCTGCCCAATGCTACCTACATGACATTCTGAAGAAGGAAAAACTCCAACAACAGAAACCAGATCCCGTTGCCAAGAACTGGGTTAAGGAAGATGATAATTAGAACCAGGCAGTGGGGTCCAGCACAGGAACTCAGGGCTTAAGGCTGTAACACTTTGGAGACTGAGAAAGGATCACCATGTTCAAGGCCACTCTTGGCAGCATAATGACTGCTAGACTGAGCTACAGTATGAGAGCATTTGGATAATAATAATAATAATTTAGTAAATAAAAGGCACAAAAGTGGAAAAGAGACTGTCCAGAGAGGAGAAAGAGAACAGAGGCAGGAGAGGAGCAGAAAAGTTAAAAGTACATGATACACTTGTCTGCAAATATCTTCATGAAACCTATTACCATATAAAGTTAGTATACATTAAAAAAAAATCCTACTAAATCAAAACCAGGGGCCCGAGAATGCAGTTTAGTGATAAAGCACTTGCTTAGCTGGCCAGAAGCTCTGGGTTCTATCCCCAGTACTGAAAAAGCAAAACAAAACAAACAAAAAGCTGGGCGTGGTGGCACACTCCTATAATTTCAACAATTGGGGGGGGGGGCTGAAACAAGAAGACAAAGAGGAGGAAGGGAGAGAGGGAAAAAGAAGGGAGGAAGGTAGGTAGAGAGAGAGAAAAAATAAAGGAGCAAGAGACAGGTGAAGAAGCCTCCTGTGGCGCTAGAAATGTATATGTTAAGAGTCACAGTAGTGATAAGAAACACAATCAGTTTCTAAAACTACAAGCCAGATTCTGTCTTGTAAAATGCTGCCCACAACGCTGTAATTATCCAACTTGTTTATCTATAAGGACAAGTATGCCATTTCCGGTACTGTGACTGTGGGCCCTGAAATAACCTGGAAATATCATGCGGACAAAATCCCTTGTGTGTTTGGGACAGGGTTTTTTACAAGAGAGGATGAGCAAAGAAGCTGCTGATGTATGCCTGTGAAAGGTGTAAGACGTCAACCCTGTTAGGGGGCTTAAGGCCAGAGCTTTGGAAATCATCATTTAAGAGGCACAGGTGGGCTGCTGATTTCTTCTGAATAGAAGGCAGGAAATCTTGCTCAGTTTTGTTCAAGCCAGTGAGTCATTCTGAGTGAATCTTTTCAGAACAATTCCTTAGGGCAACGGGCATCACTCATTACCAAGGCTGGGAAGAGATGGCAGCCCAGTCAGAGGAAGAGCTTTGTCCTCTGACCCCTTCTAAACCTGAAAGCGGGCATGTTCTCATCCTTCTGTCTTTCTCCCTTCCTCCATCAGGCCTTCTGTCTTTCTCCCTTTCTGGATCAGGCCTCTCTATCAAGCACAGATCCCCCGAGCCCCTTTTGTACTGATCAAGCCAGAGACTGATCGACTACAGCCAGTAGAGACAAAAAGGCCAAAGTTAAAAGCAAAACCCCCCACTCTAGCAATGGAACCCTAACTGCTTGGAGCCTGACTCAGTGACCCGTGATGCCTTATACAAACAGTAAGAGCCTAACTCCTAGTGAACTCTGTTGCCTAACTCCAAATGGCCAGCCTCAAGAAGGAGCCTGGGGGATTATGAAACCTGCTTCCTGATACCTGCAAGATGGTTCAGCTGATAAAGGTGTTTGTAGGCAAACCTGCATTGCTAAGTTAGATCCCTGGGTCCCCTGTGGTGGGAGAAAGAGGTAGCAGATTTCGAAAGTTGTCCCCTGACCTCCACTTACATAAGGCAACAAATAAACATAATTTTAAAAGCAAAGAAACTTACTTCCTAACAAGGTAGTGAGCTACCCTCACTTACCTCTTCCCTTTCCAAATAAGACCGCACAAATGATCCATGATGTAAGGCCAGGTAGATTTATTATTATAAAAGGACCCCCATTACTCTACTGGGAAGAGACACTCTCACTCTGTGTCTTTGTCTCTGTCTCTCTATCCCTGTATCTATCTGTCAGTCCCTAAGTGTGTGTGTGTGTGTGTGTGTGTGTGTGTGTGTGTGTGTGTGTGTGTGTGTGTGTGTTTCTGTACGCAGTGTCCATTTATTAAACTTACTTCAGTTCTGGTCTAGTAAACATTGCTCCCCTGCCTCTTCCTTGGGCTCGCCTTTTCCAGCCCAGCATTTGGTGGCTTGGTTAGGAAGCTGTCCTCTTGCTCCCTTTAGATAAATGTTAGGTGGTACGTCGACGTGATAAAGTCCCCCAAAAGGATTTGATTCATATAGGTCTTCATGCTTTAAAACCTTGCAAATTTAGTCTAAATTCCTTTTAATTCATGACTTAAACAAATCTAACAAACTATTTCTTTTAAATGTGTAAAAATAAAATAACTCAACCTCATACAAATGATGTCACTAGACAAGTTAAATCTTAAAGAGACATGACAACATAAGCTTTAATACCATTCTCCAGCCATATCTGTTATATGAAAGACAAAAATGATCATTTGTGCCCTGTGTCCAAGCATTTTCTGGTTTGAAGGGTTTTTTGTTTTGTTTTGTTTGTCTGTTTGTTTGAGACAAGGCGATATATATACCCCTGGTAGTCTGGATTTTGCTCTACAGACCAGGCTGGCTTTGAACTCAGATCTTTCTACCTCTGCCTCCCCATTGCTGGGATTAAAGGTATGTAACATCATGCCAGAAAAAGGTTTTGGTTTTTGTTAATGTTATTAAGTTTCGGATTATATCAGTGATTTTTTAAAGAAAAGTAAGAGAAAGAAACTAACAAGTGTGAAAAAGAGATACAGAAATTTCAAGAGTAGAAATACAGTTCTGGTTTAAAAAAAATGCTTTGAGTTGAGAAAGGATTTTACACGTTATCAAGAGTATTGCTTATAGTTTCTACTGAATTTGTCAGGCTCCATACTTTTAAGAATTGAGTCTTCACAAACTCAGGATTCCTTTTAAAACCTCCTCGGGTTTGGTCAAGCTGTATCTGTTGTTCAACAGCTAAATTTTAAGCCACAATCAAATTTTCAAGGCCTGTGTAACGTGCCCTGAGACTGTTCAATAGCCATGTTTAGAGGCCAAAAGCAATTCAGATAAAAGGGCTAAAAGAACGTCAAGACTTTGGCCCTTGCCTTTCAAGGTCAGCTAGCTCCCAGGCAACCAGGCTGACAAAAGAATATTTCTAAAAGGCTCCTGCAGCTTCAGTGAGTCACCTGTGCTCTTGATTAACCATGGGGACTGCTGAAGACAGCCTGGAACAGTGTAAACTCTGCAAAGAAAAAGAGTCATTACAGAGAAAATCTCCACAGTGCTTCCATGGGAAGCCACATGCTCCAAAAAGCTATGACCCATTCCAAGAAATGACATGATGGAAAGTAATCCTCAAGGAGCCTTAAATGACCAACAAAAAGAAATGAAGTTTTTTTTTGGCAACCTACATGGCCTTAAGCACCCAATAGGAAAGTACAACCGATAATAATAAAATATTATAAAATAAAATTCTAGCAGCCCCCAACATGTCTTCTTAGACTGGGATGGTTAAGCTGGAGACCCAGTGCTGTTAAAAACCCCGCCAAGATGGTCATTCAAGCAACCAAATTTGGCCAGTTGAAAAATAATACAGGTCTTTCCAAGTACTCTTGACTTTGGCTGTCAAACTCTGGGGAGTTACTAAGTATGCTCATCTGTCCAGAATAAAACCTATATTTATTTTATAAATCACTCACAATGAGATATGAGGATACCTTATTAGAGCACCAAACCAGCTGAGGACTTCCATTCTCTCTTCCAAATGAACTTGAGGGCCAAAGTCAGAGAAGTAAATCTGTGATCCTTTGATACATTTTCCAATTATCCAAATCAGAGATGTCTAGATATAGCTTAAGGTTACCTTTATGTAAACCTAACCAGAAAAAAATATTCTCTTCACCATCATTTAGAAAAAGGATTTGTCTGGAGAGATGGCTCAGTGGGTAAAGGTACCTGCCACCAAATCTGACAACCCACTTGGAAGGAGAGAAGTGACCTCTACCCTCCACCCACGTGTGAGCACGCACGAGCACACACATGCACACACACACACTAAACAAATAAAATGTAATTGAAAAATGCTTTATGTATTTCAAGCTATCCTCGTGGGATTACTAATATATGTGGGCTCTGTGTGCATAAAATTACAACTCTAACGTTTCAGCTACCCACTTTGCCCAAAATGTCCAGCACAGCTCTTAACTTCTCCTAGGTAGGTGGCTCAGATCCCAGAAGACTCCACAGGACCCCAGAGCACCATTGATATATTCTAATGGATCATTTCGCAACCTTTCTCCTAGGTTCGTTGTCTCTTGCCTCATACAAGCTCCTCAAAATAATATCCTCTGCCCCATGGCACAGCAGGTTCTTGCCTTCCTGTTCACTTCCTTCATAGGTAAAACTTTTCTTTCCTGTCAGGCCTATTGCCCTGTCTTTGTGCTACCAGTGTTTCAAACATAGTTTAGACAAATGTGGCCACAGCTTGTCTCTCCCACCGTGCATATTCATTATTAAAGCTCTTATGTCAGCTCTAGTCTGATGAATACTTTTATCCCACACACTGGGTTATTTGTTCTAAGCAGAGCACAGCCCAAGGCCACAACCTGCCTGTTTCCTGCATGTCTGTGCCCTCTGAGTGAAGTGAAGGTTTTTTTTTAAAAAAAAAAAACATTTTTAATGACTGGAAAAACATCAAAAAACAATAATACTTCATGAGATGTGAAAATTATGTGAAATTTCAGTTCTGTTATGTGTAAATAATTTTCCTGAAATGCATGCATACATATTTATTTCTCTACTGTGTGTGACTGCTTCAGCAACATTAGAGTCAATGTAAAGTTGAGAAGCTTCTAGAGTCCAGAATCTAGACAAACCACTCAGCTAACAAAACGTAAAATATTTATCTGGCCTTCTGTAGCTTAAAAAAAAAAGTTGCCAACTACTAATTTGGGCATTCTCATTCTGTTGTCTCTGTGTTGATGTCCATACATCTATTTTAAAAAGTCTCAGTGGCATCTTCTCCATGTTCTGTCATGTTACCATGATGTCATAATACCTGGTTGCTCCAGCACAATACTTTATGCTGTGGCTAAGCAGGATAAAGATACATAGCCCCACAACAGAGAAAGGAAGAACTTGAGGAACGCAGCAGAACCCTTTGTATTCATGGACTGTGTACCAACAGATTCAAGAAATTATTGGCCAAAGATATTTGGAAGAAATTTGTCTCTGTACTAAATATACACCATCAGGATTCCCTAAATAAGAGAACTATACACACAGCATTTACTTCATAGTCAGTATTATAATTCATCTAGATAAGAGTTAAATTATAGGAGATGCACTTATGTTATACCCAAATGTTATAGTATTTTACATAACGGACTGGAACACCCATGATTTGAGTATGTGCAAGAATCCTGAGACCAGTCTTCTGCAGATCCTGAGAAATGACAGTACTGCATGGTAAGCACATGCCTTTTTTTGGCAGCACTTGGGACTGATCCTAGGGCATTATGCATGTGAGGCAAGCATCCACCATTAAGCCATTGCCCCAACACTAGTACACATTCTTACAAGAAATTTGTAGGGCCCTAAACTGCAACTATTCACTAAATATTACTTGGGTCACTCAACTCAAAAACAGTCCATCAACTCCAGAAGTTTTGTGTGCTTTCAGTTGAAATACAAGTGTCACAACCATTTCCAAAGCTCTGAGAATGAATTCTACCCATTCTAGGCATTTGTTCACGCACCTTCTTACACTCTTTCAGTGGAATATTATTTTAGGATGTGTTGCATTTGTTTATGCTGGGGAACGTTTGTTTAACGATGCAAAAATTTGTTGCATTCTTTTATGTTGCGTTTGCTTAATTCCGTGACGCTGTGTTACTTTGTCTAAAACACCTGATTGGTCTAACAAAGAGCTGAATGGCCAATGGCTGGGCAGGAAAGGATAGGCAGGACTGGCAGGCTGAGAGAATAAATGGAAGAGAAATCTGAAAGAAGAGGAAGGAGCAAGAGAACAAGGAGAGGAGGATGCTAGGGGTCAGTCATCCAGCCACACAGCCAGCCACAGGGTAAGAATGAAAGTAAGATATGCAGAAGTAAGAAAAGGAAAAAGCCCAAAGGAAAAAAGATAGATGGGAAAATTCAAATTCAGAGAAGCTAGCAAGAAACAAGCCATGCTAAGGCTGGGCATTCATAAGAAAGAATACGCTCCCATGTGCATTTATTTAGGAGCTGGGTGGCGGGTCCCCTTAAGCGTAAAGAGTAGAAACAACCTACAACAAACTCTAGCATCACTCTCATTTTTTCTGATACTAATCACATTATGAAGCCAGATGGTACAGCAAAGAATGCTGCATCTAGAATAGTATTCCGAATCTAAATATCTACATTTAAATCTTGGTCCTACCACTGATGAATTCTCTAACATCTTAAAGCACTGGTGTCGATGTCTATGGAATCGGAATGAAAATTACTTCTTATGGGACTTCTGCAAGATTATAATAATTATATAAATGCACTATGCTTAGATGATGATGATGATGATGATGATGATGATGATGATGATGATGATGATACTAGTTTTCATCTTACCTCCTGGCCGCTTTCCTTTCCTCTGCTTCACTAAAATAGTTTAACTGCTATTGGGAAAGTCGATCTGTTAAAGAGTTTTTCTCAATCAGTGTGGACAGGAGATCATTAAAAATATCAATTGGTTGAACTTTTTGATTAATTATTCCTATATGCTCAGTTGACTAATATTTGGTCCCCAAGCAAAGACTAAACAGATTAGATTGCTTTCATTCTGTGTTAACAAAAATAGTCTCATTTTCAATTAGCAGGGTCAAATAGATCTCACTAACCAGAGATGATGATCAATTAATTATGAGCTACATTGCTATAAGGAGAAAATCTTCGCTTCCTTTCCACAGTCTTATTACCTTTGGAAAACATTATTGGTCAGGCGTGGGAGCTCCTGCCGGTAAGCTCAGCATTTGGAAAACTGACATAAAATGATCACCGTGAATTTAAGGCAAATCTGTGCTGTGTAGTGAGTTCCTGTCTCAAAAAATAAATAAATAAATAAAAATAAAAAATAAAATAAAAACAAGCAAAGATGGGTGGATTTTATGAATTTGAAACAATTTAAAGACAATTTAAAGTTTGATTAACAAGTTCCATGAGGGGATGGCAAGATGGTAGGAGCAGGTAAAAGTATTTGCAGCACAAGCCTGGCAACCTGAGTTCCGCCCCCCCCCCGTCTCTCTCTCTCTCTCTCTCTCTCTCTCTCTCTCTCTCTCTCTCTCTCTCACACACACACACACACACACACACAATAATGAGTTAATAATTCTTTAAAAAAAAAAAAAACAGCCAGCAAGATGGCTCAGCAGGTAAAAGCATTCACCACCAAGCTGGCAACCTGAGTTCAATCCCTGCTACCCACATGGTGGAAAGAGAGAACCATCAACTTCTAAAAGCTGTTCTCCAACGTCCACACATGCACTGGGGTATGCACGTGCTCATACACATGCTAAATAGATATAACAAATAAGTTAGTGAAATGAAGGAATTAAAACTGAAGAAAAAATCATTTCCTTTGAGAAAATTCCCATTTAGGATCATAAAGGGACAGATACAAATAGATGGTGGCATGTCAATTTACTCCCAGCTGCCAAGAAGGCTGAGGCAGGAGGATTGTAAGTTTGAGGCTATGCTGGTTACTTTTTGGCTAACTTTACACAAACCAGGGTCTTCTGGTAAAGGAAACTTCAACTGAAAAAACACCTCCATGAGGTTGGCCTATAGGAAAGTCAGTGGGTGGGCATTTTCCTGATTGAGCTGAGAGGGCCCAGTCCAATTTTGGTGATGCCAACCCTGGGCTGGTGGTTCTGGATGCTGTAAGAAAGCAGGCTGAGCACACCAGTAAGCAATGTTCTTCCATGGCTTCTGCATCCGTTCCCGCTGCCAGGTCCTTGCCCTGCTTGAGTACCTGTTCTGAGTTCCCTCAGTGATGGATTGTGATCAAAATATATAAGCTAAATAAATCCTTTCCTCCCCAAGTTGCTTTTGGTAATGTTCTTTATCACAGCCATAGACACTTCAAAAACATAGAGGTCACCCTGAGCAACCAAGTAAGACCTTGTCTCAAAAAAAATTACATGAATTAGGGAGTGAATAAATGAATGAGTGAATGAGTGAAGAGAAAAGAATAGTATGTAACACAGAGACAGAGCATTTATCTAGCATATCCCAGGTCTTGCATTTAATGCACAAAACTAAAACAAATAATAAATAAATAAAAATAATAGAAAAGAGACAAATAAAATGATCTAGTTGCTGTGCACATAAGTGGTGATTTGATTGATGTTCAAAAATAAATGTAACCTTTTTATATTGAGAACACTCCTGCTTCCTAAGCACTCTTCATCTAGAGTTGTTTGGTTGTCTGTTTTTAGAGACAAGGACTCTCTGTAGCCCAAACTCACAGCAATTGTCCTGTCTCAGGCTCCTAAAATGCTGGGATTACAAGCATAAATGAGCCAAACCACCACAGTGGCTTGATTACTGAATTACTGCTGGAGCCCTAATACAATGGAACATTGGTTTGCCCTTGACAAGACTATAGAAAAAAATGGTGACTACATGTGCCCAGGCTTCCTTCCAAAGACTGTACCACAGATAGAAGAGGTATGTTAATAATGACAGGTAGTACCAATTGGGAAGCTAGTTACAGGTAGCAAGTTTGGGGACCAATTACACTGTCACCTTTGGCCAATATATTTGTTCAAATGTCTCTGATGGCTTTTTAAAATCCATTCAATAACGGTTCCCTGAATAGCTACTGAATTTTAGGCCATGAGATAGCACCAGGGATAGACTGGCACTAAACTGGGAGCCAGAAGCATGGGCTCTGGTCCTTGATCTGGCACTAAGCAGCTGTGTTAAAAGGTGATTTTGAGTTCACTAACGTGCGTTCATGTCAATGCAACTCTTTACAGATAGCTTTTGACTGCTCTTGACCCCAGTTAGGAGGCCATTTTCTTCTGGTAAGGCAGTGACTGAAAGTGTTGTCAAATGATGTCCTCTGGGCATAAAATGGCCATTGCCCTCTTGAACTCCCAATAGCTATGAGTCCACATACAAGCGCTGTACAAGATTGGGTCCACTTGTGTTCCATCATGGGGGGGAAGCCTCTTCAAGGACACGCAGTTAACAGTTGAGAGGAAGGAGGCTCACAAGATCCTGGCCCTCCCAGAAGATAGAAAGATAGTTAACTATTGTTAGAAGGGAGGGGCTCACGAGGCTCCATTCCTCCTTGAGAAGGTATAAAACGCTAACTATTGCTACAGTATAGGCTCATAAGTGCCTCCCCCCACGATATATAAGCAGTTAACTCTTAGAAGCAAGGGGTTCACGAGGTCCTGTCCCCCTTTTGAGGATATATAGGAAATTAATGGTTGTTGAGAGAGAGAAATTTTCTTCTCTGATGTAGGCACTTCTAAGATGCCCATGCTGGCACATCAAACCTTCATGCTTCTGCAAACTGCTCTAACTCAACTCATTGATTCACCAACATAGACGTGGGTGTAATCGGTTCTTCCGTCTGTCACTGGTGCCATCCCTGGCGTGACTAGAACCTTGTTCATCTCCCCGGTAGAAATTCACACACGAGTTGGCTCTCAGTGTGGGCCACAACAGAGCCAAAGATGAGTTGCAGAGGAACGTTCATTTGCATTGGCTCTGCTGTGAGTGGTGAGACTTGCAGCTGAAGCCAAGCTGCGCGAGGGTGGAAAGTCTGCAAGAGCAGTCCCTAGATGCCCTTTCCCTTGTTGCATGGAATGGCATGTCCTCTTGTTGCTGTGGTATTTGTGTTGTCCTTGTTGTGGGAAAAGTCATCCAACTAAGGCTGCTCCTTCTGAAGGTGGGAACGCCAAAACCAGTCATTTTGCTACTGTTATAAGTTGTAATGTAAATATCTGATATGCGACCCTAAAAGGGTCGCGACCCACGGGTTGAGAACCACTGGTCTAAGTTGGCTGGCATCATAAACTTCTCTGACAAAAACAAGCGAACATGCTGACTTACCTGGACTGGCTGGTGGACTGGAAATGTGTCAGATTCTGTGAAAATGGCATGCACGGGTGCGATCTTAAGCAGGCTGTGACGTCAGTCACAGGACCCTTGCTCTGGGCAGTAAGAATGCACCTGAGGCTGAGGTGTCTGCCCAGAAAATGGTTCCCTGCATGCGGGGAAGAAAGGCATGATGAGAACAAAAGACAAGCGGATGCTGTTCTCTGCAACTAGCCTCTGAGCTGGCAGGAGAAGCCAGCGGGAGAGAGAGAAAGAGAAAGACATGACACGGAGGGAATGGCTTGCCATTTTTTAGCGTGGGGGAGGGGGGCGGTAACAGAATGAGTAAAATTATATTGATGCCAAATAGCCTTTTCTGGGACTCCTGAAGCCGCTGGGAAGAATTAAACAGAAAAGATGGAAAAAGTCGGGTAGAGCTAGAAAACTTTGGAATTCTAAAGGACAGTGGTCAGAAGCAGTTAGGGCTTTTAAACACACACACACACACACATACACACACACAAACCCACAAGTCTCTCTTACTATACTGTAGAGTTTATATAATGCAAATCTGATAGTACTCATAAAATCTCTCAGCCATCTGCTTGTGGAGTTTCTTTGCTATAATTGGCGCCTCTGAACCAGTAGCAAATACACTCCCCTCCCCTCAGTGGAGACCATACTCCCTATTTGAGCCTTAGCATCAGACAAAGAGATCCACTTTTTCATTTCTTTTTTATTATTCTCTCATACAATACATCCCTACCACAGTTTCCCCTCCCTCCACTGCTCCCAGTCCCCCTTGACCTTCCCTCTCCCTCAGATCCTCTCGTTCTCCGTGTTCTTTAGTGCCTGAGATGATTCAAAGTAATGACCTCTGAGAACAAAAAAGAAATGGAAGAGGAAAAATTATTAGGATAAAATTCTGAAGGAAACAGATATGACAAAATACTCAGGTGGAGATTCACTGCATATAAAAATGTATTTTTTTTGCAAAAAGAAGAAAATAGAGAATAAAAGAAATAGAACAGAATTCTAATACAAAGAAGGCATTTTGAAGTGGACAGAAGAGGAAATGACTGGTTTCAAGCTAATAGCTTATCTTTTCAGGGAAGAGGTAAGAAAATCCACTGAAGTCAAGAAGTCCATTAGCAATAGAATTGACTACACAGTAAATTGTATAGAGAGCCTACACAGTGTGGCTGCAGTATTTCCCTTCCTTTCTTCTTTCCTCCTTCTTTCTTTCCTTTAAAAAAGATTGAAGTTTTTACTCTAATTTACTCTAAGTGTATGTGTGTATGTGTGTGTGTGTGTGTGTGTGTGAGAGAGAGAGAGAGAGAGACAGAGAGAGAGAGAGAGAGAGAGAGAGAGAGAGAGACAGAGAGAGAGAGCAAAATAAAGTAAAGGTGCACCTATCTCGCATATACTGCCACAGAAAACAAAATTTTAGTCAATCCAGATGCACCTGTAGAGCCCTTTGTGTGAGACTTAATTACCATGTCTGTCACATGACTTAGTCAAGGTTTGAAGTAACTGTGCTAATTTTCCCCATGAAGTAACTTTACTAGTTTTCCCTAGTAGCACCTTGCCACGTCTTAGAGTAGACAGCATCTTTTATGTCCTTTTCTACACCTTACCTTGCCCAACTAATAGTCTGGTAATCTAGTCATATTTGGACAAAAACATTTAAATAATAAACCTAATGCAATCCAAGGCTAAGAACTGGTCTCAGTATTATAGCCAATGATCCACCTTTGCCTGCCTGGTCTCTCTCCAATGCATAAAAATCATATCCAAACCTGGTATGGTCGCACATGCCTATAACCCTCTCACTCAGGAGGTGGAGGCAGAAGGAGCAGGGCTTTAAGGCCAGCCTCTGTTACATCAGCAAGTTCAAACCAGCCTGGGCTATATGGACCCCTGGCTCAAAAAATAAAATATAACCGAATAAAATAAAATGTAAGCTCCCATGAATATTTCAGTGGCCACCAAACCATTCAGCACTGTTTCTTTAACTGTGAGGTGTTTGTAGCTACCAGTTTTAACACTACAGATTATTTTTAAGTCTCTGAATTGCTTTAGGATTTCAGCAAGGGCTCAAAAAACTGGCTCAACCTTGATGTGGTGCCAAATGCAATCAGTTGAGGCTTCCAGCAAGTCTCAGCATTGTTGACCAACACCAGGTGATGGAGGAAGGTCATTGGTTGATTAAATAAAGAAGTTGCTTGCCCTGATAGGTTAGAACTTAGGTGGGGGGAGTGAACGGAGCAGAACGCTGGGAGGAAGAGGAAGTGAGCTCAGAGACTCCATTCTCCCCTCTCCGGGGCAGAGGCGAGAGCTCTGCTCTCTGAGGCACACGGATGAAGCTCCGACCCAGGATGGACGTAGGCTAGAATCTTCCCGGTAAGACCGGTGCTACACAGATGATAAGAAATGGGCTAGTCCAGGTGCGAGAGTTAGCCTAGAAGAGGCTAGATAGATGGGCCAAGCAGTGCTTAAAAGAATACAGTGTCCGTGTAATTATTTCAGGTAAAGCTAGCCGTGCGGGCAGCGGGGTGCTGGGGACGCAGCCCCGCCACTCCTATTACTACAACCAGGGCCTTCTCAACAAGGTTACTCATGAACTATCTACATTTCTAGAGAAGGGCATCTTTCCTTCCTTGCTTGCTTCCTTCCTTCTGCCCTCCCTTCCTTTCTGTTTAGACAGTATCTTACACTACTGTTCAGGTTGGCCTACAGCTTGCTATGTAGCCTATCTAGACTGTCGTAAAACTCCACAGAATCCTCCTGCCTCAGGCTCCCAAGTGCTGTAATTACAGAAGTGGGCCACTATACTCGGGTAATATTTCCCCTTAAAGCTTATTATTACTTAAGAAAAAATGGTTTCAGATTGGATTTTTCTTCAGTCTTTTGCACAATGATACCCAAGAGAAGAACAACCCAGGGTTTCCAATCTTACTAAATTTCTTCCTGGCAGTGGGAAAGCATTGAG
Organism: Microtus ochrogaster; assembly: GCF_000317375.1. NCBI lineage: Eukaryota > Metazoa > Chordata > Mammalia > Rodentia > Cricetidae > Microtus > Microtus ochrogaster. The sequence continues at coordinate 45,779,697 of NC_022026.1, read as the reverse complement.
CTGGTGGAATAAATAGCTCAAATCTCAGAAACCTATTAGACTGACACGCACTCCTGTATGCTCCACAGCCCTAATCATCAACTCATTTATATTCTCAAGGATTGAAAGAAGCACATTAAGGAAGGACATTCTTGCCCTGAACAAAACTGTTCCATTCCAATAGCAAGAAAGATTGAAGACCCAAGAAATATCTTGGAAGCAGCTGCTTGATTTCCTGAAGCAGGTTAATGATGCCCAGAATTTATCAAGGTCACGGTTCCACATCTCAGACTAGGAAATCAACTAAGCAGTGTGCATGGTTTCAAACATTTTTTTCTGTCTTACATTAGAAATAACAAATTGTCATCAACAACATATAGCTCAACTCAAGTCAGGCTGAGAAAATAGCTAGTATGTTTATTAAAAGTGAGATAACAATCAACAAAAAACCTTCAGAAGTCTTTTTTAATTTTATAAACTTGATTATTAAAAACAGCTTACAAATAAACAAAAGTATCACTCACTAAAATTACCCAGACGCAAAGTCTACACAACTCAAGGAACGTCTATGTAGGCAGAATTGACATTCAGATCAGAAGCTGCAAAGCTTCCTGGAAGGCTTTCTAAGATCAGAAAAGTCAGTAAAGTCTAGCCTTAGCTCTTCCCAAAACACCCATGTGATGGCTCAGCTGCCATTCCTGCGAAGGCAAGACACAGCCGCAGGAGCAAAATGGCTAACAGATTTGAACAGCTGGAGAGGGAGGGAGAAGGAGAGAGAGAGAGAGATTGATGAGAGGGAGAGAAAAAAGCATGAACTTAAGGTATCAGGGGCCGAAGACACCACACAGCCCTTGCTGAAAGCTCAATTTCTTTCTTTCATATCAGAACACCAATGCAGAGACAGAAAACAGGACATTTTTCAACTAGATAAACCTTACTGGACAAAATAATGCTGAGCTAAATTCACTCTCAATGACCTTTGACAGTGATTGGAGGAATGCAAGAGAAAAATTACTCTATCAAATGACAGTGCTCCCTGACACTAGTTCCTCCCTTGGCTGGCATTAATCATGAGCTACTATCCATAAAGGATTTTTAGTTAACAGCAAAAGAAAGCAAAGCCACCTTCCCTTAGTGCCGTGCCAGACAGAGGTTTCAAGATTCATTTGCATGGACTACATGCTGAGTCAGGCCCCCTGAACTTGATTTTGATGTTGAAAAGATTGTAAAGAGTTGTCATGACAAATCAGAAGAGGGAGAGACTTTGAAATCGAGGCTGAAGCAAGATTGAAGGGGATTTGGTTCCCCTGACTCCCCCTTTTCATCAGTGACTATAAATTATTAGTCCCAGATACATAAACTCTCTTAGTGACCAGAGAAGACTTATTTCATCCTAGTCTCTGTGACTTTGATGGGTTCCAAAAAAAGATCTAGCTGAGGAGCCAGTGTTGAGGGGCTGATAAGGTGGCTCAGCAGGTAGAGGTGCTTGCTGTCAAGCTGGGTGCCTTGAGTCTTATTCCCAGAGCGCACATGGTGGAAAGAAAGGAGGCATTCCTGAGCCTTGCCTTCTGACTGAAACACAGCTGCCACGGTATGCATGCAAATATACAAACCCCACACAAAAATAGATAGGCAGACAGACAGACAGAAGGAGTGCAAAGAATATTTTCTAAAAAAGAGAAGAAAAGAAAAACAGTCAGTGTAGGCCTGGTAGAGATGGCACTCACTCATGATTCTGTGCTTTTCACATCATTCCAGGAGAAAGATTTGTCCATGAACTTGTGTAACCATATCTCACAGCCCTGGTATTCTCTAGGTCCATGTAACACAGACTCACAGCCTCAGTAGTAGGAGGGTGGGCCTATCATGATCTGGCTTCAATTGCTGGCAGAGACCAATTCATGTTAAAAGAGTAAGGAGAAGCCAGACATGGTAGCTCATGCCTGGTGCTGATTAGTTCCTGTCAACTTGACACCAACTACAGTCACTAGAAAGAGGGACCTTCTGAGGAGTTGCCTGCAGTAGATTGACCTGGAAGTATGTCTGTGTGACTTTTTCTTTTTAATTAATGATTGGTGTGGAAGGGCCTAGCTTCTGTGTTGTATAAGAAATCAGGCTGAATGAGTCATGGAATCCAACTAGTAAGCAGTCTTATTCCATAATTTCTGCTTCAGTTCTTACCTCCAGCTTCTTCCCTATAGGTTCCATCCACTCTTGCCTTCCCTTGATGGTGGGCTGTAACCTGTTAGGTGAAAGAAGCTCTTTTATCCCCAAGTTGATCTGGGTAAGTGTTTTATCACAGCAACAGAAACCAAACTCTGACACACATAGAGTCCCAAAGCTTGAACTCAAGAAAGATCAAGAATTCAAGGACAACCTCAGCTATATAGTGAATTGGAGGCCTCAAAACAAACAAATAAATAAAAAGAACCAAGGATATAGCCTAAAGAGTAGAGTACTTGCCTAGCCTTCACAAGGCTATGGGTTCAACCTGCAGAACCACATAAAGCTGTGCAAAATGGCACCCACATATAACCCCAGAATTTTGGAAGCGGAGAAAGGAGAACCAGATGCTCAGTGTGATCCTTGACAATATAGCAAGTTCAAGGCCAACCTCTGGTACATGAGGCCATGTCTCAAAAAAAGGAAAGAAGAAAAGTAAAACGAAAAGATTCGTGAATCAAGCCATAAAGGCAGCATCTGTGGAGAGGAAGGGCAAACAAATGGGCTCTTAAAGCATCTAGAAGGAGTAAAAACTCATTGGGGATCCTGACCTCCAGACTTGCAAGGCAGTAAAGTTGTAATAAGATATGCATGAAGAAGTATGCCACTGTGGAGGCAGGCTTTGGGGTCTCTTTTGCTCAAGTTTCCCTGGGGGACAGCTATCAGTTGACTTCCTGTTGCCTCTGAGTGAAGGTGTAGCACTCTGAGCTCCAGTACCAGGTCTACCTGCTCCCTGCCATGACGATAATAAACTAAACCTCCAAGTGAGCCACCCCAGTTAAATGTTTTCTTTATAGGAGTTTCTGTAGTCATGGCTCTCTTCGCAGCAATGAAAACCCTAAGACAACAAGTGAAAGGAAAGCCCACGTTTTTCTAAAACTTCCCTTATTCATCCAGTGCCAATTCACTCTTCTCATAGTTCCAGAGCTCCGTCTCTCCACACAGGGGACCACTGCTGACCTTGCTGCTGGTCACACTTGCTCTCAGGACCTGATTTCTGTGCCTTCCTGCTTTGCTCGTTTCTATTACTTTGCCCAGAGTGTGGCTATGATCAGCATCCTTCATTTCCAGAATGTATCCTGGAATAAGATAATAATAAAGAAAACAGTAAGTCAAAAGGGTAATCAGTGATGACAAAAGTGTATACTGAAGAAGGTAAAACATCTTGAAGATTCTCACACATGATTTATGGAAGGTCAGCCCTGAGGAGAGTAATGTGTGTTCTTTGAGTGAGATGCAGTCTTTTCTCAGCTCTTGGTAGACTTAACTCCAAGAGCTTAGAGTCACAGTAGCCACCAAAGGCACCGTAACCAGCGGCTTTTGAATTCAACTTCTCAGGCCCAAGAAGAATAAGAAATCTCAGACAATGAGTAAGTAGAACAAATGGATTTACTTTTCAATATTTATTTATTTAAATTTATGTGTATGTATATACATGAGGAAGCCCTTGGAAGTCAGAAGAGGCATTGATCCAAACCCTTGGAATTGAAGTTAGAGGTAGTTGTAAACGCAAATGTGAGTGTTGGGGACCAAACACATGACCTCTGCAAGAGCAGCAAGCACTCTTAAACATTAAGCCATCTCTATTGCCTTAAACATAGATTTATTTAGGAAAAAAATCCTGAAATTAATTTTTCATACTAGCCCCAGTTCTCCCTCCACTTCTACCATCTCCCTCGCCTTCTCCATCCCGTTCTCATCTACTCAGAGGAGGAGGTAAGGCCTCCCTTGGTGAGTCAACAAAGTCTTGAATAGCAAGTTGAGCACCCCCCCATATGAAGGCTGAACAAGGTATCCCACCACAGGGAATGGGCTCCAAAAACCCAGTTCATGCACCCAAGATAAGTACTAGTCCCACTGCCAGGCACCCTCAACAGATCAAGCCATATAACTGTCCCCCACATTCAGAGGGTTTAGTTCGGTCCCATGCAGGATTCCCCAGCTGTCAATCCAGAGTCCATGAGCTCCCACCAGCTCAGGTCAGCTGTCTCTGTGGTTTTCCCAATCATGATCTTGCCCTCACCCTGCTCATATGATCCCTCCTCCCTCCCTTCAACAGTTCCAGGAGCTCAGCCCAGTACTTCGCATCTGTTTCCATCAGTTACTGGATGTAGGTTCTATGATGACAGCTAGGATAGTCACCAATCGGATTACAGGGGAAGGCCAGCTCAGGCACCTCTCCACTATTGTTAGGAGCCTTAGCTGGGATTCCTTGTGGATTCCTGGGAATTCCCCTAGCACCTGGTTTCTCCCTAGCCCCATAATGGCTCCCTCTATCAAGATATCTCTTTCATTGCTCTCCGTCTCTGCCCCTCTCCCAACTCTGCCATCTCAAGCCTTTATGTTCCCATCTCCCATCCCCTTCCTCCTACTCCCCTTCCCAGTTTACCCAGGAGATCTTAACTATTTCCTTTCCTGGAGTCCTTTTTGCCTAGCTTCTCTGGGGTTGTGAACTGTAGCCTGGCTATCCTTTTCTCTGTGTCTAATATCCTCTGATGAGTGAGTATGGACCGTGCTCATCTTTCTGGGTCTGGGTTACCTCACTCAGGATGGTTTTTTTTCTAGTTCCATCCATTTGCCTGCAAATTCATGATGTCACTGATTTTACCACAGAGTAATACTCCATTGTGTAAATGTACCATCTTTTTCTTATCCATTCTTCAGTTGAGGGGCATCTAGGTTGTTTCTAGGTTCTGACTATGACAAATAATGCTGCTATGAACATAACTGAACAAATGTCCTTGTGGTATGAGTGTGCATCCTTTGGGTGTATGCCCAGGAGGGTCTTGAGGTAGCTTGTGAAACAACACTCTTAAGAGTAGGAGGAGTTTCAAAGCCGTCACCTTTATCCACTAAGTGGTCTTTTATGGGGTTTATAGTGGGAATTGGATGGATAAGTAACTCCCTGTTTAGGATGAAGGAACATGCATGGAACATGTACACGTCTTACTGGCTTGTCATGATGAGTTCAGAAATGAATAACCTCAAAAAAAGAGTGGGACCTCAACCTCAACCTGACTCCACTGGAAAATACAAAGTACAAATTTCCCTAGAAACCAGACTTACGTAGACAGCAGAGGGCCACTGTTATCAGTTCTTCATTGGCCCCAGTCATTAGCAAATAGAGTAACATTAACTCATAGAAACAAAAAGACTCTTTTGGTGAGATCACCTTTCCAGAGATAGCTATGAGCTGGAGACAGACAATATTCGCGAAAACTGATGAGTACACAGACTTTTCAAGGGGCTCTGACTCCGCACCAATAATATCTCTTACGATGGCATATAATTGAGCTCAAAAGTGGTCCTTGAAGAAGTGCTATGAGCACTGCCAGAAAGAGACATCTTACTCTGCTTCTCCTTCTTGCCCCATATACTAACGAAGATGTTTTTGAATCGCCTCTTTTTCCTGGGGTCAAAGAGCTCACAGACATTACTTCCTCCATTAAAAATCTCACCTTTGGCTAAACAGATGGTTCGGCAGTTAACAGCACATGCTCCTCTTGCAAAAAACCCAAGTTAGTTTCCCAATAGCCACATCTGGTGGCTCATAACCACTTGTAACTCCAGTTTCATGGAATCCAATGCCCTCTCGTAACTTCTGCAGGTACCTTCACACTTGTGCGTGTACCACACACCCTCTATACACACACATGTGTATACATAATTCAAACATCAAAAAATAAATAAATGCATCTCCAAATCTGTGCTTTAGTGCCAAGATTTTCCAAGGTGATTTAGAGTTCTCACTCTCCTATTTCTCCAAGAAGCACATTGGAATACAACAACCCAAACATTGCTATGTTATTTCTAAGTCCGACTCACATAATAATGAATTATATGAACAGACAATGCCAAAGGCCCAATTCATATTGAACCAAGTTCATGGGCTAGGTTCGATCCAGGAAATGATTCTTCCTGAATACCTTCAGAGGTATTCTATGAATACCTTGATTTGGGACTTTTATAAGTAGAAGAAATAAACTTCTGTTGTGTTAAAAGTAACATGGTTTGTGGAAATTTATTTTAGCCCCTGAAGACAATTAATGCATAGGTTTTCTTGTTTTATCTCCAGACACCGAATTTTCAAAGTCTTAGGAAATATTTATATGTATCTTCTTGAATATTCATAAAACACCCCTGAAAACATAATCAAGAAACTGACAACACTCGTTGCCTTTCAGAAAGGGAACACGGTACATGCAGGATGAGGAACTTTTCCTCAAAAACATTTTTTTCAACCCTGTGATGTTATCTGCTTTAAAAATAAATGAAATACACATTTTGAAAGTCTTGCATTCAAAAATCAACCTACCTAGCAACCTCTCTCTTCTTCCCACAGACTGCATTATTTCATTTGGTCTCATTATGATGAACTTGAAGCAGAGTACATTTGGAGGAAAGTTTATTCTGGCCTGTGGTTCTGATTGGAAAGTTAAGAAACTACACCAGCCATGACTTTCTTCTGACAGAGTCTCAGAATGGCACAGAGCTTCGTCTGGCAAAAGACAGGGAGCACAGGTGTGTCTTTCTGATGACCTCTTCTTGCATTGAAGCCACCAGGATTCAATCGTAGTGTGTGTGGGGGGGGGGTGGTAGGGGCTGAATTACAACTTTAACCCTAACTGCTTTCCAAAGGCCAGACACCATAGTCATTGTTTCTAACTTCTTACCACCTCACAATGGGGGTGGCATTTCACCACATGACACCTTGGAGAGAGCTGTAAAGCATATCCAAACCATAGCAGTATATTCCATTTTGGTTTGGTTTCAAACAGGGTCTAAACCCTGTAGCTCATGCTGGTTTGGAAACTCACCATGTAACCTATGCTCGACAACTTACCAGTGGCTACACCACTAAAAAATAAAAAAAAAAATGCCTCCCCATCCCAGCTCCTCTAGTTTCATCCCCATCCCCATGAATGGTGGCATTAGAAATAAAAGCCAACGCAGCCTTTTATTTTTATTTATTTATTGGCAGCGTTTCTCTGTGTGCAGCCCTATCTATCCTGGAACTAGCTCTGTAGACCAGACTGACTTCGAACTCATAGAGCTCTGCCTGGATCTGCCTCTCAATTGCTGGGACTAAAGGTGTGTGCCACCACCACCCAGACAATTCCGTTTTGGTAACAAGAGGTACAGTTCTAAGAAGCAGCTCCTTTTTTTTCACAGAGATCCCATGGTTCATCTAGCCATTTTGCTTTTTTTCCTCTAAAAACATGGGAAGACAACTGTCTAGTCTTATCAGAAAATATCTTTACTTGTCTTCTTTCAAGTTATTACTTGAGGATAAAAAGCTCATGAGGAAAAAAAAGCATACTGAAAGCTGAGATAATGTTGCTACCCACAATGTCATTTAATTACTGACTTAATAAAAATCCATTGTCACATATCCACACCAAAAGACATATTTTATTGGTAGAGAATTTATAGGAATGATTTAAAAACAAACGAATCAAACAGTTTGAAGCTCAATCTAAAAAGAAATGCATTAGCTAGTTACATCTCCAGAAGTGTTAGACAAAATGGGCCCAAGGGTTTTTCAAAGTCAAAGCCTCCAGTGGAGGACATGATGCAACCTGCGTACATAAGTAAAACGCTCCATAAGGCATCTGTATATACTATCAATAATCAATACATGTTTCATGGGTTAAATTAAATGAAAAGCATAAAATATAGAGCTAGAAGTTACTGGAGCTATCAGGCAAGCTGTCCCCGTAAAGCTCTGAAAATGGGAACCAAGTCAGGACTGGTGGCACATCCCTGTAACCTCAGCATTCAGAAGGTTCTGGCAAAAGAACCAAGAGTTCTAAGACAGCCTTTACTATTATTATGGAACACTGCCTTTGGGGCATGACATGACCATTAGCCATCTTAATCCGTCCAGTGGTGATACAGCTGTTCAGGGATCGCCCACACTCTCATAAGTAACCTGGTGATGCGATGCGATGCTATGCGATGCGATGCGATGCTGTGCCCTACTTCGAGTTACTTCATATCCTGTGAAACAGTGGCTGTCTTAAGCTTCGCCTTACCCTGAGTGACTTCACATTGCAAAGTCGCACTGGGCTTCTTCTAAATGCAAACATAGAGGCAGGATGGCTCAGCGAGGAAGGCGGTTACTGTGGTAACACAAGGACCTGAGTTTGGATCCCTAACATCCATGTAAAGGCTGGGTGTGGCAGTGTATATCTTAACCCCAGCCCAATGAGTGTTAATAGAAACAGGAGGATCCAAAAATTCTCAATAAAATACTGGCAAACCGAATCCAAGAACACATTAGAAAAATTATCGATTATGATCAAGTAGGCTTCATCCCAGAGATGCAGGGCTGGTTCAACATACG
>NC_022026.1:45749046-45768637 GCF_000317375.1 Microtus ochrogaster | reverse complement strand
TGGACTTCCCACAGGTCAGGGAACCCTGATGGCTCTTCAAGCTGATGAGGGAGAGGGACTTAATCAGGGGAGGGGGAGGGAAATGGGAGGTGGTGGCGGGGAGGAGGCAGAAATCCTCAATAAATAAATAAAAAATAAAAAAAAAGAAACAGGAGGATCCTGGACACTTGCCGGCCAAACACTCTAGCTCAGAGGTTCTCCAGCCTCCAGCCTATGGTTCGTGACACCTTTGGTGGTTGAATGACCCTTTCACAGTGCTTGAACATCAGATATGCTGCGTATCAGATATTTACAGTATGATTCATCACAGTAGAAAAATTACAGTTATGAGGTAACAATAAAAAAATTTTATGGTTGGGGATCCCCACAACGTAAGGAACTATAGTAAAGGATTGCAGCATAAGGGTGTTGAGAACCACTGAAACAGCAAGCTCCAGGTTCAGTGAGAGACTCTGAAAACTGAGGGGGAGGGTGTTGATGGACCTAGTCTTGTGCAGGTTAACTATGGCTGCTTTGTACGCATTCATTTCTTCAACAACCATGTCATGTCCAGAAGGTAGCATGTCATAGCAATCCTCTTCCCCGCCCTCCAGCCCTCACAGTCCTCCCATCCCCTCTTCTGCAATGTTTCCGAGGGCTTGAACTATGTGATACAGATGTCCTATTTAGGGCTGATCATTCAACAGTCACTTAGTCTCAGCACTTTGATCAGTTAGATGTCTCTGCACTAACTGTTGCAGAGTGCAAAAAGAAGCTTCTCAGATGAAAGCTGAAAGTAGCTTTAATCTATGGCTAGAAACATAATTATTTAGAAGGCAGTTTGGTGGGCACAGCATGTCCACTTAGCAAAATAACAGTAAAAGCTTCCCCAGCGGGGCTTATGACCTCCCAAACCACAGGTTTGGAGCCAGGTTTATAGTACCAGGAACAAATTCCTTCTCTTTCAGGAGCTGAAGCCCCGAGACTGTTGCTGGGCTCCAGTGCAGAGGAAACAGGAGGTCTCCCTGTAACACATAGTGCTAGGGCTTGTCTCTTTCATAAGGGCCTTAAACCATGCCTTCCCATTCTTCCATCCACAAGGTCGGGGATCAGTTACCCCCTCATCACTCTGCTCCACTTCTCGAGTGCTAGGACATGATTTCTTGACAGAGCTGCTTTCCTCAGCCCCACTATCTACCACTGCATGCCTCAGGCCTGGCCAGCCTTTAGCCCTGCTTCCTCTAGGTGTAAGTTCCATGGCCCTTTAGCACAAACCAGCCTCAGGGGACCCAACCTTCTTCCTGCCTTCTGTTGCCTTGCTTGTGTCCTAAAAAGATATCAGAAGTCTCTTGAGCCATGCCACTTTATAGGCAGCCTTGGCTGTCAAGAGGGAACCCAAGACTATAAAAGATGAAATCCTGGTGCCCTTTATTCTCGAGTCTTTAGAATGGGTTCTCTGCTTTTTTACCCAGGAACCGCCCCCCCCCCCCTTCTATTACAAAACTCCAGCCTGGCCTCTGGCAAAACTATAGGCCTTCGTCAGGAAACATAGCTTAATAGCTCCCTCTTCCTTATAAGGTCACTGGGTCTCTTAGTCTTTGTCCCTGTTGTCCAGACGTTTTTTTAAGATACCATACTGGTGACAGGCCTCTGAGCAGAGAGAGGAACTGCATTGCTCTGTGGTGACTCTCTCTTGTTGCCAGAGGGTATCTATTAGCAGATGACTAGCAGAGGCCTACGTCGCAAGGATCTCAGCATTCTCCCACACCAGGACTAGATCACCTAGGAAAAGGGACCCCAGATTTCAGCGAGAAATTCTCTAGGGTTAAAACTTATTGGTAATTGGACTACCAGATGATCTGGAGGAACACACAGGCAAATGGAGGAGGGGATCATGGATCTGGCGGGGGTGATCCAAGGAGACAGACCAAATAATGCCCTTAAGGAGGCCCAACCATCTACAAGAGGGGTATGCCCAGCCATGTTCTAATGGAGGCCCGAGTAGAGAGATACACATCTATCAGGCAATGCCTATCCTGGTGATCCCTTCCCTGCCCTCCCCCCCGCCCCGTCCCATGCTCCCCCTTCCCACCCACCTGTCCACCCACTTTCAGATAGAAAATTAGGCCTCCATTTACCAAGACATCCCTTTGGGCATTTCTGAAGAACTGAGTTAAACTTGACCTAGACTTTCTCAAAATACTGATGTGTTATTTTCTTCTGCAACACAACCTGACCGCAGTATAAGCTGGAAGAGAGAGAAACATGGCCACTAAGTGGCAGTTTAAACTCTAACACCATGGAACAGCAGGCTTTGTTTTGCAGGCGGGAGGGGAAGCAGAATAAGGTCCCACATGTTCAAGCTTTTTATGCCTTGAGCAACCAATCTGTTCTGTCTCTCAGATACTGGATTGACCCCTTACTTATGACCAAAAGGGAGACCCCTATACCATCACCCTTACTCTCTGTGTGCCTGGGAAAAAAGACCTAACCCACTGAGGAACCCTTGGAACCTTCTCAACCATCATTTCCACCACCCTGCTCTCCCTCTCCGGGGGCTCCACAAAACTTCCGTCTCTGGGAATCAGAAATTGAGTTGGGCCCAATCCAAGGATATATCCCCATCTCCTTAAAAGATCTAAAATACACAAAGCAGGACCCACGCTGACTTCCAGACAACCCTAACAAGTACATAGAGGTCTTCCCCCATTTAACTCAGGACTTTGAGTTGACTTGGAAGAATACTACTATTATTTTAGGACAGATCCCAACCAGATCTGCAAGACAATGGATCTTGGAGGCTGCCCAAAGGTTTAGGGATAACTTAGATACTTATTATGGACTCCAGTACCTGCCCAGATGGGGACACAGAAACTCTTTCCATGGACCCTGACTAGGACTGTAACCAGTAAAGAGACTTCAGAGAGCTTGCCTAGCAGAAAGACTAACAAACAGCCAGGCCAAGCCCCTTAGTTATAGTAAATTGTCTACCATAGATCATGGGACATAAAAGAATCTCACTGCTTTCCTGGGAAGGTTCAAATAGGGCTCATATAAGGCATATACCACTACGTCCTGAGAGTGTAGAAGAACAGACAATTCTTAAATATAAATTTTTATCCAGTCAGCTCTGGACATCCACCAAGAGCTTCAAAAGTCAGCCTTGAAACTGGAGGCTCCTCTTGATGACCACTCTGTTTATTCTAACTGGGGTCATGAAGAGAAGGAAATAAAAGCCCAAAGTGAGAGTATGAGGAAAAAAAGACAAGCCTAACTCCTGGTCATCCTGCAGACAGGCAAAGGTATCACCCACACCCCCCAGGCAGCTGCCAAATACACCACAGGTCAGGCCATTAGAAACAACAGTGCCCAAATATGGCCAAATGGTACATTGCCAATGGGCTGTCCTGAGAAATGAATGATGCCCAGGATGGACGTGATGGTTTTGTTCCTTGTGTCCATCCAATAAGGCCTATGGCCCCTGCTGGCACCAAGTACTCCTATTTCTATCAACAGGAAAGAGCCAAAGTTAACCATGAATGTTATAGGTAGGTCCATCATATTCTCAGATATGAGTGCCTCCTCCTCTGCTTTTACTTTCCTCCTAAGAAACTGACCAAAGCTTCTCATCAGGTAAGTGGAGCTAAAGGAAAGCCCCAGACCCAAAGCTTTATAGTCCCTAGCTTTTATCTCAGAGAAACTTAGAGTTTTACTCTGTTTTGGTGATGTCACAGTGTTGTTCCCACTCATTGGCTAGGGTATCCTAACAAAGTCAGGGGGAATCTGTTTTCACAGATGTTATAGAGGCATCTTTCATTTTTTCAGACTTTGGCTCACCTGCCATCTCCCCTTGTCTCCACAGTGGAGAAGAATTAATCGGAGGCGGATGCAGCTGTCTAGGACACAGGGGTCTCTGGTAGGGCAAAAACTGTGCCTCTAATAAAAAAAATCAGCTGAAGAACCCTTCCGTGTTTCCCCTCAAGAAATAGTGCCTTTTAAGTCAGAGACCACAGCTGGCATCCAACCCAAGCAGCCTCTTGCCAGTCAGCTTCTTCAACATGCACTTTTGGTACCCTGTACTTCTCATGCAGCTTCCTCATCTTAGCAAGAAAGAACACGGTATTAATTGGTACAGGATCTCAAGATTGTCAGTGAGATGGTTATCCTCCTCTCCCTTAATAGGAAACCATTGGCCTTCAATATTTATCACACCTGAAGGATGCCTTTTTCTGAATACCATTATGCCCAGATTCTTAATAAATATTTTCCTTGAGTCATTTTTTGCTGGAGAATAGCAACATGTGACTTGGACTGTCCTGTTGCATAGGCCCCTACATAGCCTTCACCTGTTTGTACAGGCTTTCTCTCAAGATCTGAGGCACATGTCCTGACTGGATGAGGCTTATTTTTTACGATATGTAGTTCACCTTCTGATTTATTCACCATCATGAGATCTGGTCAAATGGCATACAGGATCACCGTCAGTTTCCTGGTTGATTGAGAGTGCTGAATCTTGAGGAAAATGACCAATGACTGTCTCAAAGAGTAGCATGCGTGGGTCTTGTCCTCACTCCAAGAAAACTAACAATATCCCCCCATTTACATCCAGGCAATTCTCCAACTGTCTTTCCCCAACTTAGGGCCTTCCAAAACCTGCTTGACTACTGTCACTTGTGGAGCCTGGAATCCACAGAACTGACAAAGCCACTACTACAAGAAGAAGAAAAGGACTCTCTAATCTAAACCTCAGAACAAAGTTCTTCTTTCAACTAACTGAAAAATGACTTTTGCCTGGCCTGGCCCTTTTATGTCCCTGAATGAAGAGGAGTGGCCCTAAGTGTTCTCGTTCAGAAAGTGGAGCCCACTTCATAGCCTGTAGGACACCTATCAAAGAAGACTCTGTGGCCATGGTTAGCAAGACTTTGTCTCAAGACTTTGGCAACAGCATCTCTCCTAGTAGAGGAAAGAATCCAAATCTCTTTGTGGGGAATCCTCAACTATGAACACATCATGTCTCTGGCCCATCAAAAGCTAAGGGAATAATCTGACTTGCTGATAGCCACAATATAAAAGCAGAAAAGGCAAGATTAACAGTTCACAGGTATAATGTCACCAGTCCATTCATTCAGCCTGTTTCTATTCCCAGAGGATATAGAGCCTCTTCTCTATGGTGGCCTGAGGTCTTCAGTATTGCCTACGTCAACAGTCTGGACCTTATGGAAATACCTCTTCAAAGTATACTATGTCTGGCTTTATAGCTAGAAGCCATCTTCTTCAATATGGTGTCTACAGAGTTGGCTATGCAGTAGTCTCATTGGCTGAGGTCACTGAAGCCAAGTTTCTGCTGGGGAAACCTCTGCACAGCTGGCTCAATGGATTGATTGCTCTGACCAGGGCTTTTTTTTTTCTTCAGTAAAAACAAAAGAGTCGCCATTAAAACTGATTCCAAGTATGCCTTCCTGGTCTTCCATGCCCATGTTGCCATTTGGGTGGAAAGGGGGCTACTAAGAACTCTGTAAACCCAGTTAAAAGAACCTCTGTAAAATCTGGGCCTCACAGGCACGGGACTTATTACCAATGTATAACTAAATTAATAGAGCAACAAACTGTCTTCTAAATAGCTATGCTTCTATATAGACAAAAGAAGCTCCTAGCCTTAATAAGAAAAGCTTCTCATTAAACAAAACTTCATTGAATGTAGAGACTCATGGATTCTTAAGACCTAAAAAATATGTCATGATTGTAGATACAACCTTAAATCAGACATTTACACTGCTCTCTCCAAGGTCCAAAGAATATTGTACAGCAGAGTCCAGGGAGTAAGTAGGAGTGGAAAACTGAGCTGGGCAGTGATGGTGCACGCCTTTAATCCCAGCACTCGGGATTCAGAGGCAGGTGGATCTCTGTGAGTTCTACAAAGCTATTTCCAGGACCAAGGCTACACATGAAATTATGACTTGAAAAACAAAACAAAAAAATGGAAGCCAAAATGAGGGGCTGCCACATGCGATTCTGTAGGCTCTATATAACCATCACATAACCATTATTGTGGTCACCTACAGTGGGCCCATACGTGACTAGTCCTATCCATCATCAGTCTTGAAAGGGAGAGGGGCTCATAGGGCCCTATCCTTTACCTCTGTATGACTATTGACTCCCGACAGATGCTGGATGAAGGGGAGTCATTGTGTGCCCACTACTACCTCCACCAGTCTCAAACAGATACTTTCAAAGCCATGGTTTCATGAAGGTGACCCTGGTTAAATTCAGTGGATCACAAAACAAAACAAATCATGAACATAAAAGAGATTTATGGAAAAAGAAGGCGGACATTGGGTGGTAAGGAAGTCAGTATGTACTTCCTACCTGTGCAAAGAACAAATGTATTTAGGACAGATTTAATGGATAAGCTATTTTAAATGGGTCTCAGATTGTGGAGATTCTCTGGACAGTAGCCATTCTTATCGAAGCACGCATTGCTGACACCACCGACATGTGGACTTTGAAGAAATTCAAGGCAACCATTGGGCTGACAAACTACGAGAACCACAGTAATGATCCCCTAGGACCCAGAAATGTCTCTTATCTATTCCGGTCCCACCTGGTGACACATGCCAGCTTCTACACCAGAAGAAGACTAGGCCACAGTAAAGGGATATGCCCATTCGCTGACAGGGTGGTACCAACAGTGTCAGATTCCCCCTCAGAACTCACAGTGGAAGATTCTTAAGGCAATCCGTGATGGCTGATATTTCATGAGGGAAAAACTGCGGTCTCTGAAAGGGGAAATGGTCACCGAAGAGTTCTTATAATGTTATCAATCAGGTCTTTGAGGCCTTTGAAGTTTGTGCATAAAATAATCACAGCAAGGGTGGTCACCTCTCCTGGTATCCCTGCCAAGAGACATGGCCAACACCCAGGGGGAGACTGACAATTGGATTTTATCCAAATGTCAACTTGTCATGGATTTGAATACTTGGTGATGATGATTGATTCCTTTACTGGCTAGACTGAGGACTTTCTCACCGACAAGAGAGGCTTCAGAAGTCATAAAGGGCATTTTTCAGGAAATTATACCTCATTTGGCCTGCTCCTACCCACTTCAGCTTGAGAATGGGCTTACCTTTGTCTCTGAAGTCACACAAGATCTTTCTAACTTTAGGGTTATCTTCTCTTTATATTCTCTCTGGTGGCCTTGGTCTTCCAGTAAAGTAGGTCAGTGAATCCCCTAAACACCAAATAAAAAAGAAATATGAGTAGAAATCTTTCCACCCTGGAGAAAGGTGTTCCCCCAGTCTTACTCAGGACCCAGATTATACGTTAGCCCCTAGGAAGCCCTTTATGGGAAGCCACTTCTTAAAACTGAATTCATCACTAATGAGTAAGAACTGATCCTCATTCCATTAGTCAAAAGCTATAATAATTTCAAAAGAACTTACAATAATATGGGCCAAGGAGGGTGTGTGCACAGTAACAAAATCTTATGACTTACTTCAACAACTCTAGTCAAGTAAAAATATCAACAAGATGTCATACTGTTAATATCAAACAGACATCATGGCTAGACCATTGCAAACTGATCTCAACGCTATCTGATCAAGCATCTGAGTATCCCTACTTTCCTGTACTTCGCTTCTGCCTTTCTTGAGGTCTCTGATGGCCATCATTTTTTATCACTTCTTAGTCTCTGTTTATTTAACCTAACTATTTGATTTTGTCTCATCTTGTCTCCAGAAGCTCCACCTTCAAATGGTGGCTTCAGCCAGATGTATGTCACTTCCACCATCGTGACTACTTTACAAAAAGGACACCTGGCATCCTAATATTATAACGACATCTTCTCTCCACAGAAAGGAGCCAAATGAGTCATACCTTTATTCACTGAAGGATTCAGGGGCCCAGATCCTAATGGGTGGGAATATTGGAAGTTGGTGCTAGGAAGAACTAACCAAGAAAACTCAACAAAAGAAGACATGAATTATGATGGTTGGTAGTGACCAACCCTAACTGAGCCAGCTCAGGACCCTTAAAACAGGACACAAAGAAAAATAGTTGGTGGTGATAAAATTTAGCTGGGGCAGTTAAAACTGGCTTAAGAAATTTCCCTTCCAGGAGAACATGTCTCCCTAATGACATTTTCAACTTTAGAAGTTCTTAAATCCAAATACACAATCTTGCATTTTATTCATTTATCTATAACAGACTGAATAATAAGTAAAATGGGCATCAAAAAAATCATACTCCTTCCCTGGAAGTACCCACCCTGGGGGAGACACAGATTTATCAGGAAATTAGGGTTCTGTTTTTAAGTTCTCAATTTAGTTGATAGAGAAATTTTAAAATGAACTCAAAAGTGAGTTTGGGCATTTTTTTTTTTTTAGAATTTGAGGGAACCGTTGCAACAGAACAGACAAAGTAAATCTTGACAGCTTCTGGAAGGAAGGAGAAGGAAAAAGGAAGACAGAAAGGCATGCCCTTGAGTTCATGCCTGCAAGGATGATCTTCAAGCAGCTGTAGAAAAGTTTGGGAGGGTCTTCAGAGATATGTTTATAAATGTCCAAAGTGTCAAAGCATGCATGCTTAGGATTTGGGCTGGTATCTAAGGGAGAGCTGAGAAAGAAGAGGGGAAAGTTTTCTTCCTTGAAAACTCAGGAACCTGGACAGGCTTAGTAGCAAAGACTGGCAAACAACTGCTTTAAGAGAGGGGCTTCTGGGTAAAGAGGATAATTATTCGTCCCAACTCCTTAGCGTGCCTTCTAGTGAATCAGCTTCCCCAAGGTGTCGCGTCCCAGGTCCGTGATTGTTAGGACTAGTTGGAGTAATTTTAAGGGAGGAGATAACACTAAGCAATGTTCAGGGCAAATCAGAACGCCCTGTCCCTACCCAGGGCTGGAAATAGGACTCAGAGTCTATTCTTTTGATCAGGTAGAAGTAGTTTTCTCATAATGGGCTCCAACAAAACCCTGATACTTACACCTTTTTACATTTTTTTTAAATCTTAAGTGGGAGAAATTGTGATACTTTCCTTTCTACTGTTACCAAGGAAACAGAAGGAGGCATCCAAAGCTGATTATGAGGGAGGGGGTTCATCCTTATCGTCTCTAAGCCTACTAATGCCTGCCTAACTACCCAACAACAGGGGAAGAGATAGCGCAGAGAAAAGAAATAAAAGCCTCCATAACTGCCCAGATTTGCGCCAATGTTCTTTTTCTAAAAAGTATATTCTTGCTTTCTTGTTTGCTCTATTTAAGCTGGTTGTTTGCTCTATTATTGTGGTCTATATGAATTCCTCTCTTTTGGGAGTTCAAGAACCAGAACTGTTGCTGCCTTCAAGACAGAGGAAACTGGAGACTTCCCCATAGCATAGCCAAACCCCCATTTGAAGAATAGGCATTTGTTCATTTTACCCCAGGAAAATGCACATACTTTTTCTTTGTGAACCTTTTTCTGTTCAGATGACTGACAGGCCTATTTGGATTAATTCTTAAGGGATAGGACGGTAATATGACATGTTCTTTACCAGAAAGCCTCCTGGGCTGGATAGTTATTCTATAACCTTCTAGAGAGCTCAAAAAGTCATGTATCCACCCAGGACCAGAGATGAAGCTCAGATCCCGTTATTTTTTATCAAAACTTATGAAACAAAATAGATTAAAAAGAAAACTGAATAACTGGGCATGGTGCCTCCCACCTTTAATCTAAACCCTGGGAAGATAGAGGTAGACAGATCTCTTAAATGCCAGGCCAACTGGCCTAGATAGCAAGTTCCAGGCCAATCAGGGATACACAGTAAGACCTTGTCTCAAGAAAAAAGGTAGTGTCAGTCATATGAGATCTGGCAAGAACTGGACCTAGAGAGATGATGGCTCAGCAGTTAAGAGCCTATACTGCTCTTTGCAGAGGAACCGAGGTCAGCTCTCAGCATTCACATAAGACAGCTCCCAATTGCCTGTTAGTTGATTTCCAGGGCATCTGACGCCTTTGGCCTCCTCAAGCACCTGAGCTTAAGTGTACACACACGCGCGCACACTCACACACACACTTGAAACTTAAAATAATTAAAATTTAAATTAAAAAAGAAAAAAAAACCTAAGGCCCATAAGTGGGTAAAGGCTCTTGCCACTAAGCCTAACAAGCTGACTTCAATCCCCAGAATCCACATGATAGAAGAAGTGAACAGACCTTCACATGAGCCCCAAGGCACATACACATGCATGCATGAGTATGCATACACGTACACACATGCACACGACCCCATAGCAATAACAACACAAAGATTATTCTCAGTACAACTACACAGGACCACACCATAGCTTGCTCCCAAACCCTTTTGGAATGCACACGGACTTCCAGACTGGAGGGCACACCTCTGGTACTCTGCTTTCTAGTGTATACCTTCCTGAGTTCTAGAAGGATCCCACTCTCATGAGAACTACGGGTAAAGTAGGCCCCTCATGCTCCAACATATAATGCCCTGTGTCAAAACCCACTAAGCACAGATCCCAAGTAAAACAAACAACAGAAAAATCCAAACAAACAGAGAGGCTGTACTTCAAAGTCCAGTTAGACACAACTGGACACCACACAACAGACACATACCCTAGCACACATTGCTGAGAGAAGGCTCCGACTGGAGCTGTTCATATTAAGAAATCAAATCAGCCTCAGAAAGACAAGCATCCCATGCTTTTTGTCATTTGTAGGGCCTAGTTGTCAAAAGACACATAAAATCCTTTGTGAACTGATGACAAGAACGTAGATGGTGAACTGTGTAGTGGGCCAAAACATAAGCAAAGCCAATGGGAGGGAGAAGGGGAGAGAAAGAAGAGGACCAGGGGGTACTGGGGAAAAATATACCCGAGGTATGTTACTTGCATATATACTTGCATAAAAACGGCATCAAATAACCCAGTACAATCAATTAATAATCACAAGTCAATCGAGAAGGCTGTTCCCAAAGAAACCCCCCCCCACAGAAAACTACAGCTATCTGTCCAAACAGATGTAACAGAAATCTCACCATAGACACGCCAGAAATATGGACCACTCATACTTCAAAAGGATGAGGTTAAAAATAGTGGAAGCCTTCAAAAAGGATCTAAGTAAACAGCCGAGTGGATTAGAGAAGAAATTAATCCAAGATCTCAAGAGCTGTGTGGAGATCGCGATGCTGAAGAGGACTAAACAAATTTTGGAAATGAAAGGCTGCCTAAATGAAAGCCTCAAATGAAAGATTCTCTAAGAGATTAGCTGAAACAAAGGAATAATAGGAAGGATTAAAGTCAAGGTTTCTCAAGAAGGATACGGCTGGCTGCTTTGAAGGGCTCTGCAGGTAACGCATAATACTAGCTTTATACCTTGTTAACAGGGGTGTATATTCCTTTATTAGAAATTTAAGCCAACCCCCATGAGTGTAATCCCAACACTTGAGAAGCTGAGGCGAGAGGATCGGAAGTTCAAGGACAGCTATGACCCCATATCAAAACAAAATATAATAAAATAAAACCTGACCAAAAAAATAATTGGAACTCTACCAATCTGTCTTGGACTATGCGCTCCTGGAAAAGGCATAAGGTAGGGCTAACAATCCTTCCTTCTAACTGTCAAGATGCTCAGGAACTTAGTGGGAGGGCTTTGTCCAGAGACTGAATAGCTCTCGTCAGCCCTACTCACTAGTACAGGTTAGCATGCCTATGAGAGCATGTCTGTGTGTGTGTGTGCACGCATGTGTGTATGCACGCACATGTGTATGTGCGTGTGTGTGTATATGTGTGTGTGTGTGTGTGTGTGTGTGTGTGTGTGTGTGTGTGTGTGTGTGTGTGTATAACAAGATGGGGAGCAGGAGTCCAGCTTATTGGCACAACACAGGTTCCTCTCTGATTCTGAGGAACCGGACAAGCGGAAAAGATTAAAAACAAAGGAGCCAAACAAGCTTAGAGAGGAGGCTGAGCCTGATAGTACAGGCTTACAACCTCAGCTAATCAGAAGGCCAAGATAGTAGGACTGCATAGCCAAGGCCAGCCTGGACAGATTGTCCAGACCTTGCTTCAAACTGGAAAAGAGAAACAAAAAGGACAGAGATGTTGCTGCCCGGTAGAGCCCTTCCCCTGGATGTGGGAGGCCTCTAGACTGAATCGCCAGCACTGTCCCAGATAGAACAAAACAAGAAAAGATTCGAGTGTTTCTTCTCTCTAGCAGATATGAGAGACAAACTCTGGGGTTGGAGAAGGCAGGCCTGCACTCAGGAAGAGGGGCGTGAGGAAAAAATGAGTAGTGAGAAAGGGATTCCTCCCTAGGAGAAGTGCCCCCGGAACAAAACTTCCAAATCAATGCTAACAGACTGGAAGTCCAACAGGACAGAGATGAGGGCATTTGAGCAGAGATGAGAAGAATGCAGGCAGCAGGCAGAGTAGCCTTTCTTTTCCAGAAATCCCAACACTGGGACTCTCGCTCATGAAGAATTTAAGCTACAATGTTTGGGTTTTCCACACCTGTTTTAACTGTGATTACCCACAATCCTATCTGTCTTTATGAGAGCAGCATCTCAGCCTTGAGTACTCAGCAAAGTTGTCATATCACTGGGGACAAGTTCTGTGACGTACCTGGTGGGTTGGGGGTCATTTTGTTTTCCTTTGTTTTGCTTTGCTTTGTTTGAGACAGGGTTTCTCTATGGATGCCTGGCTGGCATCTCTCTACTATGCCTGCCTGGAGCTCTCTACTATGTAGACCAGCCTGGCCTAGAACTCTCAGAGGTCAGCCTGCCTCTGCCTCCCAGGAATTAAAGACCTGAGCCCCCACCACTCATCTTTTTTTTAAAAAAAATGCATTTGGGAATATGTAAAAGGGTTGGGAAATTTATTTGTGGATTAGGGCTTGAAATTTAAGTTTCACACACACCAGGGAATCACAGCACATGTATGGCCATGTTGGGCATTTTACATGGATATTGGGGATTTAAACTCAGGTCTTTACGGTTGCACAGCAAATGGCCTTACACACTAAGGGGTACCATTTTGATAGCCTTTTAGGAGAAATCTTTCTTTGAGGATTTGGTTTGGTTTGGTTTGGGGGTTTTGTTTGTTGTTTTGGTTTTGGTTTGCTTTCATGTTTTTTTTAGCTTGTTATTGGTTGTCAGAACCAATGAATAATCTCAGTGTCCCACAAAGGAACATATGAAGAAAGTGAAAATAGCTTGGCAAGACAATTTCTTTTTGTAAAAAGGTTTGGCTAGAACTCAAGCCCAGACAGCAGGCACATTTGGACAAGATGGCTTCTGTCTTTCATCCCTGATGTGGGTGGTGACGGCATCCCATGCTAGTGCTGGGAACTCAGCATCCCGTGCTGTTGCTGGGAACTCAGCTTCATGATCTGACATGGTTACCTAATTGACACAGGGAGAAGAGGAAGGTTCAGAAAATAAGAGCCCTGCCAGTCCTATTAGTTTTCGCAGAAAAAGAAATGTTTCTGCCAGTTTAGAGACAGAGTCTAGGGTAGCTCAGGCTCATCTCCTACTAGCCATGTAGTTAAGGATGACCCTGAACTCTTGATCTTCCTGCCTCTGTCTCCTAGGTGCTGGTTTCATAGGCAAGTGCCAACTTGACTGACAGGAAAAGCCTTTCTCATGATCTCAACATCTCTTCTGGATTTTTCTTTCAATCTAGCTTACGGCAAAACCACTGAATACTGATGTTAAGTAGTAAATTCTGTGAGATGTTTCCTCTAGTGTGCCTTGCTGCTTCCGGGCTAGTGTGCGCCTTGCAACCAGCCTACAGTTGATTCACTCTTACCCCAAAGTTTGAGAAATAGATACAAGGGAGAAAAAGACACAAATGAAACACCAGTGCTGAAATACAAGAGCAAATCAATTGTTTTACATTGTTAAGGTGTCAACATGAATAGGAGGGCCATTTATATAAAAAAAAATGATGCTGATCTTGGCATGGTGGTGCAGACCTGTAATCCCAGCCTTTGGGAGGTGGAGGCAGAAGCCTCAAGAAATCAAGGTCATCCATGGCTGTACAGTGAGTTAGCAGTCAGCCTGAGACCTTGCCTTAGAACAAATAAGCAAGTAACTACGCAGCCAGACAAGCTGATAATCCAGAGAGTTAAGTATGTTACCATAAACACAACTGAAAGCCGCCGTAGTGTGGAGAGGACGGTACTGTCTGGAGTGAATCACTGGTGCTCACATCACCAGACCTACAGGACCAGAAGAGGCCATGGCAGATCACAGAAGTCGGAGGGAACTCCCACAAAATACTTACTTTCCTCCTCTTCCCCGGACACACGCCAGAACCCTAGGGAAAGTGGCTGCAGAAGCCGATATCTCCCCTTTTCCTCTCCCTCACAGACAGAGTTCCAGGTGCACCCGCTACAGCTCACGGGATCTGACAAAGTCCCCTCTCAACTCACGGAAGCTGTGCTAGCAGTTCACTGTGCTGCTCTCAGCCTTAACCAGAGAAGCATCTTTTAGGAATTGCCAGCAGTTAATTCAGAGACTCAAGGGGGTCAAAGTGCTGAGGTTAAGTGACCGTTGAATGCTCAGTGATAAATAGGATGTCTATAGCTTCCACCAAAGCTCGGTGAACAGGGTGGGAAAGAGGGGGTAAAGGAATGTTTAAGAGCTAGAGGATAGGGAAAGTGTCACATGACCATTGCACTCCTGAACCACCATAGCTCCACAAGACCTGCAGAAGATTAAGCCAGTCAACATTCTAGTATACAGTGGGGGGGGGGGGCTGGGGCAGGGCTAAGCCCCGCCATAGCTGAGGAGCTATTGGATGTTGATAGCTGCTAGGAAAAGAAGGGTTTTGTTTTGTTTTGTTTTTTGTTTTATTGAAAATTTCCACCTCCTCCCCTCCTCCCACTTCCCTCCCCTCCCCGCCCTCCCTCTCCAGTTCAAGTTCAGTCAGTGTTCCCTACCCTATGGGAAGTCCAAGGTCCTCCCTGCTCCCCCCAGGTCCAGGAAGGTGAGCATCCAAACAGACTAGGCTCCCACAAAGCCCATCCATGCAGTAGAATCAAAACCCAGCGCCATTGTCCTTGGCTTCTCCGTCAGCCTCTGCCATCAGCCACATTCAGAGAGTCCGGTTTGATCACTTGCTCCATCAGTTCCGTTGAGCTGGCCTTAGTGATCTCCCATTAGATCAGTCCCACCATCTCAGTGGGTGGACACACCCCTTGCGGTCCTGACTTCCTTGCTCATGTTCTCCCTCCTAAAAGAAGGGGTTTTTTAAGAGGGTGTAACCACTGGTAGGTTGCTCATGCGCCAAAAGAAGGTCCCACAGCCGTGTGAATATGGGCAGCACTTGTTGGTCTTGGTGAGTCATAAATAGAAAAAAAGAGGACATGAAGTAAGTGGGAAGGAGTGTGTTGGGTGGGTTCCAGGAGGAGTCAAAGAGCAGAGTGGGAGAAGTATGTGGTCAAACTTGTGTAAATACATGAAATTGGCAATGAATAAACAAAAAATATTAAAGTATGAGATACTGAATAGATAGCAAAGGCTCTACACATAGCCACCAAGAGACAAAAATGAGGGTTTCATTCACCAAATATTCATTAATTCCTAAGTAAATGGCAAACGTCATTTTCAAGAGCACAGTGGTTGAAGTTTAAATGGCCTGACTCCCTGTTTTAGTTACAAAAGACTTTTAAAATTCCAATTTAAATGCCCTCAAACTGTAAAAGAAAAAAATACAACGAAGTGGTTTGCATCATTATTTTATCAGGCAAAAGTTGATTTTGTAGAATGTGCTGGCTTTCTTGTTTCTTCTTAGCTGTCCATGGTGTTAGCAACCTCTGCAAGCCTTGGTGATGATCTCAAGTCTGACCTTTCATTGTAGGGAAATACCAAGTCAAATCCCAACCTTATATCTTTACACGTAGAATAAGCTGTGGTTCGTCTGCAGTCCAATAGCAACACTGTCTCTCACTTGCCGTCTGGGTTTCAGCACTACAGGCCCAATTCTGGCTTGTGGCATCTGCTGTTCTTACTTCTTTCATGGAATGGGGTTCCCTATGGCATGTTCTTCCCCAACTTCACCTTTTTAAACTGACCAGAGGAAATGACCATTTCGTCTTCACCTACCAAATTTCAGCCACTGGCGTCTCCTTTCAAAATATGATGTACCGTTCTTCTGTATAGGCATGGGTGAAAAATTAATGTTCCCTCTTCCAGGAGAAAAGAAACCGCACCTAGTTGTATTCATCACTGTGCCGTCAGTGTCAAGCCAGTGTCTGCATAGTGAACAATCAATAAACATCCGCTGGATGGGTGACTGGATGGATAGACAGACTTAGCTTCTAAGCCCCCACATTTATCTAATTAGCTGTGCAGCTATCAGTTTTCTGAGACTCAGTTCTCTAAACTGTGAAATGAAATGTTGGACTGGTTGATATCTGAGATCCTTTCTGAATTTAAAGTACACAATTCATACAGTGTTGGTGGCAAGTGAACTTTTTAGATTAAAAATTGTGTGTGTGGATGTTCTGCCTACATATGTGTCTGTGCACCATGTGTGCCTGATGTAGGTGGAGGCCAGAAGGCATCAGATTCCCTGGAACTGGAGTTACAGATGGTTATGAGCTGCCATGTGGGTGCTGGAAGTTGAACCCAGATCCTCTGGAGCAGCAGCAAGGGCTCTTTACCATTGTACTGTCTCTCCAGACCTATACATTATTTGTGTATTGGGATGTGTATTGTGTGGTGTGTGTGTGTGTGTGTGTGTGTGTGTGTGTGTGTGTGTGTGTATTGTGTAGACCAGTGGACCATGTGGGTTCTCAGGCTCAACAGGTACCTGTCACTGAACCATCTCGCCAGCTCTGAAAGTGAATTTCTTTAACTGAAAATACTGTGCCTATAAACTTGAAAAGACAACCCTTTTGAAATGTCATCTTTAATCAGGTTCTGACTGTATGGTCTTGTGCAAACTGGAGTCACTGGGATGCCACAAGCGTCTGGAGTTGCCAAGTAGCCAACATGAGTTAGAAAAACTACATGCTGATAGTCTGAGAATATATTAAATTAAATAACACATGAGTACTCGGGGGGCAGAGACAGGTGAATCTCTGTGAGTTCTAGACCAGCCTGGTCTACAGAGCAAGTTCCAGGACAGCCAAGGCAGTTACACAGAGAAACCCTGTTGCGAACCCTCCCCCCACAAAAAAAAGAAGCAATAACATTGTGCTCTTCATCTCCATACATACCTCCATCGAAATGTTCAAAGTACATGCTTAATTAGATTGAATGCAATGCTAAAAATAAAATTATATCATTGGGTGATGTCTAATACAGAACATTATTATTATATCAAAACTCTTTATTCTGAATTTACAAAATGGCCTTGTTTGAGCTGGGGAGATGGCTCAGTGGATGAAGTGTTTGCCACGCAGCATGAGGGCCTGAATTTGGATAGCTAATACCCACATACAAGCCAGGCATGGCCATGCCCACCTGTAACCTTGCTGAAATGGTAAAGTCTAGGCTGAGTCAGAGACCCTGTCTCAAAAAACATCATAGAGAGCACTAAAGGAAAACACCCAACACTGACCTCTGACCTACTAGAGCGCACATGCGCATTTTCCAGAGTTATACTCCCTTCATTACCTGACAGTGTCAACTCTGGCTATATATCAGAATCATCTGGAGAGTTAGATGTGTATGTATGTGTATATAACACACACACACACACACACACTCCAATTCACTAAAATTCAGCTAAATCTTACACTTACTTTTATTCAGAGTACATCCAATTCCTAGCCAAGGTTTGCCTATTCGTGCATTTATAAAACGAAAACAGAATTCGTCTTTATCACTCCACACGCTTATGAGACCCAAGATTCAAATTCCCTACCTGTCCTCCCAGCCAACATCTGGATCTGAACTAGATCCATAAATAAGAAACGAGAATTTTCATCAGGCAGCTGTGCAATCTGTTCAGCATAGTCCGGGAATGCTTGATGGCATCACAAATCTCTACGTAAATTAACTGATGTGAAGACAGCTGAACTATTATAAAAGACTTGATTATATTCCCAATCCCTTTAAGATGGATACTTTCTAATGAAGTAAATCAGCCAACGTGCGGACCTTAAAAGTACAGTATGAAACTTGTAAAAAGTCCTTGTAAAAAGAGACTACTCTGCTGTGGAGACTAGATATGGTTTATTCCTTACAGGTTCCCTTCCAATGCCTGGGGAAGGACTAAGCTAACTAGTCCCCTATAACCATTTCCATTTCTCTTTGGCTCTCAAAAAGCTTGAGCTTCCCAGTCTCCCACTTGGCAGATTCCTGGCCAGTGGAATGTATAGCTCTCTAAGTGGGGCCTGATCCACAAGAGCAAACAAACAACAAAAACTCCCTTGTAGCCCCCGCACCAAGGGGACACACCTGTAGTCCCCGCACTTAAGGAAGTGGAGGCCAGTGGCTAAGAAGTTCAAGGCCAACCTCGACTACCACCGAGCTGAAGAGCAGCCTGGGCCTGTAGGAGACTCTGTCTCAGAAAGCAGCAAGCCTCCTGTGTAAAACCCTTGCCCCTCTTTGCTCTCACGTGCTGAAGATGGCAACGCTCAGCCTGCCTCACTTCCTCAACACTGTGAAGAGCAAAGCCCTTCTTCATTCTCTTCAGGTTGCTCATACGGTCAACCATATCATGACCTAGTCAAAGAGGGACAACATTATCTCATGCCTCGGTCTTCATAGCTCAGGCTTTGGCGCAAAACACATTCCCAAATGTCCTCAGTAAAATTTGGAGTTGGTAACTATTTATTCTACTTCTTTTCTTTTCTCATTAGATAGGGCCTCAAAGCTCCCTAAGTAGCCAAGAATGACCTTGACCTTCTGATCCTCCTGACTCCCCTTCCTGAGTGCTGGAATGACAGACTATTACCACGTTCGCAGTGATAGTTGACCATGGCTTTCCATATGCTCAAGCACTCTACCAACTGAGGTATTCAACATAGGTGGTAGTTTTTCTTCTCCATTTTTCTTCATTTTATTTTATTATTTAGTTTTTGTTTGGTTAGTTGCTTTGGTTTGCTTTGGAGATAGGATATCACTCTATAGCCTCGGCTGGCCTGGAGCTCACTAGATAGATCAGGTTGGCCTCAAACTCCTGGAGATCCACCTGCCTCAGCCTTCCTAGTACTGAGATTAAAGCCGTGAGCCACCACACCCAGATCATTTTCTTTCATTTGAAAGAGAGGTGAAAGATGGAGAGGTGGCACTCTGACTTTGCATTATATTTCACCCAATAGTCATTAATCCTTGTATATTTGAATGCACAAATTAGACCAGCCTCAAGAATGCGGAAAACGCTTAAGGGCAGCAGGCTGTTCATTTGCAGGTGTTTTTAGTAACAGACCCTGCCCACTTCAAAGGGGTGTGTCGGCCCAATTCCTCACAAAAGCAGGTGCCAAGATGGAGTAAGACAGGCAAGGATTTGCCTGAGAAACAGGCCTGGGAGATGAAGTGGAGAGCAAGCCAGAAAGGCTAGACAGTTACCAGATCAAAACTTCATCAGGCGATGAAAGGAGACAGAGACCCACATTGGAGCACCGGACAGAAATCTCAAGGTCCAAATCAGGAGCAGAAGGAGGGGGAGCATGAGCA
>NC_022026.1:45744504-45748781 GCF_000317375.1 Microtus ochrogaster | reverse complement strand
TGGAGGTGGGCGGTCCTTGGACTTCCCACAGGTCAGGGAACCCTGATTGCTCTTCAAGCTGATGAGGAGAGGGACTTGATCGGGGGAGGGGGAGGCGGTGGCGGGGAGGAGGCAGAAATCCTTAATAAATAAATAAATTTAAACTTAAAAAAAAAAACCCAAGCCTGGAAGAAGACAGGAAGGAGAAACTTGGGTGCTATTGTCCGAAGCTGCCATGGGCTCTAAGGAAGGTTTGGCAAGGCATGCTTTCTTGTCACCACCATTCTGCCATTAGTTGGGTTCTGGGGTTGGCTAATAAAGCCTCAGCTCAGATGTGAAGATGGTTTCGCGGCCCAATGGCTGAAGCCGGCAGTCTCCCTCCCCGCAGGTCTTCAAGGCTCGTGTTTCTAAGCGCTACTAAGGTTATCCATCTTACCTATATTTCATGTTGTCCTGACAAATGTCAGCACTGGACATGGTGAGATGCACATCTGTAACCCCAGCACTAGAGAGGCAGGGACAGGAGGATTGCCATGAGTATAAGGCCATCTGGGCTACAGAGGGAAACCCATTATCAATATACATACACAAATAATGATCATGATAATAAAAATAATAATAATAAATAGACCTTAACATTTCGGAAATATAGGACCAGAACAAACCCAGCCCAGTGATGGTTTTCTTAATTAACATTTGGAGATGTCAGGGATTGAACCCATGGCCTTGTTCAGTGTTCCCAATTAAACAGGGATTCCTTGCTGGAGGTGGTGGGTGGTAGTGCATGCCATTAATTTCAGCACCTGAGAGGCAGAGGCAAGTGGATCTCTGTGAGTTCAAGACTAGCCTGGTCTACTGCATGAGTTCCAAGACAGGCAGGGCTACACAGAGAAACCTGTCTTGAAAAAAAAACAAAAGAAAACAAAAACAGAGACTCCTTAACTACGTAGGACTTGTATTTAGCTACTATTCTACAGACTGGAGATTTTTTTTAATGGTTTAACCAAGAAGTTTGTTTCTCTTTACTGTAAGTGTGCAAGTAAACAAAATGGTGGGATGGTCCACAGGGTCCTCCTGGGTCAAGGTACTTCCTGTCTTTATATCCCTCTATTCTTAGAATATAACTACCATGTTCAAGGTCATATTATTTTCCAAAATGGATGTTGGCGGTCCTTCATCCTGGAAGAAAGACAAGGAGTGGTGTTAAAATAACTTTGGAGGCCCCTTAGGGGAAAACTGTCATCTCCTAACCAAAACAATGAATCTGCCTGTAGCTGGAAACTCCTGTTATCATCCCCTCCCTCAAGAGTTAATCCAGGGCTGGAGAGATGGCTCAGTGGTTAAGAGCATTGCCTGCTCTTCCAAAGGTCCTGAGTTCAGTTCCCAGCAACCATATGGTGGCTCACAACCACCTGTAATGAGGTCTGGTGCCCTCTTCTGCCCTGCCTAATAAATAAATAAATATTTTTTTAAAAAAAAAAGAGTTAATCCAGTTGGACAGGTCAAGGACCCGGCTATGGGACCACCCCTCTGGAAGGCAGACTCACCTTAAGTCATGCTAAAGAGATAGGTGGACTAACTATCCCTTTAATGAAAGTTTGCCTTCCCAGAATTCCAGTTCTCTGGCGCAGTCCTTACAAGCCTACGGATACTGTTGGCTCGAGCTCACCTTTCTGAGTCCTGCCTGAGAAAGGCGGAACGTTCTTCTCTTTCCTTTGGATGCTCGCCAGCTTTTTCTCCTTCTGTACAGGTTCCCTCCCCACCCTGTGAATGGCTGCCACCATGTGGCTGACCTCCATTACCATCTTAGCTTGGACAGCATTGCTGCTTTTCCCTATTCTTCTCCAGCCTCCTCCTCCTCCTCTTCCTCGTGGCAATTGCCAAAATTCCTAGTTTCCATTCGAGTCTGTTCTTAAATTCTTCTTAGTAATACTTAAGAACCCCAAGGGGAACCCACACACACGCCTCCGCTCTATCAGTACAACACACAAAAGATGTTTGCTAACTCTGCGAACCTTTGGGGGAACAGAGCTATCCCTGTAAAGTTGCAGCCTTTTTCAGCATCCAGTTCCTTTGGTGACTCCTTGCTCTACGGAAAGCTGTGAAATGCATTCATTTGGCTGTGCCTAAAAACTGCCTTGAGTGCTTGCAGAGAAGGGGAGAATAAATTCGGGGACTGCGTTCTTTGTCACAGGCATTTCTTGAGCTCATATTTGAAAAGGTTTTAATTAAAAGAGACTGATGAGGTTTACTTCCTGTGCTACCAAACGAATGAATATTTATGAGAACCATTGATCCAATTCAGTGGCCATCCATAAATTTGCAAATATTGTTTATTGGTTGCCTTGTGTGTCTGCCTCTTTATTTTTTACTTTCCTTTCTGGGCAAGAGTAAATTTTGCTATCTGCTCAGCCCACAAGTTTCCTTCTCTGAGAACTGCTCTCCCAACTGTTAGTCCTCAACAATAATAGTTAAAACCACCTAAGGCATCCCTTGACCTTCAACTATTGGGTGGCAGAAGGGAAATAAGGCAATCAGAGCAAACCCTTTTCTTCTAAGACTCTCCAGCTGAGCTGAATGTAACAATACACACCTATACTATCAGAGAGGCTGTTGCAGGATGGTTGCCAAGAGTTTGGGGCCAACCTTAGCTCCAGTGTGAGACCCCCCATGTCAACCTGTACTACTCTCAAAAAAGAATAGGATGAAGAGGATTTGGAGTTAGTGGCAAACCCAGTCTCTATTGCTCATTTAACCAGACATTTTTTTTTCTGTAGTTATGTGGATCACTGCTCTCCGTGGCTATTTTCCCAAATGTAATATTCAGATCAGTGAACTAGAAAGACTACATAACAAGCTGCTGTGGCTACTGGGAAGTGCCTTCCAGTGTACTTTCATGGCTATAACCTAAGTGATACAATTCCAAGCCTGTAACTTTGCAATCCTGTCCATATGTGGCATACTGGAGTCAACATGGAATTTGCTATGTTGATGTGTGGGTACCCCAGACCCCAGAGCAGCGAGTACATTTATGAGAGGGCATGGTACTTCCTGATGACAGAACTACCCTACTTTTGTTTGTTGACACGGGTACTACAAGTTAAAGGTGATGCTTAGAGTTGGGGGTAAAATCCGTTTGGCTTATTAGACTGATTTTAAACAATTATGCTCAACTGGTTGTCTTCGTGCACTGGTCCGGAAACTGCATGGATGAATAAGTCATGGATTCTGCCCAGGAAGTTGAATGATTTGTGGCTCTCGGACGCTAGTGTTCTATATGCATGACAAGCCCTATCTAGCAAGAAAGAGTTAAGACTTCTCAGTTGAAAGAAGATTCAGTAGTCTAGAGGCAGAGCAGGGGCAGCAGGGGCGGGGAGCCATTGATTTCTTCCAAGACAGAAACACATTCAAAGGGATTTTATCCCCTCCCGTATCTGGCTTTACCTATTCCCCTGTGTTTGTCTGCACTCAGTGTTTAAGGATAGCTCTAACAAGGAGGGGAGAGAGAAAAACAAGTCACATAACTACTTTTAGGTAGTTTTCAAATCAAACGCTCAGAATTATGTCAGGTTATGAAAAGCTATAAAAATTTTAGTGCAGGTACAAGAAAGAGCAATAGTTTTTCCAAGCCTTTTCCTTTTGCTCTGGTATACCCTCCTATTAAAATAAAAACAAACAAAAATAAAGAAAAGTATTGAAGCCTCTGCCTTCTGGAACTTTCTATCAGCAGGAGGTAAGAAATCACGCAAATTGCTGAAAACAAATGGTAATGGGCAGTCATTTCTTTTATAATGGACCATTAGATTATTGTATTTGCATGTATCATTAAAATTTATTGCAAATTCTCTAATGGAATGACAATTCTGGAGATATAGCCTGCCTGATACAATTAGAATGTAGGCTTGTAGGAAAAGTTGCTGTAGATTCCCCTTGGGCAGGGAATTGTGTATCCTTTGCTATGAAACTATCAGTGGGAATAAAGAATCGATTGTGAATGCCTTTGTCCAATTTAACATTCTCCTCTCGTGGAAATCGTAAGACAATTTTCACATTAGCCAGTGATTTGAAGCCTAGCATCTTCTGAAGTGAATCTCTTTGTTTAATACAAAACATGAAGTAATCAAGATCAGATACATGAATTTTTTTTATTCTTTGATGGAAAAGGCAAATAATCCTAGGGGTGATTATCAATGAATTATCAATACCAGTTGGTAAAGGTTGTGTGTGTGTGTGCGTGTGTGCGTGTGTGTGTGTGTGTGTGCGTGTGTGTGTGTGTGTGTGTGTGTGTGTGTGTGTGT
>NC_022026.1:45736227-45744149 GCF_000317375.1 Microtus ochrogaster | reverse complement strand
AAAAAAAAAAAAAAGGAATAAGTTTCCTAGTGGGACAGAAGCAGCGCAGCCTTGTTCAGAGATTCCCACACATCCAGCACACAGGTTAGATTGCCTGATTTAATATCTCTCTCTCTCTCTCTCTCTCTCTCTCTCTCTCTCTCTCTCTCTCTCTTTCATCTCTGTGTGTCTGTCTTGTCTCTTTCATCACCTCTCTGTCTCCTTTCTGTCTCTTTGTTTGTCTCTCCCTTCCCTACCTCTCTCTCTCCCTCCTCCACCTCTCCCTCCTCCACCCCCACCCCTCCCCAGTATCTCACTATATAGATCAGGCTAGCCTTGAATTTGCAATGATCCTTCTGCCTCTCTCTCCCAGTGCTGGGATTACAGGTTATGGGTTCCATATGTCACCGAGCCTGAGAAAAACCTCCCTTTCTCATCAGTGCTTTGAATTATTGGTTCATCGCTCCCTATTTCCAATGAATTCTTAGACCACGAATATTGTTCCCTTCTATTCTTGAAAATAAGATAAATTTCTCTCCACTCCTTGCATTGTTATCACTTGATCCAGGAAAATTATGAAACTACATGAAAGTCAATTTCAATGTCATTCTGCATCAAGAATAATCAGGAAATACCTCCCGAAGTCTGTAATTTTATACTAATTTTTAAGTGAGCCTAAGAATATTGAAGACTTTATTTTACATTGCTATATTAGCTCAGCACATTAAGTATTATGCATATATTGTATAAAAGGCAAGAATAATAAACAAGAAAAAGAAAGCAGGATAAAAAAAAGCAGTGCCTTTAACATGTATTTTAACTAGATGAATAATTCAAATCTGTCTCCTGGCACCAGAAATATATTCCAGAATATTTTTCAGAGATGCATCTTGGTTTATTTGATATTTCATGACACAATAAGTCTTAGAAATATTCAAATGGTTCATTAAAAGTGAAGGATGAGTAGCTTGGGGGATGCCAGAACCCCAGAAGAAAGACGTGACTTAAGAACATGTGCCGTTTCCCCCACAAAGTCAGATGTAAATATTTTTAAAGTTATATTTGAAATGCCTGTGGTGTACTATATAACAAATGAGGAAATGAAGTGTGAAATTAAGGGAGTTGCTGAGTGATCAACCAGTTTAAGTGTGTCAAATGGAATCTCCACCAAACTGATAATATAGCATTAATTACTCTGAAGAAGGCTGCCCTGGAATTCATACACTTTTCAAACAATGCTGAAACACGCAAAGCTGTGTGGATCAACATTTTCTGCAGATGTTTGCCCAAATATCAGATCCAAGCAAATGAAAGAATAGGACCGTAGGCAGTGGAGGGCCTGCTTTCTGGTGCTTTTCAAACCGCCCATTTGGAAGATTCGATTTTAGTTAACAATGCAGGTCATCCTCAGCTGTTATTATCTTTATTATCATCAATTTTCAGCCATTATCCAAAGGGAGTGATTGATTCCCTCTTCTGAAGTGTATATGGATGAATTTGAATGGGAAAGATGTCTAGGCTGACTCGTGAAAAGAGGGTAATAAATGGGAGCTATGTTTTCCTGTGAAAACGTGTGCGTTAGCAGCAAGAATCATGTTTGTTAAGTCGCAGACATAGACAAACAATGAGTAAGATTCAAGAATAATTGTAAAGTATCCATGGCGACAAAGAATGTCTTGTCAACACACATCGTTCTATTTATACCTTGGGAAGTAAGTCATCAGGTTTCTATAAATAGAGTAGAAATTCATTCATTTCCACCCTAATCTTGTAAATCTCCAATTTTCACCACAATAAAGGGACTGGACTCGGGAGGATAATGGGGGAATGTGTCAGAATATATAGAATGGGCCTTGTGTCTGGAGAAAGTGTCAACATGGTTAAAAAAGAAAGATGGGGGGGTAATAATGGAGCTCCATAAAATCTCCAGCTGGTGATTTCGTGGGGAAGAGGGACCCCAAAAAGCTGAACAACAATATGTCACTTCTAGGACATTCACTGAATTTTAGATACAAAACAAAACAAAAATTTTGGTTGAATATATCTGGGGAGTGTTTTCTGTTTGTTTGTTTGTTTGTTTGTTTGTTTAGAAAATCCAAAAAGAATGAGTTACTAAACCACACAGGTGGGTCAGACCTATAATCTCAGCCATTAGGGAGGCCAAGGCAGGCCAATCTCAAGTTTAGAGACTGCCTGGGTAACTTACTGAAACCTTGTCTCAAAATCTAACAAAAAAAAAAAAAAACAAAGAATTTCTAGCTGGGAAGTGGTGTCACATGTTTTTAGTCCCAGCACCCAGGAGGCAGAAGCAGGCAGAGCTGTGAGTTTGACACCATCCTAGTCTACATAATGAGTTCCAGGATAGCCAGGACTACACAGAGAAACCTTTTCTTCCAAAACAAAAATAATTCAGAGTGGGCAAGGAAAAAGTGCATTCAAAGTACCAAATTCCCGGCATGCTCAGAAAATCCAAGGCATCAAGTACCCGTGAAGACTGAATGGTAGAACCCTGAGGAACGGCCATAGAGGAGAGCAGGGATGCTCTGCTACAGATGAGGGGTTCATTGGTTACCGTACTCCCAGAAGTGCTATTCCCCAGCCTCTTCTCCCTCCTGGCTCTCAAACATCTAGCAGCTATGCATTGACTTTGAGTGCAAGAAAATGACCTCTGACAGAAGCCTATGAGACCTAACCTGTGGAGGTTGGCAGTGAAAGATCCAGGCCCTATATGAATAACTTACCCTGAGGCCTTTCCCTTGACAGTTTCACATAGATTTCACTAAATAAAGCTTTATTGAGAGCTGGACGGTGATGGCGCATGCCTTTAATCCCAGCACTCCAGAAGGCAGAGGCAGGCAAATCTCTGTGAGTTCGAGGCCAGCCTGCTCTACAAGAGCTAGTTCCAGAACTGTCTCTAAAGCTACAGAGAAACCCTGTCTCAAAAAACAAAAACAAACAAACAAACAAAGCTTTATCGAAATTCTGTTCATAAATTTATTTAAAGGGCCCAGGAATATTTCAAACTATATTACTTAATCTTCAAATTAAACCCATCAGAATTCTATAGTTATCTCCAAATAAAGTTAACAAAATGAGACAGAAATGTAGAAAGGGAAACTATCTGTGAAGGGGAAGGGGACAGACAAGAGTTGGACGGGACAAAACGGAAAAATGGGAGGTAAATATGAACAAAATGCATTATGTACATGGATGAAATTATGAAAATGAATAAGGATTGCTATATCCTCTCTCCCTGCCCCAATTCCACTGTGAACAAACTCCTGACTTTTCAGCATCCTAGGGACTTGAGCACATGGAACCAAATAAAAAGTCTTAGTTTATTTGGCAAATAGTAGAGGCTGAAATGGAAAAGGAGATTTAAGTTGGGGTGATAACAGCCAAGCTCTCTCTATGATCAGGAAATACACAAAAAAACTGTTTAGATCCCTTCAGGGGAGGTAATGGCTCCTATTGGATATCTAACAATCTCTCACCTCTTGACCTCCAGACGTAATGGAAGTAATAGCTCTACTGGTCTATTCTTGGGTGCTATAGTCTCTTGTTCAGTTTCCTATAATTTCCTCCCCCTCTGCAAACACTTATTGTTCTAAAATAAAACATTCTCATGAAATTATCAAATTTCAACATGCCATCCACTTCCAGAACTCTAGCCACATCTGATTCTCCACTGGCTAGAAAGTAGATTATAGTGTTCAGTCACTTTTCCTTGCTGTGACAAGATACATGAGAAGACCCCTTGATGAAGGAGGGAAGGGTTTGTTTGGCTCCCGGTTTCAGAGGGTTCAGGGCTTGGGGTGACACAGAAAGGCCTGACAGAGATGATGGAGTAGAAACGGAAGTGGAACAGAGCTGTTTCAAGGTGGCCGGTAAGTAGAGAACACAGCGGGGGCTCAAGGATAAGACACGCCATTCAGAGCAGAGGCTCTCCCTAACTATCTGACTGGCTATTGGGAACCTATTCCTCATACTGGGTTGCCTTGCCCAGTCTTAATACAAGGGGAGGCGCTTAGTCCTACTGCAACATGATATGCTATGCTTTGTTGATACCCGTGGATGCCCTGCCCCTTTCTGAACAGAAACAGAGGAGGATTGGATTGGGGGTTGAAAGGGAGGTGGGGAGAGAGAATGGGAGAAGAAGGAGGGAAAATGGCGGTAGGAATGTAAAATAAGTGAATAAATTTAATTAATTAAAAAAGATATATCCTTCAAAATCATATGCTGGTTCTTCAAAACCATAACCCAGGTTCTCCCAAACCATAACCCAGGTTCTCCAAAACCCCCACCCCAACAGTACATCTAGCTATTAAATTATCAAGGGATTAATCCCCCAGTGACCTACTTCTTCCAACTTGGCTCCACCCCTCAATAGTCTGTTCGTCTTTGCTGGCAAAGTTACAGTCCTCATGATCTAATCACCTCCAACAACACCCCTAGCTGAGTCTTTATGAGAAACACCGCATACAAACCATAACAAGCATCTTCTTCACTAATAACACATACACGCATCTCTGTTCACTACAAACCTCTAGAATCATGTTGTTTTGAGATGCCCCTCGGGTTAAGATAATTATATAAAAATTGAGGGGAAAAAAGAAAGAAATGAATCACTGGGTGATTTCACAAGCCTGAGTCAACTGCTAATGATATTTTGGTTTGAAAACCTACAACTGAGTAAGAATTTGCCACTTCCAGAAAACAGATATCCTTTAGGAAATGGTTAGTCTGTGTAGATAGTGGAGGCAATGTAGGAGAAGTGTGGGGCATAAGGATGCTTGGTGCTTCTAGCATCCTCCCAAGTCCTGCCCTTCACTCAGCTGTAGTTTGAGTGAACCATCTCCACCTTCAAGCAACCATTCTGAGTATTCCTTTCCACCACACACGCTGCTATGTGGGAAAAAAAAATCTGCAAACACAGTTTTCTTCACCATGGCAATGCTTTTAAGGATGTTTCAGTGCTCCGTTGCTCTTTCACCAACGTATTTCTCAGCCACTGATACATTGGGCAAATGCCTGCCCCTCCTTCCACTCTGGTACCAAAGCAAGCATGGTAACAGGAGATCACTTCAATGTGGCGGTGGTGAAAGCCAAACAGAATGTAGACTGCTCTGTCTTCCAGTCCGATGGAGGTGTCAGCTGGTCTCGTTTCACAATCACCTCCACAGATGCTTCTCCGTGAAATGTTCAAAAAGGCATTCGTTTTTATCCATCGCGGGTATGAGGGGAGATTTTTTTTAAAGTGTTTACAATGAGTATGTCCTCTTGAATGAGTGGAATGGTCTGTAGCTTAATGAACCTGGTGGCTAGACTGCACCTACTCCCTGGGGGTGGGGCGGGTGACAGGAACTTGTTCAGTCTAGGGCTCTCCCACTGGTTAACAGTACAGGTTGTTGCTAAAAGCACAGGAGCAATGGTGACACCTTGTGTCGGGTTAAAAAGTGACAGGATCTTGATTCCTCATGGGTCTCCTGGGAGCACCTCGGGTGAGCTTAGGCTACAACCCATCTGCCTCTTATCTGCTCCTTTTAGCTGTTGATCAGATAAAGAAAACAAAGTTTTTTTTTTCAGATGCCGAGAAGAAGACCTGCAGGAATGATGGGAAACTCCATGTGGCATCTGACTGGTCTCCGTGCCACCTCAATGACTAGACACGTAGGAGTCCCATTCTAATTCAAAAACTCGACCTTTGCATCATGCTGAAATACCATGAGCTCTGGACCCAACTACAGTCAAGCCAACACAACCAGAGGTAGCTGCAGAGCCATGAAAAAGGATGGTTCTGTTCTACTGCATTGGCAACTTTCCCCGTCTCATTTCTTTGCCAGCCTTTTAGACATTGCATGCATGACATGGCTGGACTCTCGGGAAGCCAGCAAGTGATGAATAATGAGGTGATGGGAGTCAGCTGCAAAGCCAAATCTCTTGTTTCTTGTGCTCTCCATCAAAGTGGTTCTTCTTAACATTGGTCACACAGAATCATCTGAGGATCTTACAAAGGCATCACCTGGACCAAATGCAAACCAGTGAAATTGCAATTTACAGGGGCAGAGCCAGAAAGCCTTTTGAAATCCCTGTCTAACTGCCTCCTTCCTTCCTTCCCTTCCTTCCTTCCTTCCTTCCTTCCTTCCTTCCTTCCTTCCTTCCTTCCTTCCTTCCTTTTTTCCTTCCTTCCACCCTCCCTCCTTTCCTGCCTCCCTCTCTTTCTCTCTGTTTTTTGAGACAGTCTTACTTTGCAGTTCCGCTGGAATCCAGTATGTAGTCCAGGTTGGCATCTAAGCCATGGTGATCCTCTTTGTCTCAACCCCCAAGTGTTGAGATGGCAGTCCAAAGCCACCACATCTAGCTGATCCTGGGTTTTGCTTTCTCGCCCTGGGAACACAGCCACTGTGCTGTGATGAAGCACTTGGCACATGAAGTGGCCATGACTCTACCCTATCTGATGTCCCAATTAACAGTCAGTATCAAACACCAAAGTAATGAATGAGTGAGCCTTTGATAATTCAGATCTACAATCATCGAGTCACCCCAGCTAATGCCACAGTAGATCAAAGGCAATGCATCTCCATTATTTTTCCTGTGGTAAGGTACTGAAGGGGGCCTTCACAGCACTGGATAGTTGGAACAATTTCATCCCTGGTTTTAGATGAGGAAATGGAGACAGCGAGAATAGACGTTAAGCCATCTAAGGTAGGCAGACAGTAAGAGGCAGAAAGCAGACCAGCCTAGGCTGCATCACTAGAATGCAGGTCCTGCTCAGTCAGCAACTGAAAGCAATGGTCTATAAAACAAAAGCGCTGTAGAACTCTGAAAATGACGTGATTCCTGTGCCTTCAAACCCAGAGCATCCCAAGAGCAAGAAGGGGAGAAGGGTCTGTTCTTTCCACCACTCTGGGTTTGTTTGTTTGTTTCTTCAGTTGTTTGCTTGTTTGCTTTTGTATTTTGAAAAAGGGTCTTCCTGTGTATTCCTGGCTATCCTAGATCTTAGTGTATACAGGAGGCTGGCCTTGAACTCGCAGAGATTTGCCAGCCTCTGCCTCTGAATGCTGGGATTAAAGTCACGTGCCACCACTCTTTACATAAACTGAGGAAAAGCCTGGAGAAATATCTGCATATTTTAATGTCCATATAATTAAGGTAATACTTGCTAAAGTCTGTTTTATTTTGTACTTAATTCCTCTGGCAACGATTGTCTATTTTACCAGTAGTCTTTGAAAGAATTGATTTGAAAGACTCATTTATAAGCAAAAGTACTGCATCGGGGCCCGTGAGATCGCTCAATCAGTCCAAGTCAGGAGAGAACCAATTTCTGAAAGTTGCCCTCTGACCTCCACGTACACATTGTAACATGTATACACACACACACACTGAACATAATTTTAAAGATCAAGAAGTACTGCATTCTACATTGCTTTTAAATGATCTCTTTTGAGGTTATGTTGTGTTGTGTACCTTTGTGTTTAACAATTATATACCTTTAGAATTATTAAAGCACAGTTACTGAAAAAGAAGCATCTTTTTAAGATATTGATTCAAATACTTATTTTAAGAGTGAATAATTCAATTAATCTTCATCAGGTGATGAAAGGAGACAGAGACAGAGTCCCACATTGGAGCACCTGACGGAAATCTAAAGGTCCAAATCAAGAGCAGAAGGAGAGAGAGCATGAGCAAAGAACTCAGGACTGCAAGAGGTGCACCCACACACTGAGACAATGTTGATGTTCTTTCGGGAACTCACCAAGACCAGCTGGACTGGGTCTGAAAAAGCATGGGATAAAACCGGACTCGCTGAACATAGCGGACAATGAGGACTACTGAGAAGTCAAGAACAATGGCACTGGGTTTTGATCCTACTGCATGTACTGGCTTTGTGGGAGCTTAGGCTGTTTGGATGTTCACCTTACTAGACCTGGAAGGAGGTGGGA
>NC_022026.1:45675577-45736127 GCF_000317375.1 Microtus ochrogaster | reverse complement strand
GGGGAGGGATATGGGAGGCGGTAGCAGGGAAGAGACAGAAATCTTTAATAAATAAATAAATAAATAAATAAATAAATAATTTAAAAAAAGAAAAAATAAAATAAATTCTGATTCAAGGGATTGAACATATTATCAAAAAAGTGTAAATAATTCAAATAACTACATTGTTTTCTTTTAATTATCTACTTCTCAAGGGGGAGGGAGAACAGGCATACTACTCTAGACACATGGCGGTCAGAGGGCAATGTTGTAGAGTCAAGTCTCTCCTTCAATCACGGGATCAGAGATGGAAATCAGGTGACCAGGGCTGCACAGCAAGTGCCTTTCCCTGGTAAACTATTTCCTGAACTTATTTGTTTATTTTAAATATACTTGTTGCTAACTTGGTGTCCAAAACCTTATTCTGGTCTCGGCTTTCCCATCTCCTCTGGTTTCTCTTCTCAGTCTTTGCTCAATTCTTTTTTGGAGTGTTTCAAAGCTCAGTCCTGTCTCGTTTCTTCTCTGTCTCTCCCTCCATGACCTCACTCTAATTCAAGACTTCAGATTCCACGTGGCTAACTTTACCCCCAGCTATCTCTGCACACACATTTCTCTCCAATGTCTAGCTTCTTCAGTCCAATCACATACTTAATGTTTGTGTGTGACAGACATCTCAGCATCTTAAACCCTCTTCCCTAAAACATTTCCTCTACCAACAGCATTTCCCATCTCGGGGAAAAGCAATAATTGCCTTCCAGTTACTGAGGCAAAGCAACTTGAGACTTTCTCAAGTCCACCCTACTCATGAAGAGACTTTGAGAACTTAATGTTGAAAATTTCCACTCTTACTTAGTACTTCACCGGTATTGCCATGATCCAAGCACCTAGGCCCTTGTTTCAAAAACTGTAATAGCGCCTCTCTCTTGGATGTCTCCTTGTCTGAAGTTATCCCTGCCCCATACTGTCTAGTAGCCAGGATGGAGCTTTCTGTAGCCAGGATCTTGTCACGTTCTCAGCTCAAAATTCTCCAATAAATCTCCTTTTTCTTCACATACTCAGTGTCCCTTATCCCATCCCACACTCTCATGTTTCCATGGCCAGTAACACTTTTTTAAAAAAGGAAGTTGTATAAACATTTAATTTATTGATCTTTTGAGGAAATTTGACACACCATCACTGTATGCCAATGGAGCCATTAATCTTGTAGCTTGGGTGACATTAGCTGCTTCGTTTTTATGGTGCTGCTAAGGAATCAGCTTTCTGCAGAGGCCCAAGAAGATGGCCTTGGGAGAAATGGGCAAGTTCCTTCAAGATATTTCCAAACGTTCTGTTCACTCTGCTGTCTTTTTCATCATTTACAAAGTTTACCTTCGTAAGATTGCTGCTAACAGGTTTGAGTTTGGATTTTTTTTTTGCCTTGAAGCCTTTTTGGCTGGCTATATGAAATACATTCCTGGACTTGTGCCCTCTTAATTTATTCTAAGTCATTGTCTTTGGTATCCTATGTGGCTACTCAAGCTCTAGGTGGGGCAATCTGAGGGTATAGGCAGTGTCACTTTTTAATATGTCATATGGTTTATATTTTATATTTCTACATCTTTAATTTGTTATATTCTTGACTAGGAGCTCCATGAGGGCACTTTCTTCCCTTGTGTACCCCAAGACCCTGTGCTATTTGTTTCATAACCGGCAAACAAATGAAAGAAAGGAAAAGTACTCTGTATCTTAAAAGCTCTGTAACCTATATGTAGGCGAGGATGGTTAATGCTCACTGTCAACCTCACAGAATCTACCTGGAATAAGGCCCTCTAGGGCCTTTATTATGTTAATTGAGGCGGTAAGGCACACCGACTGTAGGTGGCACTGTTCCCTAGGCAGGGGATCCTGAACTGCACCTGAGTAGAGAAAGGGACTTGAAAACCAGCAAGTATATCAGGTTCAGTGTGTTCGGACTGATATTGAGGTCTTTAATCCATTTGGACTTGAGTTTTGTGCATGGTGATAGATATGGATCTATTTTCATTCTTCTACTGGTTGACATCCAGTTTTGCCAGCACAATTTGTTGAAGATGCTCTCTTTTTTCCATTGTATACTTTTAGCTCCTTTATCGAAAATCAGGTGTTCATAGGTTTGTGGGTTAATGTCAGGGTCTTCTATTCGATTCCATTGGTCGACTTCTCTGTTTTTATGCCAATACCAAGCTGTTTTCAATACTGTAGCTCTGTAGTAGAGTTTGAAGTCAGGTATGGTAATGCCTCCAGATGATCCTTTGTTGTATAAGATTGTACAGGACCGCAAGGGGTGAACCCACATACTGAGACAATGGGGATGTTCTATTGGGAACTCACCAAGGCCAGCTGGCCTGGGTCTGGAAAAGCCTGGGATAAAACTGGACTCTCTGAACATAGTGGACAATGAGGACTACTGAGAACTCAAGAACAATGGCAATGGGTTTCTGATCCTACTGCACGCACTGGCTTTGTGGGAGCCTAGGCAGTTTGGATGCTCACCTTACTAGACCTGGATGGAGGTGGGGGTTCCTTGGACTTCCCACAGGACAGGGAACCCTGATTGCTTTTCGGGTGGGGGGGACTTCATTGGCGGAGAGGGAGAGAAATGGGAGGCGGTGGCGGGGAAGAGACAGAAATCTTTAATAAATAAATAAATTTAAAAAAAGAATTAAAAAAAAAAGAAAACCAGCAAGTATATGTGCCTTCATTTGCTCTCTCCTGAATGCGGATGTAATAGGATCAGCTTCTTTAACTTCCTACTGCCTTGACTTCCCCACCATGGTACCTTGAACTACAAGCTACAAATAAACCCTTCCTCCCTTAACTTTTCAGGGGGAAATTCTATTAGAGCAACAGCAAAGAAATAAGACAGATAACACAACCCTATTCACCCCCACACACACCACCCTCATGTCTACTGGGTCCCTTACCTCTCCATATAAGCATAGCTTCTGTCCAGATGTTGTCAGTCTCCTTAGTTCTGATGTGGATTCCTGCAAGCTGTCAACAGCAAAGTTTCAAATTCAAATAATTCTCAGTGAAAATGTTTGTGCTGTCCGATTCTCTTTCTCATGTCCTTCCTTTGAGCCTCTAGATCAGTGGTTCTCAACTGCGACCCTTTAATACAGTTCCTCATGTTATGCTGAACCCAACCATAAATTATCTCGTTGCTACTTCATAACTGCAATTTTGCTACTGGTATGGATCGTAATGTAAATATCTGATATACAAGATATCTGCTATGTAACCCTGCAAAGGGGTGTGACCCACAGATTGAGAACCGCTGCTCTAGATTGAGAGGCAAGCCATAGGAATGGCTAGATTCACATAATTTATGAGCTCATTAAGTATTACAACATTACTGCCAGAAAGTGTCCAACACCTCACTGTTCACACTGGAGAGATCATATAGACTGATCCATTAAAACTGAAGCAGACATGAATGACAGTGTAGACCAACTGGACCCAACAGACTTGCACAGAAATTTCTATCTAACAAGAGTAGAACAGAAATTCTCCTCAACTTACATTGGGGGTTACATCCTGATGTCCTCATCATAACCTGCAAATGTCACACAA
Organism: Microtus ochrogaster; assembly: GCF_000317375.1. Taxonomy (NCBI): domain Eukaryota; kingdom Metazoa; phylum Chordata; class Mammalia; order Rodentia; family Cricetidae; genus Microtus; species Microtus ochrogaster. The sequence goes on along the minus strand of NC_022026.1, from coordinate 45,732,557 downwards.
GTAAGCAAGGCACTCAACACACCTAGCTTAGCGAATATGTACTTTAGCCTAGCTTGCCTTAAGTGTAACCAGACCACATTAGTCTACCATTGAGCAAATTCATTTAACTTCAAACCTGTTTTATAATAAAAGATTGACCGTTTCTTGTAACTTGCTGAATATTATACCAAGTAAAAAATAATAATTGTAGCCAGGCAGTGGTGGTGCATGCCTCAAATCGCAGCACTCGGGAGGCAGAGGCAGGAGGATCTCTGTGAGTTTGAGGCCAGCCTGGTCTACAAGAGCAAGTTCCAGGACAAGCTCCAAAAAATCTACAGAGAAACCCTGTTTCGAAAAAAAAACCAAACTAATAATAATAATAACAATAATGAAATGCGTCATCTAACTTTATGCATAAGTATATGTGTGTGGTATACATGCATGCTTGGGAACACACATGGAGGAATCCCAAGGCTGATATCAGGTGTCTTCCCCAATTAGTATCTACCTTATATATTGAGGGTTTTATATAGTGAGGGTCTCCCACTGAACCTCAGACTTGTCATTTAGGCTAGTCTGGCTAGCCAGCTTGATTTCTTAGCTTCACTTCCCACAGGATGGGATTACAGGAAGACCACGCCCTCATGGCTTTAATGTGAGTTCTAGGGATCTAAACTCCAGACCTCACATCTGCAAAGCATGGTAGTTTGAATAGGTATGGCCCCACAGACTCATGTGTTTGAATGCTTGGCCCATAAGGAGTGGCAACATTAGGAGGTGTGGCCTTGTTGGAGTAGGTGTGTCACTGTGGAGGAGGGCTTTGAGGTCTCATATGCTCAAGCTAGGCTTCATGTTCTAGTCTCCTTCTGCTGCCTGCACATCAAGATGTAGACCTCTCAGCTCCTTCTCCAGCATGTCTGCCTGCATAACAGCCATGTTTCCTACCATGACAATAATAGACTAAACCCCTGAAACTGTAAGCCAGCCCCACTTAAATCAGTTAAATGTTTTCCTTTATAAGAGTTGTCGTGCTCATGGTGTCTCTTCACAGCAATAGAAACCCTAACTAAAACACATGGTGTGGTGGTTTGTATGAGAATGGCCCCCATAGGCTCATATATTTGATACTTTATTCCCAGTTGGTATGACTGTTTGCTAAGGATTATGAGAGGAGGCCTTGGAAGAGATATGTCTCTGGAGCCAGGATTTGAGGTTTCAAATGACTCATGTCATTCCCAGCGTTCTTCCTCCCTCTGTCTTAAGGTTGTGGATCAACATGGGAGCTCTTAGCTGTTCCTTTATTCTGTCATCATGGACTCTAATTCTCTAAAACCATAAACCAAATTAAATGCTCTCTTTTATAAGTTTCCTTGGCCATGGTATTTTATCTCAGCCGTAGAAAACTACCAAAGATACATGGCAAGTGTTTGATCAGCTGATCCATCCTATCCAGACTACTTTATCAAAATTTTAAAGTTAAAAAGTTCAAAACGGAACCATCACAAGTCAGGGACATTTACAGACATTTTTCTTAAGTGCACATGGAAAATTCACTGCAGTAGATGATAGAATAGGCCTTGTGGTGGTTTGGATGAGAATGAACCTCACAGACTCAGATGTTTGAATATTTAGTACTCAGCTGGTGGCACTGTTTGGGTAGGTTTAGGATGTGTGACCTAGCTGGAAGAAATATATCACTAGTGGTGGTTGAGGTTTACAAAAACCTCACGATTTATGATTTTCCCAATTCTCTCTCTCTCTCTCTCTCTCTCTCTCTCTCTCTCTCTATATATATATATATATATATATATATATATATAATTTTGCTTGTGATTCAAAATATGAGCCCTGCTATCTGCCAACATGTCTTCACTTCTCCATCTATCTTTAACTCTCTGCTCTGACACTATCAATCCAAAAAACCCTCTCTCCTATAAATTGCCTTATTCATGATATTTTGATTTTTATTACAGTAATAGGAAAGTAATTAATACAGGCCCCACAAAACAAGTTTCAACAGATCTAAGAAGGTAGAATTCATATGGCATTTTCAGCTACAATGCCATAAAACCAGAAGTCAATAATTAGAGGAGATTCTAACAAAAAAGTGGAAATGAAACAATGTATTCCTGAACAACCAACTCATCAAAGCAGAAACCAAAAGGGAAATCAAGAGATATCTTGACATAAGCAAAAATGCAAACACACCAAATCCTGTGGGATGCAGAAAAAGCAGTTATAAGTTTATAACAATAAAACGAAAGCTCTCCCATAACCTAACTGTGCACCCAAAAGAACCTGGGAAAAAACTAAGTGCAAATTAAGGAGAAGGAAGAAAATAAGATCTACCATGGCAGGAAAAAAATGGAGCAGAGACCACCCCCAAAAATAGAAAAGATTAATAAAATGAAGAGGGGGTTGAGAAGATAATATTGAATTGGCAAACCTGCAAATGAAAAAAAGAAGAAAAGTCTTGGGAAATAAAATTACAAATGAAAGAGAAGACAGAACACCTGACCACAGAAATATCAAGGCTTATGAGACTACTATGAACAATCGTAAACTAACCAACTCACTAAGTTAGAAGAAACAGATAAATTCCTAAAGGTGTATAATCTACCAAGGCTGAACCAGAAGGACAAAAAGAATCTTAATAAATAAAATAAAAGTAAGGAATTTGAATTAGTGAACATAAGCTTACCCCCAAAAGGAAGGCTCATGTCAGGCATGGTGAGGCATGCCTATAACCTCAGCACTTAAAAGGTAGAAGTAGGAAGTTCAAGAGTTCAGGGTCCTCCCTTGGCTACATAGAGTTTAAGAACATCCTGAAATACATGAGATCCTGCCCCCTCCCCCAAAAAAGGGGCAAACAAAGAAGACAGAAAGAATGTAAGAATGTAAGAGCCAGGGGAGGGAGATGGAGCGATGTGGAACACTATCCTGATGTGATTTGCCCATTGCACTCTTGAACTCTGAGCCGCTGGTAATGGGGGCCAACTGAGAAGCCAATGATAATGGCACTGGGATTTGTCTCTACTGCATGGACTGGCTTTTTGGAATCCTAGTCTGTTTGGATGCATACCTTCCTGGGCCTGGATGGAGGGGGAAGGGCCTTGGACTTCCCACAGGGCAGGGCACCCTGCCCTCTCTTAGGACTGGAGGGGGAGGGGAAGAGGGAGAGGAAGGGAAATGGGAGAAGGGGAAGAGGTGGAAATTTTGAATGGTATTATTTATAAAGCAAAAAATAAAAAAATAACCTGCTCAAAACGGGCGTGAGATCCTTTCACAGAGCAGGAAAGAGCTCATGAGGCCCTGTCCCTCCCTAAGAACTTATAGGTAGTTAACAGTTACAAGAAGGGGAGGCACCTGAGACCAACCCTTCTCTGCGCATCTATAAGCAGTTAATGGTGGCTATGGAAGGGAGGGATGTTGTCTTGGGTGATATAGCCATTAGTAAGGTGCTCATACTCTTGTAAACAATTTCCCACCCATACTCATGCAAGCAACCCTAATTCAACTCATTAGATCACACACACACACAAAAAAAACCATGAAAGTAGAGGGAAGACTGATTAGGAAGAGGAGGCAAATCAGTGGAAGGGAGAAGGAAAATCAGTGTAATGGGGGTAAATATATGTTGAAAATATATGTGTGTATGTAAATGTTATAATGAAACTCATTATCATATATAATTAATATATATTAATAAAATTGTCTTTAAATGCAAAATGAAAATATGACTATCATATGACTCAGCAATCCTACTTCTGTGTGTTTTCCCAAAGGAATGGTGAACAAGATCTTGGGATAAACGCACATAATGAGTTCCTTGCTACATTATTCTTGCTAAACAAAACATGGAGTCACCTAAGTGTCTATCCATAGTTAAATAAAGAAAATGAGGTGTATGGGAGCTGCAAAAGATGGCTTAGTGGTTAAGAGCTCCTACTGCTCTTCCAGGGGATCTATGTTTGGTTCTCAGTACCCCTGCCAGGTGGCTCACAACCACCTATAACTCAAGCTCCAAGGGATCGGATGCCCTCTTCTGGACTTCCCAGACACTTGCACTCATGTGAATATACCCACATATAGACACACACAAGCACACATAATTTTAAAATAATAAAAGTAGGGATTCAAAAGAGAACATGGAAGTATATATATGATAGAATTATCACAACCTTTATATAAAAAGGGAAACCCTGCCATTTTCAGCAATATAGATAAACATGACTATCGCACTTATATACAGAATCTAAAAATGCTCAAACTCACAGAAACAGAGAGTTACAAGTGTGGTTACCAGAATATGGGAAGACGTTAGTCAAAAGGTGCAAAAATCCCAGGAATGTCAGAAGCCTCAATTTTAGAAGTCTAATGTATAGTATGGTAAGAACAGGTGACAGCTCTATACTGCATCCTTGGCATTTGCTAAATATGCAGATCTCAGTGCTCTCATTACAAAAATAAAGAACTATGTGAGGATTTAGATATGTTAATGACCTTGATCGTGGTGATTATTTAAGTTATGCGCATAACAAGATATCAAGTTGTAAATCTTATAGATGTACAATTACAAATCAAGCCAGGAATGGTGACACACACCTGTAATCTCAGTACTCAGGGAACTGAAGCAGGAATATGGTAAATTAAAGTCCAACCTGGGTTACACAGTAAGTTCTAGGCCAGCCCGGACTATTAGAGTGAGACACTGTCTCAAAATAATACTATTAATATTAATGTGATAATAATTTTTCAAAATAATGTGGGATTGTGCATGTAACTCAACGGTATATGCTTAGCATGCATGAGGCCCTGGGTTCAAGTCTTAGCATTAGCACCACCGTAATAATAATAAAGATAAACAGTGACATAGCCAGTGACTTATACCTGTAATCCCAGTATTTAGGAGGTGACTGTAGGTGGTGTATCATGAGTTCAAAGTCAAGGCTACATAGTGAGTTATACATTTATGACAAGTATGAGCTCCAGGAGCACATATCATGTGTCAAAATAATAATAACAGACAGATACATTTCAAAAATAAATGCTATGCAGGGGCAAATATAAACACCCAAGAAATGTCAAGTCTCTGTCACTCAAGATTTGGAAAACAAAATCACAACTGAGGAGATGGCATTTGCTGTGCAAGCCTGAGAACTGAAATTAGAATCCCTAGAACCCATACAAGGCCAGGTACAACAACACACATCTGTAATCTCAGGACTCCTACAAAGAGATGGTCAGTAAAGACAGGATAATCTCTGGAAGCCTGCAGACCAGGTAACCCAGCAGAAGCCTAGTGGGAAGAAAAAAACCAAGATGGAAGGCAAGGACCAACATCCAAGGTTGCACAAATTTGCACAAACGTACACATGCGTGGACCCACACATGGGAACACAAGACAATAAAAGCAATTTAATATTAACCATCAGAAAAGATGAAAAAGCTGGATCTGACTTACCCATTCACTCACCAACTATTTCTTGAGTAGCTAGGGGCAGACACTGTGCTAGGAGCTGTAAGTAGAGTAAAAAATGATCTCCACCCCAATATTTGGGTTTAGAGACTTTATTTAGGGCTGAAGATGTAACAGTGGCTAGAGCTTTAGTACATGCAAGACCCTGGGCTTCATCCCCAAGTAGCCAAAACGAACAAAAATAAAGCTTTCTGTAACGGTCCTAGCATGAATTTACATCAATTAGCTTATGCTTTTCTACAGAAGACTCCAGCATGCTGGCCTCGATTATTAGACACTATGAATAGGTCTGTCTCTTTGCCAGGCAAATAGAAAGCACAAAAGAATGTTTTTAGAATCCCAGCATGAAAAGGCTCTTAATGCAAAAGATAGGTTTGTGGGAAAAAAATCTGACCTCCTAAGAAAAGCCAATACATTTCAATACTGTTAAGTCAATGGAGGAGTTTGGTATTTCCTGTTTGGCCAGAAGCACACACAAAGATGTCAGAAATCACACACACACACACACACACACACACACACACACACACACCAAATTGGCCCGTGTCTGCTCCATCTGAACTGATCTTATGATGGGATCATGAATTAGGAGAATCAAGCTGGGAGCTCTCTGTTTATTATTTTGTAAGGTTACAACTGAGCCTTTCTTGTATCTCCCCTGCTGTAGTACACCACATTGTGAGGGAGACTCTGCTCTGTCCATTTTGCAGATAAAGAAACAGAGATCAGGGGAGTCAAGTGAATTTCACATGCCTACCTCTACTACAAGTGCTGGTACTAGCATTTAAAACCCTGAACCACCTGCTTCAGAGGGAGAGAGTTGCTGTTTCTTGGTTAGCAAGGATTTCCTATATATTTCTGGCAGAGAAGTTTTAGCTATTTCATCCCACTGATAGGCTATTGTGTTCCAAGCCTGTGACTTGGGCTTCAAATGGCCTGTACAGTTCCCATCAATAAGGTACTGAATCCCAGAAGTAAAAAGTACCTATTCATAAAATATTGGATCTTTCTGAAAAATAAAAGTGAAAAAAAAACAACCAAAAGCCAAGTTCCCTGGATGTATGTCATTATCACTATAACTCACTGTCTCCTGGATCCAAAGCATTGTAAGAAGCTGGAGAGATGGCTCAGCAGTTATGAGAACTTGCTTCTCCAGAAGACCTGGGTTTGATTCCCAGCATCCACATGGTAGCTCACAACAGTCCTAACTCCAGTTCTGACAGATCTGATGCCCTCTTCTGACCTTCATGGGAACCAGGTACTCATGTGTGCAAAGTCATATACATGCAGGCAAAACACACCATATATAAAAAAATAGAATAATAATTGTAAAAGTTTAAACAAAGTTTTGTGAGATCAAAATCTACATTCGGAGAGATGGGGTAGTTGGTAGAGTGCTTACCTAGAATGCAAGAAGCCCTGGGTTTGATCCCTAACTCATGTGTGCCTTTAATTCTAGCGCTCCAGAGGGGGGATCAAGAGGATCAAGAGTTTGAGGTCATCTTTGGCTACATGGCAAGATCCAGATAAACCTGGTGCTATGGGATAATGCTTTTGTACACTATAAAGATTTGTCACTCATGTTGGTTTAATGAAAAAATAATTGACCAGTAAAAAGTATAGGCAAAGTAACCAGACTAAGAGAATTCTGGGAAGAGGAAAAGCAAGACTGAGTCACCAGCCAGAAACAAAGGAAGCAAGATGAAAATGCCTCACTGATAAAAAGTACCAAGCCACATGGCTAAACATAGACAAGAATTATGGGTTAATTTACGTTGTTAGAGCTAGATAATGATAAGCCTGAGCTAATAGGCCAAACAATTTATAATTAACATAAGCCTCTCTGTGCTTCTTTGGGACTGAACAACTGCGGGACCAGATGGGACAGAAGCTTTGTACTACAGCCTTGGGCATCAGATAATATGTAACAAAATAACATAAATAAATAACCATCTCTCTAAGTCTAATATCAGAGTGGAAGCTGTTCTTTGTTCAGGAAAGGAGAATCAAGAGGGTTTGAAATTTTTACTGGTGTGTGGAGGATTTCGAGTGTGCGTGCGTGCGTGCACATGCGCTTAGAATTAAACTTAGGGCCCTAAACATGCTAGTTCTATATCTGAGCTACATTCCCAGCCCTGGAATTATTGACAAGAATAGAAATAGCATCAGTGACAGTGGAATCGAGTATGAGCAAATCACATTTTTTATTGCATCCTGTTGAAATAAGAGCAGCGGAGCTGCGTCCCCAGCACCCGGCCGCCCACATGGCTAGCTTAATACCCGAAATAATTACACGGAAACTGTATTCTTTTAAACACTGCCTGGCCCCAATAGTTCCAGCCTCTTATTGGCTAGCTCTTACATATTAATCTAACCCATTTCTACTAATCTTTGCAGCCCACAAGCTGGCTTACCAGGAATGATCTTAACCTGCATCTGTCTGCAGTGGGACAATCATGGCGACGCCCTGACTCAGCTTCTTTCTCCCAGCCCTCTGCTCTGTTTACTCCACCCACTTAAGGGTTGGCCTATCAAGGGGCCTAGGCAGTTTCTTTATTCCTTAACCAATGAAATCAACAGATTGATATATGACACTCCCACATCACTTCCCCTTTCAGCATCCAAGTTTCTTGAGGTGATAAATGGGAAATGAGGAAACAGATAAAGCTCAAAGGAGCTCTAGACAAGCTAATCTAGTGTATATGACAATTTGACAGAGGAATACTAAAAATGCTCATAGTTTTCATCTATGTTCATAAGACTATGGTGCAAACACCCAGGAACAATAAATACTCAAAATATTTATAGACAGGACTATGGACAAAAGAATTGTGTATCTTCTCCAAATACAATGCATTAGTCAAAGGGGATGGACTTCAGCTACTGCTATAGTTTGCATCTTCAAGTCCTACAAAGACCCACGTGACAATGAAGCCTTTGGAAAGTATGAGCGAGTGAGATGCTTTTAGTTCATTGGAGATGTGACCTTGTAGAAAATAGTAGGAACCAAGCCCTTTCCTCATTTTTTTTTGCTTGCTTCCAGTCAATAAAAGGGAGCAGTTTCGCTTGGCTCCCCACTCCCGCCAGGTTATGCTCTCACAAGGCCAACTGATTATGAACTGAGCGCCCTCAAACTGTGACCCAAAATAAACTGTTTCACTTAATAAGTCGATTCTCTTGGGGTTTTGTTATAGTAACAGAAAGTTGACTAACCCAACTACTACCAATATAGATAATGAGTTCCAGACCAACTAGAATGACATATGGAGACCACATCTAAAAAACACAAGCAACATGAGTGATTCAATAAATGTTAGAAGCTTGAATGAAAAGATATTACATATTATGCCATGTTTTATAAAGTTCAAAACAAAACTAAAATGGTTTAGGAATCTATGTGCTAAAGGTATTTTGTTTTAAAGAACGGTAATGTAAAATTGAAAATACTAAATATTTTGGTGCGAAAGGAAGAAATTATGAAGGAGAGCCAGACTTCATATGTTTATGTTTTAGTATTCTTCACAGCCTACATATTGATTATATGTTGTATTTATTACTTTTTATAAAATATCATCTGGTAAAACTTTCAGAGAAAAATATATTTTCTTCCATCCTATTGTAGGGCAAATTCTCAAAAGATCCTAAGAATGCGTAGGGGTTGTGGCTCAATAATCAAGCACTTGCTCAACATGCATAAGGTCCTAGAGTCAATCTATAGCCATTGAAAGAAAATTCTTAAAAATGATATGTATTTTTTCACAATAAATTAAATATTTACAAGAAGTCATGTATCTCAGTGGTTGAGAATTGTTACTGCTCTAACAGAAAACCTGAGTTAGGTTTCTAGCATCCATATGGTGGCTCACAAAAACCTATAACTCCAACATCAGGGGATCTGACTCCTACTGACCTCTGAGGGCTTTGGCATGCAAGATACACACGTACACTCAGGCACACACATACACACATAAAATTAAAAAATATTTAGAGGAAAATATTTGAGATGCTCTGAACATAGTGATGCATGTTTGTTAGTTCAGCATTTGGAAGGGGAAGACAGGAAGATCAGGAGTTCAAAGCCAGCCTTGGCTACAGCAGGAGTTTGAGAAAAGACTGAGCTACAAGAAACCATTTCAAACACAGACAGACAGACAGACAGACAGACAGACAGAGAGACAGAGACAGAGACAGACAGAGAGACAGAGAGACAGAGAGAGGAATTGAGAAGCCAGACATGTAGGTAAAGTCTAAAAATTTGGTGCATTGAACCAATACGGCATTTCTGCAGCTAACCTTTAAAGCAGCCCTCTGCGCTGACACAGCAGCTTCTGGCAGTCCCAAATCACCCTCCCAATTCTAATCTGGGCATGTTAGCTAGCCGGCGCCCTACCACCAGATAAGACCATTTGACAGTTTGAGTGATCATTTCGAGAATTTATCTTTTGATTCGCCAGAACAAATCTTCAATCTAGAACATGGGCCAGGTATTTTCAAAGGCTGGGAAAATAACAGCATCATCCACAGCTGGCACCGTTCTTGGTGTCCTTGATGTTCCAAGGTAAGAGTTCATAAAATAATGGGGAAGTATTAGCAAAGCCTTGGGGGAATATGAATTTATGATGGAGAGTTTTCCTGAGAGCAATTCCCCACATGGTTATGATCCATTTTCCAGGAACATTGGGACCATCTGATGTTGTTTGACTTGCTTTTCCATCCTTCTTGTCCATATGTTAGTCTCAGGGTCAGTGAAAGTGAAAGGAGAAGGAGACCAAGGAGGAGAAGGAAATGAAGACAGGGTTGGGGTGTGGAAAGAGGGAGGTGACAAGAAGGAGGAGGGCAATAGGGAGAGGGAAGGGGGAGGCTAGTGGAGACAAGGCGTGGGAATGGGAAGATGGGGCCATAAGTCACATAGACTGATCCCATTTCTGTAGCTTATCTCACTACAGTGCCATTCTTATTAGGAAGGTCAAGAAGTTTGGACCAACCAAAGAGAGAAGTTCTAGAGAGGTAGGGTGCGACTCAGTGGTTGAGTGTTCACCAAAGTCAGGCATGGGATGAGACCCAGGCCTGAATCTCTAACAGCAAATGAGAGGGGAATGAGGAGCTCTTTCTTACTGTGAAGCAAAGGTGCTTCTAGCACCCACCTGGGGAGAGCTGAATTTCCAGAATATAAGACAAAATATTATGGACTAGGGACCTGTGGCACGGAGATGAGAAGGGATCCCAAGAACTTGAACCGCCAAAACGCTCATCTTGGAAGAACGACCATTTCAACTAGTTTTGCTCACAATTCTACTGAGTAGGAAGTGGCCAAAAGCAATGGGACAGGTGGTTCTGAGCTACTGAGGACAGTCAGCTAAACAGAATCAGGAGGAACTTTTGAAGAAAGGGACTGGCTGCCCTGAAAACCTGAGAGGAAAGGAAGGTAAAACAGGACAGGCTCCAAAACCGCAGAGAAACCCTGTCTCGAAAAACCAAAAAAAAAAAAAAAAAAAAAACAGAGTTTGGGCACTGGAGAGATGGCTCAACACTTAAGAACACTGGATGCTCTTTCAAAGGACTCCAGTTTGATTTCCAGCATCTCCATGGAAGCTCGCTACTATCTGTAGCTCCAGTATCAGGGGATCTGATGCCCGCTTCTGGCCTCCACAGACACCAGGCATTCAGACAAAACATCTGTACACATAAAAATAAAGTTAAACTAGACAACAAAGAGGACCCTAAGAGAGACATACATGAATCTACATAGGAAGGAGAAAAAGACATGATCTCCTGAGTAAATTGGAAGTGTGCAGGTCACGAGAGAGGATAGAAGGGGAGAGGGAAGCAGAGAAAAATGTATAGTGCAGTAAAAACAATAAAAGAAGTTTAAAATTAAAAAAATCAATTTCAAAAGAAGAAAGCACAGTTCTACTGATTCTGCAGTAGCTGTACAGTAACAGAAAAGCTGGGATCAGCAGACTCTAATATAGGGCTCTAAAAGCACACTCCTAATTATCTAATGAGAATATTACAAGGTCCTTTTAAAACCGCGAGATCGGATCTCACACTATGGCTCAGGCTGGCCTCAGACTCACGGCAATCTTCCTGTGTCTGTTTCCTGAGTGCTGGAATTAGAGGCATCAGCTGCCACGCCTAATGCCTAATGCAGTTTAAAACTAAAGTAGAAGAGAGTGCATGAGCACATGCCTGTGGTCTCAGCACTGGGGAGGCGTTAGTTCAAGGCCAGCCTGAGCTACATAGTGGGTACTAGGCCTGCCAGTACCACATAATAACATCTGGTCAAAGAAAAAAAAATAGAGGAAAGAGTCAAGATTTTTTTTCTGTGAGCTAGTATTGAAAGATTAAAAAATGAGTACAGATGTAGAGAAAAAAACCACACCTACATTTGAGTATGCCTTATTGTTTCCCTAATCTCTAACAACTTCTGTGGTTAAGATCTATGCTTAAAATGTCGTTTGTGTGTGCGTGTGTGCGCGTGTGCGTGTGTGCATGCGTGTGTGTGTGCACTCATGCGTGTATGTGCATGTGTGTGTGCGTGTGTGTGCATGCATGCGTGTGTGTGCGCGTGCGTGTTTGCGTGCATGTGCGAGTGTGTGCGTGTGTGTGTCGTGTGTGTGCGCGTGCATGCGTGAGTGTGCGTGCGTGCATGTGTGTGTTTACGAGGCAGGGTTTCTCTGTAGTTTTCAGGCCTGTCCTGGAACTAGCTCTGTAGACCAGGCTGGGCTCGAACTCACAGAGATCCTCCCGCCTCTGCCTCCTGGATGCTAGGATTAAAGGTGTGTGCCACCCCTGCCCAGCTTAAAATGTCTTTTAATAAATCTCCAAATCCCACCCTCAAAAATGAATGATAAGAAATGGCCAGATGACCTGTCCCTGACTCCTTGTGACTCCATAGAGGGTGTCACTTAAAAACAAAGTAAGGGCAGCCCATCCATGGAGGAAAGCTATGGAAGAGCACAAATCCTCTCTCATCTTTTTTCCTCTGCTCTGATCAGAATGTCCCTTTAAGGCCCTGTCTGAAGCTGCTCCTCAGTCACCGGTGTCTAGGCCTTGAGGTGAAGGAGAAATGGGAGCTCTCTTGGCCTTTCAATACCCATCCCAGGTTCTCACTGCGGGTGAGCAGTCCCAGGGAGGCAGAAGAGGAAAGGCCTGGCAGCATGATTCATCACCTGGAAGCCTGCCAGGAAACATATGGAACACTCCCAGAGGTGAATGAGAAAGCTTCCGAAAGAACTCTCTGTAAGGCCAAGGGAAGCTATCCTGAGGAGGGAGCTGTGGAAGAGGGTACCCAGAGGTACCACGGCTTCCTGTGTGCCCTGGTACCACGCCATTAATTTAGAAATAAAAGTGACAACTATGCAAATTAATTTTTTCCTTTCTTTTCTTTTCTTTCTTTCTTTCTTTCTTTCTTTCTTTCTTTCTTTCTCTTTCTTTCTTTCTTTTTTGAGACAGGGTCTCACTATGTAGACCAGACTGGCCTCAAGCTCACAGAGATCCTCCTCCCTCTCTACCTCCCAAATTCTGGGATGTAAAGGCATTGGTTACACCTTCCACGCCGGGCTGTGATGCTTAATCTTGATTGTCAACTGGGCAGGATCTACAGTCACGGAGGGGCTGACCCTCTGCAGGCGTACGTGAAGGAGTTCCTACATGGGGTTAGCAGAGCTGAGAAGACCTACTCTAAACCTTCTGTGGGCTACAGTCCCAAACTGAGCAACAAAAAAGAAAAGGGGGCTGAGAAGCAGAATTCATCCCCCTTAGTGACTGGTTGGATGCAATGTGACCAGCTGTCTCATGCTCCTGCTGCGACATCTCCCCCGCCATGACGGACTGTACCCTCAAACTTCCTTAAGTCGCGTCTGCAAGTGTTGTGTCACAGCAACCAGGAAAGCTGTACAACAGCCCCACAAGGAGGCAAGGCAGGAAGCCTAATCTATTCTCTGCCATCCTCCACTGGGCCTTCACACTGTCCTGTGGGAGCTGTCCATTGCCAGAGAGCAAATAAGCCCAAAGATCCGGTTCGTGAAGCAAGGCAGATAGGAATGGAAACTGGTGGACACGGGGCACGAGGGGTGGGAGGGCAGACGGAGAGTAGTCGGCATAATCATTGGGAAATTATGTAAGTAAGAACCTAGCGATGAGGATATTCATCACAGCATTGTTTGTAAAGGCAAATATATGGAAATTACCTAAATGTTAGATGGGGGAAAAAAATCTGTGATCCTCACAGGAGGTCAGAAGCTGCCTTGCCTGTTTTTACATATAAACTCCAGCAATTGGAACAATGCCTTCCACAGAAGATACTCGTCAAACATTAAAAATGCAGGTGGGGGGATGCTTCCTGACACAGAAAAATACTCATGATTCAGTTTCTAAAATAGAAAGAAAAGGTCACAAAATTATGTGATAATGATCCCATTTTCCTTCTGAGCGTGTTCCGTGCACAAATACCGGATAATGGTTTAGGAAAGCGTACGTGGAGACACAATGACGGCTAATGTTCTGCAGGAACGAGGAAGGCTATTTTGTTTTGCTTGGGGTTGGCGTGTGCATTTGCTTTGTTTTGGGGTTTGTATGTGCATGTGCGTATGTACGATTTGGTTTCTGACTCTTCTGTGCTATACAGGGATTGCTTTTGTATTAAAAATGCATCTTTTTTCCTCTTTTATTCATAAAATGGTGTTTGTTTTCCTTTCCATTTCCTGTGTCACCTCTGGCTCCATAACCTTGAGAGTGGCAGCAGATGGTGTGGCAGGCATGTAGATGGAGGGAGGGGAGGGAATCCCACCATATGGAAATCATGTCTCACGGCTTTCGCATCTTGCTGAGTGCCCAGGACTGAAATACCAAAGAATGGCGGGGGCCTAGGAAAACCTGCTGTTCCCAAGGCTGCAATCCTAGGAAGCTTCAAATGAGATTACACACTCTAAAATGATGTTAAGTGAGTTTTTATTTACTCTTTGATGTTTTGACAATTCTATATATGCTTATAATGAATTTGGGTCATTGTCTATCGCTCCCTTATTCCCCTGACTCCGACTGAACTTCTTATTTTTCCTAACAAATCCTTCTCCTCCTATCTTGCTTGTTGTTTTGGTTTGGTTTGGTTTTGTGACCCACTGAGTTTAATTAAGGTTGCTTTCATGGGCATGGATGGGGGGTTATTTACTGGAGTATGGGCAAGTTACCAGTGGCTACACCACTGGAGAAGATGATTCCCCTCCCTCAATGGCCATTAACTGTCAATAGCTCCTCAGGGACACTTGAAAATATTTTTAGGCTGTATAGTAAGCAAGATAAATAAGCAGGGAAGAACATTGGTGCCGGGGAAGATGTCTCATTACCAAGTAGAAGAAAGAAGAGCCCTTTAGTTCCTGTGCTACTTTCATCTTCGTCATCATTAATATAATACTTTCGTTGGACAGTGGTGGCACACGCCTTTAATCCCAGCACTCAGGAGGCAGAGGCAGGCAGATCTCTGTGATTTTGAGGCCAGCCTGGTCTACAAGAGCTAGTTCCAGGACAGACTCCAAAGCTACAGCTGATGGAAGAAGGTCATTGGTTAAGTAATAAAGAAACTGCTTGGCCTCATAGGTTAAAACATAGGTGGAAGGAGTAAACAGAACAAAATGCTGGGAGGAAGAGGAAGTGAGCTCAGAGAGACTTGACAGCTCTGCTCTCTGGAGCAGAGACGCAATGCTCCCCTCTCCCAGACACACGATGAGGATGATGAGCTTTTCTTTAAATGCTGCGTATTGCTCTGTCCATTCATGTTAAGTGACTAGAGCTTGAGGATGGACGTAGGCTAGAATCTCCCTGGTAAGCCACCTCGTGGGCTACAGCAGATTATTAGAAATGGGCTAGTCCAGGTGTGAGACTTAGCCTAGAAGAGGCTAGATAGAAATGGGCCAAGCAGTGTTTAAATAAATACAGTTTGTGTGTTGTTATTTCGGGCATAAGCTAGCAGGCGGCTGGGGTGCTGGGGACGCAGCCCCACTGCAGCTATTACAACATACAGCCAAACAATGTCTCAAAAAAAAAACCAAATAAATAATGCTTTCTTTTTTTTTCCTTCTCAGTCACCACCACCATAATCCTCATCCCCATTATCATCAGCAACATCAGCAGTACCAGTGTAACATCTTCCAAAAAGTACCACCATTATCCCTAGGCTCTGTTCCCAGCAGTAATGTTCCTAAGAACAGTAAATATGCCACCTGGGTGTATATGCTGGAACACCATGTGCATGGCCCTTTGTAGCTCAGTAAATTCGAACTGAGCTAAGCGAGAGGAAGGCATTCTTATCAAATGAGGGGATGGTGTGATGTTTGAAGGCTAACTTACTAGATGAAAAGTTTATGGAACATCTTTAAAGAAAGGGTAGGCACTTCTGAATAATGTACAACCCAATATGCTTATACATATTTATTTTTAAATTTTGCACATTCTATCATTATAGCACAAGGGTATATGCGTGCTAATGTACACAAAAGTCAAAAAGGTTTCTCTGTATATTCTGCATAGGAAAGTAAGCACTGTCCTGAATGAAAGTATCCGAATCAGTAGTCTTAGAAACAGATGTAGAAAAGGAGCTAGAAGCAACTGTAGAAGACAAACTATAGGTGAAGGTCAAGCCTTGGGTTTAGCTCCCTAACTAAGCACAGGTCAAGGAATTTAAGAGGCAGGTCCATTATTGTCATGCCAGCATACCACCACCAGGTGACCTCAAGCTCTAGTCACTTAACATGAATGGACAGAGCAATACGCAGCATTTAAAGAAAAGCTAACCTTGACAATTACTCAAATGCACCAGATGGTGCCCCGTTCTCGCTACTACTGCTGTTTAGCATTGCTGTATTAAATTACTGTATTTTCTTTCTAGGGAATTCTTGGAACAAAATAAGGTTTCAGAGGGCAGAAGCGGTATGCGCCTGTTCCCATCACATTTGGAAATTGCCTTAGTACCAAGGCTGGCAGAAATTCTCTCAATTACCCTGGAGAGTCCGCTTCTCATCCCTTTGGAGACCTGTAGCTTACTCTGGGCTGCTGGTGATTAAGCACAAAAGGGGCGGGGTGGGGGAGGCATCCTTTTTGACTCCCAGTCTAATTTCCTTTCGCAACTCATTTGCATGAATGTCATCATTTTCGATCAAATTACAAATTTTAGATAGAAATTGTTATCACCAACCAATGTTACCTCCCCATACCACGACTCCCAGTGGATATGACCGGGACAACCAGAGTGTATTTGAAGAGTTGTGACAGCTTTCTGGAAAGTGGTCTGATGATGTTGGAACTCCTAAAACAATACCCAGAAGGTGGCACTTTAGTATGATGATGGTACTTCACATTGAAAGAGCTTGAGAGGGCGTAGACATAGGGGTAGGCTTTCTCGTTAGTTCCCCTAATTGCCTATTGGCCAGAGCTTCCAGATGATATTTAATGATTTAGAATCCATTCTCCTAATACTTGATCAACAAGAAGAAAATGGCAAATGTGGCAGAAAGGGAGAGTAGAGTTGACACCAAACCCATAGCCCAGAGATATTTTTGTCCCCGAACTGTCCATTCCTGGGTGCCCCTTATCACACTCAAAAGTCATTTATTTAATCCAGGGTAATTGAGAGAATTTCTGCCAGCCTTGGTATTAAGGCAATTTCCAAATGTGATGGGAACAGGCGCATACCGCTTCTGCCCTCTGAAACCTTATTTTGTTCCAAGAATTCCCTAGAAAGAAAATACAGTAATTTAATACAGCAATGCTAAACGTAAATTGCATAGACTCCCTACCACTTTTTCTCACCTAAGAAGTGACCGTAAGCAGGTTATAGCTACTTTACTGAAGTGTTCCCATGTGCATAACCAATTTGTATGGCCTTTCCCCCTGTTAAACAATTGTCTTTTCATTTCCATAGACTTAATCTTCTTAATCTGAAGATTAATTTTAATCTTCTGAAGAAGATGGAAAGTTTCCCTCAATCCCTACAACAAAGTCACTAATGAAAACTTTGGAGTCATACAATTTTAGGATGGCCTCCTCCATCTGGCGTTGAGCAATCCATGCAAAGTCTCCATTATGAAAAGCAGTTAGTGGAATGCCATAGTAGGAGCTTCTTAAATTGCAAGCCTGCACCAGAGCTGGAGTTGCATAACAGAATGGAAGGGTGTCAATTTTTGAGAATAAAAGGTTTCTGAATTCACAGAGACTGATGGAAAACTCATTTCAAATCAGACACATCGTGAATCCAGCGTGGTTCTGGCAGCACTCACCCATGCTGCCTCGCACAGCTTCACTGCAGCCTTGGTTCTGAACAGACACAGAAACATATGCACATATCGTACTGTGCATACTGTCACACCGTGAGACACCAAGGATGCTTCCTGAAACATTCTGACTCAGATTTGAGGCTCAGTATGTCATGAATTTCAGAGTTTTCAGTCCACACACAACATTTTCTGCCCTCATAGAAACATAATGGTTTAATTATAGAAAACAAAGACTGAACATTTCCCTACTATCATTCCTTAGCTTGTAAGTATCCAATTAGCATAACTATAGGATTGTGTTAGCATGATTTTAAAAATTGCTCTTTGAGTTGCTGACTTGAGTTTCATTAAATAAAAATAATCTTAAGAATTTTGTCTTGGGATTAGGATAAAATTTCCAACAATTCTGAAATGGCCGTAAGTAGACCTCAGTCACATATAACTTGATGTTTATGTTATAACATAAATTTAACTATATATTTATGTGAGGCAGCACTCTCAGCAGTGATTATTATGAAAGCAAAATATCCCTGGTCTAGAATCCCAGCCTATAAGCAGAAAGCAAGGGTACTTAGAGGGAATGGATGGGATTGGTGGTGTGAATCTGGAGTCCCTACCGGAAGATGGAGGGGGTTGGAGGAAGAGCAGAAAGGTGTGTTTGTGCCATGCAGTCCTCAGGCAGGCCACAGAGATGAGTGGGGTGCCCTCTGTGTGTGTCTAGGTGTCCTACCTGGAGAGCTGGTCCCCGGGTTCCACACATGCCCGGGAAGAGTTGACTTGGCAGTGAGTTCTGTCCAGCATCACATCCTTATAGAGACTCCTCTGAGCATTATCAGGGTATTGCTTCTCCTCCTAGGTGAAGTCCGCAGACAAATCCCCAGACTCCACAAATGTGCTCTTTGAGCTCTGTAGAGGGCTGACTAATCACAGCATGGTACTCGGTGGTCACCTTCCTGTGGACTCCAAACTGGGATCCTACTAAATACACATAGTATTGAACCAACTCCTAATGACTGATACTTATGGATTAACACATCTCTCAATTGTCAGCAGAGAAGTTTCTTTTGCGACAGATTGTGGTTAACACAACTAGCTAAGCTGCAGCGCTGGGCCCTAAGTGGAAATTCTCTATCACACCCTCTTTTCCCAAGGCTCAGCAATTATGTCTGAAGAGAGGGTAGAAAATTGTAAGAGCCAGAGGCAGTGAATGACTACGGAGACACAGTGTCTTCCAGACATAGCAGGGCATGTGTGTCACAGCAGTTGTGACAGCATGCACAAGACCTGAGGAAGCTAAAGCCAGATAATGTCCCAGCATGGGGAAGGGAGGTGGGCACAAAGTCTCCCACCTCTGAGTATCTATTGACAATGACAGCTACTGGGAGAGGGAGTCAACTTTCTTTAGGGGTGTGGGCCCTGGTTGGGGAGAGAGAAAGAAAGCCCACATATCCAAAAATAATATGGAAGCACAAATTGGACTTGACATGTGTTTTTAAATTATTGTTTCACTTTTATTAATTAAAGTTTTCATTTATTTTACATTCTGACCACAGATCTCCCTCCCCCATGCTCCCTGCCCTTCCCCCACCATACCTCTGCCCATCCCCAGTTCTCCTCCATTTCTGTTCAGAAAGGAGAAGGCCTCCCATGGGTATCAACAAAACATGGCATATCAAGTTGAGGTAGGATTAAACTCCTCCCCTTGTATTAAGACTGGGCAAGGCAACCCAGCATTAGGAACAGGTTCTCAAAAGCCAGCCAAAGAATTAGGGACAAGCCCCACTCCCACTACCAGGAGTCCTACAAGTAGACCAAGCCACACAACCACACAACCATCACACATATGTGAAGGGCCTAGGCCAGGTCCATGCAGGCTTCCTAGCTATCAGTCCCTAGTCTATGAACTCCCACGAGCAGGCCAGTTGCTTCTGTGGGTTCCCTTGTGATGACCCTGATCCTTCTGGCTCCTACAAACCTTCCTTCCTCTTAACAGGATTCCCTAGGCTCTGCTCAGTGTTTGCCTGTGGATCTCTGCATCTGTTTCCATCAGTTACTGAATAAAGGCTCTCCGATAGCAATTGGGGTAGTTACCAATCTGATTACAGGAATGGTCAGTTCAGGCTATGGTTAGGGAGTGGGAGTGGATCTGGGAGGAGCTGAGAGGGAGGTGTGACTATAATCAAAACATATTTACCAAATTCTCAAAGAATTAATAAAAAATTTAAAATGTATCCATCAACTCTGAAAAACGTTGAAACTGCTCTGTCATGCAGTATCAAGCATTTGCAGTAATAAGCAAACAAGTCACTCTCATTAGTATGCAAATTTGCTTTCATCTTTGATAAATGATAATATGATTATATATATATATATATATATATATATATATATATATATTCCACAGAACTGTTTTGATTTTGTCAACCTTTCCTCTAGAATGGCTGTAAGATACATTTCTTGTTTTTGATTTGTTGGCAGTAAATGTTTGATTTTTGTTAACTATTTTATGTACTTATATATCTGGGATTACATAAAGCTTTCTTGGGTGAAAAGGAGTCCTGAATGTTTGAGAAAGCTTGAATAGCCCTATTTTAAGGTCATGAGTATTGGTAACATTTGTGGGGCATGAAGCCCAGGGTCCAGGCTCATCATTAATTTACTTGGTCTTGCTAGTGGATGTGAGTACCTGAGGCATATGTTAAATATCCATATTCCTGGGGGTGATGAGATGGCTCAGTAGTTAGAAGCACTTGCTGCACTTGTAAAGGACTTGGCTTTGATTCCAAACATCCACATGGTGGTTCACAGCTGTGGTGGTTTAAAAGAAAATGGCCCCCAAAGGGAGTGGCACTCTTAGGCGATGTGGCCTTATTGGAGGAAGTGTGTTATTGTGTGGGCGGGCTTTAAGGTCTTCTTTGTTCAACCTTCCCTCAACATGACTGGCAATTGACTTCCTGTTGCCTATGAATCAAAATATAGCACTGTCAGCTCCAGCACCACATCTGCCTGCTCCCTGCCATGATGATAATGGACTGAACCTCTGAAATTGTAAGCCAGCCCCAAATAAATGTTTTCTTTTACAGGAGTTGCTGTGGACATGGTGTGTCTTCACAGCAATAGAAACCCTAACTAAGACAACAACCATCTGTAACTCCAGTTCCAAGGATTTCAATACCCTTTTCTGGCCTCTGCGGGCACTATATGCACATGGTACACATACACAGATGAGGTAAGACACTCACACATATGATAAAAATTAATAAGACTTTTTATAAAACTATGGATTTTCAGGCTTTTCCCCTGAAGACTAGGATGCCAGAAACCCATGGAGAGTCTCTGTTTCTGAGGAATTTGGTTTGTTAGACAGAGTCTCATGTAGCCCAAAATGGTTTCAAAGTCATTACCCTCCTGCCTCTGTTTCCCGAGTGCTAGGATTGCTGGTGTGTACCACCATGTCCAGGATAGAATCTGTATCTGTAAGGACATCCTCTCCCTCCCTTAGGAACCTTTCTGCCAATAGTTCTTTGCTTACCATTATTGTGACCATTGCTAGAGATAGTTTTTTTAGTTTCTGTATAACTCTCCCTCTGATACAGCTCCCTGACCCCAGGGTACCTTGGTTATAGATCCTACTCATTTCCTTCCACCCAAGGGGCTGCGATTTCTATTCCCCTTGGCCCTCCCATGCTCACTTACCAGCCTGCCTGCTCTCTGCCATCTGTCCAGTTTCAAAGGCCCAGGTGGAGGGAGTCGCATCACTTTCACTGGAGATTGACTTGTGGAGTTACCTATATGTGCCACCCTGGGATATTCTCTAAGACATGATAGAAACTAGTGAAAGGCAACCTGAATAACCACAGGCCTAGTCAGGGAGGGGATGTGTGGAGAAGAGAAAACTCAATGAGTACCTGTGCCTTCTCTGCTATTGGAGGTGGTGTTAAAATGCATATTCTGTGCTCCGATCTAAATAAGACATCTGTAACCCTCATTCCGCAGGCTCACGGACTATCTCAGAAGAGGGTATGGGAAAGAACTGAAGAGCCAGAAAAAGTGGTAGCACATTGTGGAATGCTGTCTTCTGGGCCTGACATGGCCATTGTATTCGTTAATTCTTAATAGTTGTGACCACCTGGACAAGACCTGCACTGAGAGGGCACCGTGACCCTGGCTCAATTTCAACACTTCAGGGCCCGTCTACAATTGAGAGACACGGGCTCATTATTGTTTTCACCTCAAAAGTAAATGAGGGTTAAATTTCTTATCTCTTTTCCTGTTTAGAAACCACCTGGGGCTGGCTGCACCCTGTGATTCTAGCTACCCCAACAGCTACCAAAGGGCCTGAAAGCAGATCCTCACTTGAGGAGGATCCCAAAGGATGGATGCTCTAGTTACCCCATTAAGAGAGTCTAGCAGACCTTGATTTTGCCATTTTAAAAATCTCCCATGTTCTGGCTTCTCCTGCTTCCCTGCCTAGGAGCTGCAATACTAATAATGCATGCCTTTCCTTCTCACACCTCTCCCCGGGCACCAGACAAGGACTTCCTTCCCTCCCTCCATCTGGCAGTTACACAAATGAAACCACTGATGCACTTAGGGGGTCTTTTAGATAGGCTCACTAAAGGGTTACCCCAAATGCTACACCTAATACCTCCATTTACCTCAAAGAAGCCAAATCAATCACCCCAATTCCCTAAAGGTATCCTCTTCAGAGGGGGAATGATAAGAACAGGAGGTGGAAACCGGACAGTCAGCTCTTGGCAGGAAGCCCAAAGCAGCAGTTCTAGAAATATCCTTGGTTCTCTGGCCAGGAATACCAGAATGAAGCCCCGGTTTCCCATCTTCTCCTCAGTAAGCACCCTGCCTAGAGGCTCTACGTGTGGGTGGATGTATGCGTGGGGACTAGACCTCCGGTTCAGACATTGATCTCATCTGATGGGCAGCTTCGGAACAGCATCTCCAGATTTTCATGGAGAGGTATACCCATTTCAGTCCATCTCCTAAATGATTTTAGGGTTATCCCTTTGGGAGAAAGATATTGTCTCCTCCAGTAAGCATTAATCTAGTCGAGCAGATCCATGACAGGAGCACAGGCATCCTACCAGAGTTTATATCACAGGAAATATCTCCTCCTTAGCCCCTGGAAAGCATTAACTTATGCCTGTAGATCTTAGACAGTTTGTGAGGGACCACCCCTCCAGAAGGCAGGACCACCCCTAGGACTTTAGGCTCACCTTAAACAATGCTAAAGAGATAGGTGAAGCATGAGATGAGATGGTATTGCATTTTCCTTCCCAGAATCCCTGTCCCAGCACAATCTCCTATGAATCTCCATGAAATTCTTCTGGGTCAGCCCACCCTCTGAGTCCTGACTCAGAAAGATACATTTCTTGTTTTTTTCTGCTTTTCTTGTTGTGTGTTTGCTTATTGGATAATATCCAAAGGCTAAGTATGTCTTTCTTTTACTTTGGGCTCCCTCATTCTTTCCCGAACTCCCTGTCCTGACCTTGTGATGGCTTTCTCCCTCTCTCTTCTCTATTCTCCTCATTCCAGGAGCTTATGGGAATTACAACTTGCCTGTCCTGGGATATTTTTCTTTTAATTGTCCTTCAGCTTCAAAACTATATTTTAAACAAAGAGATTGAGCTCATTGGCAGTCACAAAAGGAGGAGGGGCTCAGGAGGCCACGCCCTTTCTAAGACTTTGGAGGCAGTTAACAGTTGCTAGGGGGAGGGCATCACAAAGCCCCGCCTCTGTTTAAGGATCCACAGTGGTTGCCAGGGGTTGCAGGGGAGACTTCTTTTCACTGGTCTATCCACTGGTAAGATACCCATGCTCCTATAAACTCACTGTATCACCCAAACAAAAAGATGAGGGGCTGGGGAAAGAGCTTAGTAAAATGTCTGCTGCCAAACATGAGGTTTTGCATTCTGGTCCCCAGCAGCCATGTGACAAAGCTAGGCAGGATCCTACATATCTATAAGCCTAGTGTAGTTGGGGCAGAGTCAGGCAGATCCCTGAAGCTCCTGGCAAGACAGCGAGTGCTGGGTTTAGTTAGAGATGCTGTCTCAAGGGCAAGGAAGAAATTTATCAAAAGAGGTGCTTGATTTGATATCTGCCTTTCATATGCACTTTCATTCAAGATTTCATTTTAAATAAAGAGGTAAAAATATTAGAGAGACCAGCTGGAAAAAGGAAGAATATCAGTGGGGGGGGGACAAAAAGGGGAAATAGGGGATAAATATGACCTATATCATATACGCATATGAAAATGTCATAATGAAGCATATTATTATGTAAAATTGATACAAACTAGGAAAGAGAAGCTTAAACAGCAGATGTTAACCCCTTCCTTTTCAGTTTTGAGTTTATGGTGGCTTTTTTGTTTTGTTTTCACTTTTGGAAATGGGATCTTCCTATAGACCAGGGTGCCTTTGAGCTCACTATATAGCCCAGGCTAGCCTCCAAGTCACAATTTTCCTACTTCTTCATGAATGCTAAGACATATGCTAGCGGGGTGTGTGTGCATGCGTGTGTGTTGCTAGAGAGTAAATCCATTGTATTGTATCTTGTCTTGTAAGCAAGCACTCAACCACTGAGAAGCACACCAACCCAGATTCTACTGCTTTATACAGTCAGGCTTCCACACCCATGGCTTCTGCATCTGTGAGTCCAACCAACTGTAGATAAGAACTCTTGGAAGGGGGAAACTGCATCTGCCCTGAACATATTTGTAGGCTCTTCCCCCCTTGTCTTTGCTTCTTAATCAATACAATAGAACAGCTACATGCTTAGTGCTTACACTGTATCAGTTAATTCAGAGCAACCAGAGATGACATAAATGCTGAGAGAGGCCATTCATAGGTTCTGTGCCGGCAGTATGTCATTTTACAGAAGGGGACTGTCTGTGAATTTGACTATCCAGGAATTTTGATAGGTTTCCCTAGTACCTATTTCCCATGTAGACCGAGGTATGATCGATCATATAGTGCTGGGAGGAGTTGGAGAAAGAGAAAGTACATTTCTTATTTGGGTGTATGCATCTGCACTCACACACTTGCACTTATGTGTGCACGTGGGTACATACACAGACATGCACAAATGCAAGTGCTCGTGGAAGCCAGGGACACTGGATTCCTCTGGAAATGGAGTTTCAGGCAGTTGTGAGACACCCTATGTGGTTGCCGGGAATCAAACTCCAATCCTCTGGAAGATTAGCAGCTGATCTTAACCACTGAGTTCTCTTTTGAAAGTGCCTTTTGAATAGCCTCGGGGTAATGGGGGTCTCGTAGTCCGAGGCCACTGGGAATGTTAAGGCTTGTGCACGGTGAAGTGAGAGATCAGAAACTTGCCGATATAGAGTCCAAAGTGGTTGTGAGTACGGAGAGCATCCTACTCTACTAAAGCACCCAGAAGTAAGCCTGTTCTTAGTGCGTGAACACCACCCTTAAACACCGAATCTTTAGCTTTCAAAATGCCAAAATCATTGTTTCTCATAAGGCAAGACACAGAGGACAAAGAGCTTCAAAGCTTTCTTTAGGTTTTGTTTTGTTGAGACAGGGTTTCTTGGTGTAGCTCTGGCTGTCCTGAAACTCACTATGTAGACCACATTGGTCTCAAACTCACAGAAATCCACTTGCCTCTACCTCCCAAGTGCTGGGCTAAAAGGTATGTGCCACCCATAGCTGGCTATTTAAGACAGGAGCTTCTGTTTCTCAGTCTGGCCTTAAACCTCGGTATGTAGCCAAGGATGATCTTGAGCTTCTAATTTCCCTGTCTCCAACCCTCCCTGCCACGCACACAGTACTGGGATTACGGGAGCACACACCACCACACCTGGCACTGTAAATTATGCCTCTGAGCCAGAGAGATGGCTCAGCTGTTAAAGGCTAGGCTCCCAACCAAAATTATACTTTGATGCCCATAAAAGGTAAGCAAAGGTAGATGTGTTTGTCTTACACATGGTCGACCATGCAAAAATCACCAAGATAATGGTTGATAATGCGGTGTCCCTGGAAACACACGATTTCCATTAGTCCGTATGGCACGGTTAGCTCCCCCCCAGTTTAAAAGGTTTTGAAAACATTCAACTGGCTGCTACTGCTGCTAATGTTCTGTCAGAAGTTAAAACACACTGTGAATCGTTGAAAAATGAACAGAAGAGCTAGGGACAAAGGAGCAGTCGTGGGCTTCTGAAATTCAGGCAGTAAGCTATTCATAAGCCACTGGTCTCTACAAAGCCACCGGCTAGGCAAAGGCTTTTGACAGTGCTAATTCCTCAGCTGTGATTTTCCTTCGCAAGAGTTCCACCTTGGGTGTGTGAGCTGGAAGCTTCTAGGGATGCTGCTATTATATATCACAAATATATTACCTCATTTTTCAGCTCTATCCATCACCTTAGAAAGCCAGTTCGGTCACTGCACAGATCCAAAGCTGCTGGCCAGAGCAGCTGGAATCTTCTGGAACACAGCACAGTGTTTACCTTTCTATTTTGACTTTTCTCCCCACTTTGGTTTGGTGCTACAGTCTTTGTATGCACGTCATTTAAAACCTGCCACCTCTCTTGAGAGAAGCCTAGTTATATGTCTGGGATTGAATCCACATTGCTCCCCTGCTCAGAAAACTTTCCCTCTCTCCCTAGAAACCTGGCTTTTTAGCCTCCAGCTATTAAGCTACCAGGCTGGGAAACAGCATCAAGCAATGTCAGCCAGAAATTTTAACTGTGTCTGCAGTTTGGCCTATGCCTCTGGGAAGATAATATTATACTCAACTACAAGGCCACTCTCCTTTGTACACTCTAACTCATTAGATTTTAACCTTCTGCGACTTTTTGAACTGCAGAGAATGAAGGAAGAGTGACCTGTTAGTCTGTCCTAGGCAGCACCCCACTTTGTATGGCTTATCGCCTGTGTTAAATGCATCGCTCAGATTTTTTTTTCTTTCTTGCCTTAACTTTCTTTGTCTGTCTGTTTCTTTTTTTGGTTGATTTGGTTGGGATAGGGGCACGTCTTGTATGTCCCAGGCTGGCCTTGAACTTCCTCCGTAGTCCAAGGGTAACCTAGAGCTGATTCCCCCAGCCTCTTCTTCCTGGGTGCTGGGATTGTGATGCTATGACATCATTTTCAGTTTACAAAGCTCTGGATATTAAGCCCAGGCCTTCGCGCATGCTAGGCAAGCACTCTATCAACTGAGCCACCTCCCCAGTCATCAGGCCTTACTTTTTGATTGACCTATAGATAACGAATGCAAAAGAAACAGCAGAAATTGTACATGAGCTGCTGAAGCAATACTTCCAAACTGACCCCATTCATTGAATTGACAGTGAAGAGGAACTAGAGCATGACAGCATCCTAAAAAGCCCTTCTCTGCCTCCCTTCAGTCCTTGCCTCCCTGGAACAGAGAAATGACTATCCTGCCTTTTAACATTCCACCGTTCTTATTTTTAAATTTGTAAATTCAAAAGCTGACATTTTTTTTTTGAGGCATAAGATTAACAGATAATTATGGCGCTGGCTCTTTGAAAGTGGAGGGGGCTTTGTCGTAGTAATTTGGGGGCTCTAAAATTGAAGTGTCTTTGTTAGACCAGTCTGATAGTCGCTGTGGGGGGAACTGGGCCCCCTCTCTCTTATCCCTGTGCTCAAGCCCCAGATTCTCAGTGTGGATTTAGAGTTAGAACCTCAATGATAATAAGGAAGTTACCGGTCATAAGTGAAGGGCCCTAATCAGAGAAGACTGTGACCATGAAAGACGAGAGGACATGGTGGCACAAAATGTCTTTAATCCCAGTGCTTGGAAGGCAGAGACAGGGGGAGTTCAAGGCCAGTCTGGTCTACAGGGTGAGTGATACACAGAGAAACCCTGTCTGGAAAACCAAACGAACTAACAAACAAAAAACATGTCTCCGGGACAGTGATGGCACATGGTTCTCCTTCCTCCTCAGGGATCGTTGGTCTCTGGTCCTCAAGCGGGGAGGGAACAGAGGCAAGTGAGCAGGATTGGAAGGCTTGTGGGTGGATGGAGACAGCTCTTCAGAGAGACAGTTTAAGTGATGCAGCTCCCTTTATTCCGGAAAGAGAGGGGGATATAAAGCCTGGGGACAGTGGCTGGGTAATCGCCTACTTTGCATTAAAGAGCACACGACTATCATAAAGTTCCTAGTACAAGTCATCGTTACCATATGGGCAGCAATGGGGGCAGGGCGGGGGCTGTAGCAGGGAACTATGCCAAGGGATACTATACTAGAGATAAAGCAGGCATTCAGGCTTCGGGACAGCTTTCAGATAAGATCTTTTCTAAATAAGGACAGGTAGAGAGCAAGAGTACCCACCCCCATGTTGCTGAGCTTGGGGCGAGCTGCTAGGCCATGATAGACTAAAACCTCTGACCAGCTAGGCCTCCCAACAGTGGCACACACCTTTAATCCCAGCACTTAGGAGGCAGAGACAGATCTCTGAGTCTGAGGCCAGCCTGGTCTGCAGAGCAAGTTTCAGGACAGCCAGGGCTACACAGAGAAACCTGTCTTGAAATCAAGGTGGAGGCAGGGGACAGCCCTCATCACAGATCAAATTTGCAGATGCCTGGGCCTTGGAACTATGAGAGGGGATTTCTGATGTTTAAGCCACTCAGTCTAGTGTGGACTGCAACACTGATTTTTTTTTTTTTGTTTTTTGAGACAGGGTTTCTCTGTGTAGCTCTGGCCGTCCTGGAACCCACTCTGTAGACTAGGCTGGCCTCAAACTCAGAGATCTGCCTATCTCTGTCTCCTGAGTGCTGGGATTAAAGGTGTGTACCACCACCACCTGGATGTTACATTGATTTTCTTTAAAAAAAATGTAATTTTATCTTTTTTTTTCTTGTAGCACTAGAGATAAGCTTAGGGCCTGCCACATACTAGGCAACCGTTCTAGTACTGGGCTGTGTAACAGCTCATATTCTATTTGTGTTATATTTCCTCCTAACATTATTAATAATTTCTATTAATAATTATATATCTCTAAATATAGACTTTATGACTGGTACAAAATAAAACACAAATACAAAGTTTTGTCAGCAACCTATGTCCTCCATGTATTGAGTATGTGAGAATTGAGCTCAGTGAATCTACCGACAACCTCAGTGTTATTCAATCCAGGCTTTAAGCTATAAAGGTGCAATACAGGAGAGGGCAAGAAGGGCACACTGCAAATTTTTATTCATCTAATGACATGTGCATGGTTTCTTATTCATTTTTATACTCACTCACCTGGTCCTCGGTGTACTCCATGTGCCAGAAATGGAGAAGAACCAGGAATACTAACCCTATTCCCAACCACCTCAGCTCAAGCAAGAACTTTATTTTCTGATTCTGGGGATGACTCCTGGGGCCTTGTGCCCACTGAGCAAGGATTCCACCACTGACGTATAGCATACCATCAGCCACAAGTGGGAACGGTGGAGTGAATTTTGCTCCTGAAGACAACTCTCTACAATTTAAAATAATAAATTGAGATGTTTTTCTTTTTCAGCATTTAGTTGGCAAACAAAATCTATTTTATCCTGTCCAACATGAAAATCAGTTTTACTAGAGCTGGGAAGGTCGCCCATTTGGTAGAGTGCTCACCTAAGCATGCAAGAAGCCTGGGGCTTGATCTCCAGCACCACATACACTGGGTGGGGGGGAGGGGATGCCCACCTGCAGGCTCAAGACTTTTGAGGGTCAGAGGCAGGAAAATTAGAAGTTGAAGTTCATCTTCTCCTACAAGTGGATTCGCCTGGGTTATACAAGACCCTATCTCAAAAAAGAAATGAAAAGCAGTGTCATTCGAGAAGCATTAAGAGACCTGGGCGGTTTAAAAATAATGAACTGGAACAGTGGTGCATGCCTGAGAGCCCAGCACTTGGGAAAGAGAAGCAGGAGGATCAGAAACTCAAGGCTAGGCTTGACTACTACTTGGTGAGTTTGGGGCCAGGCCGAGCTACAGGAAACCCTGTCTCGAAACAAATAAATGTTGAGGTACAAAGACCAGACGCCAAGATCTGTCTCTTTCCCAGAATTCACAGTTTACACCGAAAGTTTCAATTATCCCACATCAATGGCAGGTATAAAGGCCATCTCTTTAACGTAGGTTCGGGTGCTTTGACGCTGACGCCACGCAATCCAACCCTGCCCTTGCCGGGGCCTCTGAAATAGGCGAGGTAGCTGTAGGGCTTCGCGGTAAAAGTGGGTATCCAACACATGTTGTTGATTAAAGAGGCGACTGGAGGATGCAGCAGTGAGAGCGGTGGCAAGAGGTGGCTCTCTTTAATTAACACTCTGTTGGGAAGGCTCCCAGGCTCCCACCGGGATCACCCATGCAACCCAAAGGGAGCCCAGCGATTCTATTTGCAAGCCAGTGTGATGAGAAGTGTTTCCACTGAGTCATATCTTTCAAAAGCCATCGTTTCCCCCTCCTGTAAACAAATGCCAATTAATGTGTAGGCTGTGACTTTCTTAGAGCCAAATGAAAAGAGCTCAGCGCCTGGGTGGTATTGCAATTGGCTACGTGTGTTTTGAATTGACAGACCGGGTGCCTGCTTGTCGCTCGTGTCAGGCAAAGGGGCAGGAAATAATTAGAAAGTAAACTAATGGGGGAAGAAGATATCTGTGATACCCAAGGCTTGCTCAGAAGCTGCAGACATGCTGTTTGCTCTACTGCATCCAAATACCCAACAAATGATGTCTCCAACCTCAACTGTTTAGACTGGAAATTGGCCAAAAAGGCAGCTGACACTAGCTTCAAAAGTCACTTTCTCAGTCAGCTCTGACTCAAAAAGAAACCTTTTTTATGAACACATTTCTTCATCTCAAGCAGATTCTTATTCCATTTCGGCTGCACATAGAAAGGAAATCAGCAGCTCCTGGGGTGACCATTTGCTAGAAATTTAATGTCAGATAAATAGATGTGCTCAACTAAAAATATTAGTAGGATATTGACTGCAAAGTTCAAATCACTTCAGTATCTGTTGTCTTTAGCCATTTTTAACAAACGAGTGCTTTTTTTTCTCTAAGTATATGACACCAAAATGTATAGTGTATTCATTTGGAAGGAGAGTGAACAAAAGCGGTTCGCATTTTTCTCCTGTCCCCTGTGTATCTCTAGGGGCTCTTGACATAACAATAAATAACAGACACTGCTCGCTGTTTACCTCGGGAGCCTACGATAAATCAGGATACAAATGTTAAAGGCACCAATCCCTATTACTGGCTGATCCTCTTGCAGTTAAAGGCTGGGGCGCACTTCCTGTACCTGGGGACCCCAGTTCCATATGGCCAACTTCCAGGAAAGTATGGAAATAGACTGAAGGGGGAAAGAGCTGGTACAACAAGACCCCGTTTCCTGATTTTTCTCTGGCTGCTCAGTGGAAGTCTTATCCCAGGACCAAAATGTTGTGTGATATCTTGATTTCAGTCTGACAATAAAGTTTGCTTTCAGTCAGAGGGCGAAGCTAGCCACTAGCTGAGCAAAATTAACCACAGTGGTCTTGGATTGAGGATGGATAGGAGACAGAAATAGTTAAGTTGGGGCTTGATGTGGGAGTGTCATATATCAATCTGTTGATTTCATTGGTTGAGCAATGAAGAAGCTGCTTGGCCCTCATAGGTTAAAGCATAGGTGGGGGGAGTGGACAGAGCGGAATGCTGGGAGGAAGAGGAAGTGAGCTCAGACTCGACAGCTCTGCTGTCTATAGCAGAGATGCCTTGCTCCCGGCTCCCAGGCAGACACGTGCAATGAAGCTCCGACCCAGGATGGACATAGGCTAGAATCTTCCCGGTAAGACCAGTGCTCACTAAGACCGGTGCTCACAGATTATTAGAGATGGGTTGATCGGGATATCAGAATCAGCCAGTAAGGGCTAGAGCTAAAAGGCCAAGCAGTGTTTAAATGAATACAATTTGTGTGTTGTTATTTCGGGGCATAGGCTAGCAGGCGGCCGGGGTGCTGGGGAAGCAGCCCCGCCGCTCCTATTACTACAAGGGCTGAGAGAGGATCTCAAGCCTTCTGGGTTGAGGAACGGGAGAAAGAGGAGGTGACTGGTGGCTTCTCCCCTTCTCCAATCATTCAGGTTCTTACCCCAATATCTGATTCCTGATTTTTTTATTAATGAATACTTAGGTAAATGCTTCACCAAAGCCACAGTAACTCTTGAGACTTACAAAGGCTCTGTGATTCAGAGACTAGGTGAGATTTGAAAGCTTGGTCATAGGAAAATGGTAAGATTCAACCAGCTCTGTCCACCGTCTGCTTCGGCCTACTAGCTGACTATTTTCCTTCTGGCCATGCCCCCAGTGCAAGGGGAAAACTTCCTTCAGTGAACATAATGAAAGGCACAAAACTGATAGCAGTCTATTGTGATACCTGCCGCTAAAGTCTTTTGCAAACTGAGGCTATTCCTGCTGGTGACAGCATTCATAACTGTAAATTAACTTGTCCACATTCATGGCTTTGGCATTGTTTCTCTGGGAAATAAAAAGGAGAGAGTTGGGAGGGAGAGAGAATTTCTTGCCTAACGTGGTGGTAGAGACCTATAATCCCAGAACTCAGTTTAAGGACAGTCTGGCCTACGCTGTGAAACCCTGTCTCAAAAAGAAAAACGAAATGCGTAGTTAATGCTCACCTTCCTGGACCTGGATGGAGGGGGGGAGGACCTTGGACTTCCCACAGGACAGGGAATCCGGACTGCTTTTCAGACTGGAGAGGGAGGGGGAATGGAGTGGGGGGAGGAGGAGAGTAGTGGGGGGGAGGAGGAAAGGAGTGGGGGGAGGGGGAGAGGAGTGGAAGGAGGGGGAGGGAAATGGGAGGCAGGGAGGAGGCGCAAATTTTTTCAATAAAAAAATAATAAAAAATTTAATTTTAAATTTCAAGTAAATGACAAATGATTTGGGGTATAAATATGCCCCAAATATTGCTTCGTGTTTAATCTGACAGCCGTATTTTCAGAGAAGCATAAATGAATAAATTACTACAAATGAATCGCTGGAAACGAGATTAAACAGAATGACGAGGGCAACACGGCTCATAGTCAGTGGATTACGGAGAAAATAACAAGGACTCTGGAGCAGACCAGATCCATAACTGGAACCTAACTCTTCATTTTTGCAGTTCTGAGCTTGGGGAGGCTAACTTAGAGTTTTCATTTCCCCTTAGCAAAGAAACAATGAGGGTTGAGAACGGAAGAGGGACGTACCTTTCTTTCACCGATCACTGGTATGTGGGTTGTGTACAGAGCTCTTGCAAGATGAAATTGGGGCCGGGGATTGGGGCTCATTGGCTAGAGTGCCTGCCAAGCATGCATGAAGCCCTGGGTCTGATCCCTGGCATTACATAAAACCGAGGATGGTAGAAGTTCAAGGCCAGCCTGGGCTGCAAGAGTCTGTCTCAAACACAAGATTCATATTTATAGATTCGAGGCCTCTTTGTTCTGTAGATAAGTCGTGCTGTCGCTCGGGAGTCTACGACCTAACATGAGCACATTACTCATGCAACACCTGTTGGGGTCAATAGGGGAAGAAGTGAAACCCGAGGTTACTTGGCCAACAACAGCTAGAATATCCTCTCAGGACTGCTGGAACCGGGCTAGGAGCAAGCACTGGGCAGAGGAGCAGGCACAGACCCAGAAAGAGAAAGGCGGGCCTAAACTGGCGGTACAGCAGGACTGGAGATTGCTTAAGAGTTCTGCTCTTTGTTGTACTTTCCCTTTACATCTGGTATAATGATGTAAAAAAAAATGTGGTATTGCTCTTTATTTTTTTCAAAGCTACTTTCCTGCATCTCCATTTCTTCATCCACAGAAGGAAGGGGTGGAGCAGATGAGGCATTTCAGCTTTGACAAAACAGCTAGTTCCTCCTTTCTGAGGCCTGGCAGAAGCCTGGCCTCTTGCTGAAAGGCTCGGCTCTGGCTATCTAGAGGGGGGCTCATCTCTCTACCTAAACTAAAACAAAGCATACCTTGAATATGACTCAGCAATACAGCACTTGTCTAGCCTGCGTGAAGGGAAAAAAAAGGCACAATATGAGAAGAAAAACAAAGCCATGCCACAGACCTACTAAATGCAGAAGCTCAGTCTAGCATGCCAATGGAGAATTTTAAAGGGTGCAATTGAGCTAGTAATGGCTCAGGAGGTAAAGGCAGTTACCATCAAGCAAGTTGCCTGATGACCTGAGTTCATCCCTACAACACACATGGTAGAAGAGAAGCAACTTCTACAAGCTGTCCTCCAACCTGCTTTGGCACTTGCACCAATACACACCACACACACACACACATACATACACACACAAATAAGCAAATAAAATTTAAAAGATATTAGCAATTAAGAAATATGAAATGATCAAATTTGAAAATTTTAAATATTAAATATTGTATTTATTAAATATTGTATTATTATTGTTCTGATTTTACAGAACAAATTTAGTGTCACGGTGTCAGGTGTGACCGTATATGCCTTTAATCCCAGCACTTCAGAGATAGAAGCAAGCAGAGTTCGGAGTTCGGTAAGTTCAAGGCCAGTCTAGTCTACATAGATAGTTCCAAGTCAACCAGGGTAACATAGGGCTACTCTGACTAAAGAAAAACAAACAAATCTATCATGAACCAATTTGTTTATTTAAAAGGTTACATTATTTATATAAAGTTTGTGGAATAATAAAAGAAATAGCTGTCTATGAGACAGCTGAAGAACTGTTACAACTAGTGCTTTAAGGGCCCCTTTGCACGCTCCCCACCACCTGCAGTAGCCACTTCCTTGAGTGTTGTCAGTCCTCTCTCTTTATTACTTGCTTCTTACGGCTTTGGGTGTGAGCCTAGCCTTTAACCGCTGAGCCATCTCTCCAGCTCTTATTACTCACTTCTTTTCTTCCCTTTTTTAATCTTTCAGTGCTGTGAAATTGAACCTAAGGCCTTGAACCAAGCGCTTCATCGCTGAACCCTCAAACTCCCAGCTTATTTTTGAGACAGTTTTATAGCATATATATGGATTCCTAAAGAATACTGTATGAATCACTTACATTGAAACGTTATATATATATATGTGTGTGTGTGTATATATTTTTACATATATGTGTGTGTGTGTGTGTATATATATATATATATATATATATATGAATATGATAAGGTGACGTGGGACTGGAAGATCCTGGTTTAAGGACACCAGGAGGAATAAAAACAAATCTGAAGTGCTGCATGATGGATGCAGTAAATAGCAATGCATTATGGTCTTTGATTACTGCCCCACACATTTGCAATTTTGCAGTAAATAATAGACATTCACTTGCAATCAAAAGTCAGAGGAAGTGTATGATGCTTTGGGGCATAGGGTTCTGCTGCTGCTGCTGCTGATGTTGCTGTCCCAATAGACCTTTCTGACAGTAACTTACCAGGGTCAAAATTCACCATCTGGAGTCAAATGCGACATAAAAATCTCGCTGAAGCAACCTATATATTCCCACAGCTTAAAGAAGAAACTTTCCGACTATTTTTGGCAGCAGTGTTAGATTGTTTTTCTTAGTCTTTCCTTTTATTTCTAATATGTGTTCTTCATTTACCAGCCCTCACATGATCACAGGCGGTAAAAATTTGTCCTCAAACCTTGAATTTGGAAATGCGGCACTGGAGCAAGTAATTGGCTTTCAAGATGACAAAACTATCTCGGAATTTCCACCTGCATCTCAGCTTTCATTGCATTCACACCAATTTCGACATCTTCAACTGCAGAGAAGTGATAGCGGCATCTTCCCAGCGGCTTTCGTAGGAAGCCTTGCAGGTCCAACGCACATCGGTCTAGGTAACTGCTTT
The DNA here is from genome assembly GCF_000317375.1 of Microtus ochrogaster. Lineage (NCBI taxonomy): Eukaryota > Metazoa > Chordata > Mammalia > Rodentia > Cricetidae > Microtus > Microtus ochrogaster. Next base: position 45,697,022 of record NC_022026.1, on the reverse strand, counting down.
AGCAGCTTCCAGCCAATAGCCCACTTTCACTGTGAGTAACTGTCATTTGTTAATAAGCCTCGCTTTGTCGGTATCATTAGCTGCAAGGTAAAGAATTAAGGTCTTTTGTCCAAGTAACATTAACATTTTTCTCATTTCTTTTCATTTTTATTTATTTATTTACAAAATTTCATGTATCTGAGAGTGACCGAGAACTCATTTAGGAGCCAAAGGTGACCTTGAACACCTCCTCCCCCCCTGTCTCAACCCCCAGAATGATTGCAGGAATATAGCATTGGATGGAACCTAGAGCCTTTTGCGTGCTAGGCAAGCATTCTTCCAACTGAGCTCCAGCTCACCAATAACATTAAAGAAAAAAACCCAGGGGTGTGAAGAGATGGCTCAGAGGTTAAAAGCATTTCTTGTTCTTGCAGAGGACCTGGCTTCCATTCCTAGCACACACCTGATGGTTCACAATCATTTGTGATTCCAGTTCCAGAGAATCCAGTGCCTTCTTCTGACTCCAGTGGATACTAGGCATGCAGGTGGCACATGTAGATGCATGCAGACAAAACATGCACGCAGAGAAGTAAGGTGAATAAATCTTTACATTTTAAATTAAGTTTTAAGTTTAAAAAAGTCAATGTTGAGGCTTTTATCTCTTGTCTGATCTGGACTGTCAACAGCACCTTTGGCCGCTCACTGGTAAAGAGTTAGTGCTTATTAAAGACAGCAATGACTCCAATTAGTGTTTCCTAAGCTTTAGTGATTCCAAGATATCCTCCTGACTGGTTGCTGGGGGTAAGCCTCAAGGGTGTACATTTAGACATACCCAAACACATGCCCAAACACGGGTAAGTATAATGAACTCTGAACTACGAAATTACCTCGTCTCTGCCCACGGGCTCCAGGTGTGTGCCTGGTTTGCTGAAGGGGTGTTCATACACTTCTCTTCCTTTGTAACTTTCTAAACTTTGCCCAGAAACTACCGAGTTCTCAATTTTTTTAGTTATATGGTTTTCTTAGAAAGTATTCGTTTTTTGTTAGTGTGCTTACATGATCTGTGCTTGTGCTTGTGCTTGTACCACAACATTGGTGTGGGGATCAGAGGACAGCTTTGTGGAGCCTGAGTCAGGATAGAAAGAAAGAGAAATTATGGAACTTAAGAAAGAGAGGCCCATTGTCCTAGAGTCTCATTAAAGCCTCTTGGCAGTTTAGAAACCAGCACACTAACAACAAAAGGATGCCAACACAGAGTATTGTTTCCATATGTAGATATTCTATGTTGAAGTCGCAAAGATCCAACGAATGTATATGACCTTGGGTAGAGCCTTATTCCTTTCCTGAGACATTGCTGGAGCATCTCAAACTAAAGCGTTTATAGTAAAGGTATCCTACTGCCCCATATCCCCAAGAGTTGGACTTTTTCCTCATCTATTGCAATTCCGTTGGTGCTTTGTGAATCACCCACCAAATAATCCCGTAGCAACTTCATACAAAACCCCTGTATGTGATGACTGTAAAACAATGAACTGTGACTCTCCTTTAGGGAGCCTGTACTTGGATGTGTCTGATCTTCCTCTAAGAGGCTTTTTCTTTCAACTTAAGTTCATGCTTAAGCCTATATTAAAATCACTTGTCGAGCATTGGTGTGGGAGATCCTTCTGTCCATGTGTTGCTTTTATTGGTTAATGAATAAAGAAAATGCTTTGGGCCTATAGCAGAGCTATAGGGGAACAGAGCTAGGCAGGAAAAACTAAACTGAATGCTGGGGGAAGGAAGGCAATACACAAAAAGAAGCCATGTAGCCCCACTGGAGCCGGATGGAACTATACCCAGTAAGCCATAGCCTAGTGGTGATACACAGATTAATGGAGATGGGTTAAATTAATATGTAAGAGTTAGCCAATAAGAAGCTAGAGCTAATGGGCCAAGCAGTGATTTAATTAATACAGTTTCTGTGTGATTATTTCAGGGTTGAGCAACCAGGAACCAACAAGCGGCCTCCCTGCAACAGGGCATCTTGGCACACGTCTTTAATTCCAGCACTCAGGAGGTAGAGGCAGGTGGATCTCTGTGAGTTTGAGGCCAACGTGGTCTACACTGTGAGTTCCAGGACAAGGAGAAACCCTGTCTCTAAAATTTATATATATATAAAATCTTTAATAAAATCTCCAGGCCTGCCTGCTTCACAAACTGGCTTGTGCTGAACTTGAAGTCATGAATCCTTGTTTTTGAGTGAGTTGAGGTTCCCTCAGGTTGCTGAGGATGGCAGTGAGGATCTCTGCCTCCTTTACCTCTATCCCTAAGCTCTGAGAAATTCTTTCCTTCTAGCTTTGCGTGGGTTCCAGGGACTGAGCTCAGGCTTCCAGGCTGACTTATGTGCTGAGTCATCTCACCTCTTTCTTTTTTTAAAGAACGACATTATGGAGAGAGAATTGGAGAGAGAATTTTCTTACCAAACTCTTTGTCACTGGAGTAGTAAATGTTAGTATTCTGTTTAGTATATGCATACTTATGCAACTCTCGATGTTTTCCATGTAAAATTCAGGTGTTTAAAGCTTAATGGCCATAGTAACAGGATGAAGTAATGGGGTCTCCAGCCGTAGTTATCATCGTGACGGTGTCCAATCTCACCTAACTCAGAAACTGAGCAGAGTCGAGCGTGGTTAGTACTTTGATGGGTAGACTAAGGAGCAGAGCTTTCAAGAAGTGACCAGAGTACTAAAAGAGACTGCTGGAAAACGGGGGACATCTCAGAGTCTGGTGAAAACCTGGCACAAGGGAATCGCTCAGGAATTCACAAAGATGATCCCAGCTAAGACTCCTAGCAATAGCAGAGAGGGTGCCTGAACTGGTCATCTCCTGTGACCAGATTGGGTTCCTAGCCCAACTGTCATCAGAGAGGCTTCATCCAGCTTCCATCAGTTGATGGAAACAGATGTAGAGCCATAGCCAAACATTAGGTGGAGTTCAGGGAAACCTGCAGAAGAAGAGGGACAAGGATTGTAGAAACCAGAAAGGTCACGAACTCCACAAGAAAACCCATAGAATAAACTAACCTAGGCTTTTTGGGGCTTATACAGACTGAACCGTCAACCAGGGAGGCTGCGTGAGACTGACCTAGGCCCTCTGCGTATATGTTACAGTTGTTAAAGTCACATATATGTTACACATATGCTTGGTCCCCTTGTGGGACTCCTAACAGCACGGACAAGGGCTGTCTCTGATTCTTTTACCAGCTTTAGGGACCCTACTCCTCATTCTGGGTCACCTTGACACATGGCCTTAACACATGGGGAGAAGGTTATCTTTCATTTTGCTTTGTTATGGTTTGCTTTTTGTTTTGTTTTTTGTTTTTTTTTTTGAGACAGGATTTCTCTGTAGATTTGGAGCCTGTCCTGGTAACTAGCTCTTGTAGGCCAGGCTGCCTTCGAACTCACAGAGATCTGCCTGTCTCTGCCTTCTGTGTGCTGGGATTAAAGGCATGCACCACCACCACCACCGCCTGGCTGAGGTGCTTAGTCTTAGTGCAACTTGATACGCCAAGTTTTGATGATACTCATGGGAGACCTACCCTTTCCTAAACAGAAACAGCCGAGGAGTGGATTTGGGGGTGAGAACAGAGGGGGGCTGTGGGGGAGGGACTGGGAGGAGAGGAGGGAAGGGAAATTGTAGCCAGGATGTAAAAAATATATCTATTTTTTTTTAAAAAAAAAGTGATTAGAGGTCTATAAGATATCTCAGCAGGTAAACCTACTTGCCACCAAGCCTGATAGTCTGAGTTCAAGCCTTGGAAAGCATGTGATGGAAGGAGAGAACCAATACCTGCAATTTGTCTTTTCACCTGGACATATGTGCCTACACACACACACACACACACACACATATACACACACACACACACACACATGCCCGGGGTGAGGGGGAAATAGATCTGTGAGAGGCCCACCATTATCAGTGGGTTTAGTGCCATTGTGAAAGAGGTTTCACCCAGCATCTGGGCGCTCTTTCCCTCTTTACTTCTGCCATGTAGTCCCAATAAAACCATCATCTAGAGGATGGCTTTCTCAGCAGACAACTGAACCTACTCTATTCTTGATCATGGACTTCCTGGTCTCCAGAACAACGAGGAAAATAACTTTTGTTCTTAGTACATTCACTCCTCTGTGGTATTGTTAGGCCACTTGTCTGGGTTACCTTTATGCTGCTGTGACAAAGCATCACGGCTGGGAAACTTCCAGCAGAAAGAGTCTATTGAAGATTTACAGGTTCAGAGGGTAAATTCATGACCATCATGGTGGGGAACATGGCATCTGATCCACAAGGCCAAGGCAAAGAGATAGCTGCATGAGAATGATGGGGGCCTTTGAAACTCACAGTCCACCCCCCAGTGATACACCTTCTCCAACAAGGCCTCACCTCCTAACCCTTCCCACACAATTTCATGAACTGGGGACCCAGTATTCAAGTATATGAACCTATGGAGGCCATTCTCACCACACCAGTAAAGTGGACTAACACTGAAACCATTACCATAATTTTGGAATAGTTCCATCACCACGGAAAGAACTGAATCGCTAGGGTTAGAATTGTGGTTTGTTTCCCATGGATACATGTAACAGAGGATCTGTCTTCAGTGTTATAGCATGGAAGAGAAGAAGCATTTAAGACAGTGGTTCTCAACATTCTTAATATTGTGAGCCTTTAGTACAGTTCCTCATGTTGTGGTGACCCCTCCAACTATAAAATTATTTTCCTTGTGACTTCATAACTATAATTTGCTGTGGTTATGAATCCTAATGTAAATATCTGTATTTCCCAATGGCTTAGGCAGCCCCCACAACCCACAGGTTAAGAATCAGTGCTTTTTTTAAATTATTATTTTTTCTTAATTCCTTTTTACATACCAAGCACAGTTCCCCTTCCATCCAGTTCCTCCCCTATCTACTCCCCCTACTCCCTCCTACCCAACCGCCATCCACTCCTCAGAGAGAGTAAAGCCTCCCATGAAGCGTCAACAAAGTGTAGCATATCAAGTTGAGGCAGGACCAAAACCCTCCCCTCACATCAAGTCTGAGCAAGGTATCCCACTACAGGGAATGGGCTCCAAAAAGTCAGTTTATGCACTAGGAATAAATCCTGGTTCGACTGCTAGTGGCCCCATAAACAGATCAAGCCACACAAGTGTCACCCACATTCAGAGGGCCTAGTTCGGTTTGATGCAGGCTCCCCAGCTGTCAGTCCAGAGTCCATGAGCTCCCACTAGCTCAGGTCAGCTGTCTCTGTGGGTGTCCCCATCATGATCTTGACCCCTTTGCTCATATAATCCCTCCCTCTCTTCAGCTCCAAGAGTTCGGCTGAGTACTTGGCTGTGGATCTCTGCATCTGCTTCCATCAGTTACTGGATGAAGGTTCTATGATGACAGTTAGGGCAGTCACCAGTCTGATTACAGGAGGCCAGTTCAGTCACCTTCTCCACTGTTGCTAGGAGTCTTAGCTGGGCTCATCCTTGTGGATTCCAGGGTGTTTCCCTAGCACTAGGTTTCTCACTAACCCGATAATGACTCCCTCTATTAAGAAATTTCTTTCATTATCCATTCTTCAGTCGAAGGGCATTTAGGTTGTTTCCAGGTTCTGGCTATGACAAACAATGCTGCTATGGACATAGTTTAGCACATGTCTTTGTGACACAATTGAGCATCCTTTGTATATATACCCAAAAGTGGTATTACTGGGTCTTGAGGAAGGTTGTTTTCTAATTTTCTGAGAAATCACCACACTGACATCCAAAGGGGTTGTACCAGCTTGCATTCCCACCAGCAATGCAGAAGTGTTCCCTTTACCCCACAACCTCTCCAGTATAAGCTGTCATCAGTGTGTTTTAACTTGGCCATTCTTACAGGTGTAAGATGGAATCTCAGAGTTGTTTTGATTTTCATTTCTCTGATGACTAAGGATGTTGAACATTTCCTTAAATGTCTTTCAGCCATTTTAGATTCCTCTGTTGAGAGTTCTCTGTTTAGGTCTGTACTCCATTTTTTATTGGATTATTTGTTCTTTTGGTGACTAATTTCTTGAGTTCTTTGTATATTTTGGAGATTAGACCTCTGTCTGATGTGGGGTTAGTGAAGATCTTTTCCCATTCTGTAGGCTGTCGTTTTGTCTTGTTGACCATGTCCTTTGCTTTACAGAGGTTTTTCAGCTTCAAGAGGAAAATGTGATACATTTACACAATGGAGTACTACACAGCAGAAAAAAATGACATCCTAAATTTTGCAGGCAAATGGATAGAGCTAGAAAACATCATTTTAAGTGAGGGAACTCAGATACAGAAAGACAATTATCACATGGACTCACTCATAAGTGGTTTTTAAACATAAATAAAAAAGCAGTCCACAAATCACAATCCCAGAGAACCTAGACAACAATGAGGACCCTAAGAGAGACATACATGGATTTAACCTACATGGAAGTAAAAAAAGACAAGATCTCCTGAGTAAAATTGGGAGTATAAGAACCTTGGGAGAGGATTGAAGAGGAGGGGAGAGGTAGGGAGGGGAGCAGAGAAAAATATAGAGCTTAATAATAATAATAATAATAATAATAATAATAATAATGAAATTTCTTTCATTGCTATCTCTCCCTCCCTCAATATAACCACCCCATTTCCCCATGTTGTCATCCCTCTTCCCTTCCCCTCTTTCCCCCTGCCCCCAGTTTACCCAGGAGATCTTAACTATTTCTCCTTCCTAGGGGGATCCATGCATGTTCCTCTTAGTCTGTGGCCATACCACCATGAACTCTCCTGAACTTGTCTGATCTTGGAAGCTAAACAGGGTCGGGCCTGGCTAGTACTTGGGTGGGAAAACTACCGCTTTAAGAGGTGCGACCTGGAGCTGAAGAGATTGTTCAGTTGTTAGAGCACATACTGTTCTCTTAGAGGACCTGAGTATAGCTTCCAGCCACCGCATTCCATTGGGCAGCTCACAACTGCCTCTAATGCCAACTGCAAGGGATCTGATGCTCTCTTCTAGCCTCTGAGGCTAAATAAATAAATGTGCATAAATGTGGTGCAATATGGGCAAGCAGGTGCACACACACACACACACACACACATAAATAAAATTTAAAAAACAAAAGAGGAGAGAAATCAAGGTAAGTTCACATAGCAATGAGTTGTTACAAATGAGTGAGCCTAGCCCCCACCCCCAGTACTGCCTCTGGCTTCCTGCGTTGCCATGTGATCCTCTCACATGTAATCCTGCCATGATGTCATCTACCATGTGTCCCCCACCAGAGACTGAGAAAATGGGACTATTGAACACCTGGACTTTCAGTTTCCAAGATAAACTTCTTTCTATACTACTCTAGCAGACCCTGGCAGTCACTAGTGTTTGTTTTTGTTTGTTTGTTAGTTTTTCTGTCTCTGTGAACTTGCATCTTCTGGACATGTCATAAGAATGGAGCCAGAAAGGAAAGGAGGCTCACAAGGCCCCACTCATCTATGAACATGTATAGAGGCAGTTAATGGTGGCTGGGGGAATGGAAGGCATTTTCTAGTGTAGTCACTGGTAAATTGCCAAGGCTCCTGTAAACTACTGTGGTAGTTTGAATGAATTTGCCCCCATAAGCTCATGGGGGAGGGGTAGTACTATTAGAAGGTGTGACTTTGTTGGAGTAGGTATGGCCTTGTTGGGGGACCTGTGTCACTGTGGAGCAAAGTTTTGAGGTTTCATATATGTTCAAACTATATCCAGTGTCTCAGTTTACTTCTGTTGCCTGTGGATCAAAACGTAGACCTCTCTGCTCCGTCTCCAGCACAATGCCTGCCTGCATGCTGCCACATCCCACCATGATGAAAATGGACTAAACTGAAGACAGATGCGTAAAAGAAATCCCACACTAGCTCAGAATTGAGAATAATAGAGGGTTATTTACTTAGGGGTAGACCCACAAATCAATATCTTCTGCTAGAACAGAGAATAGCAACCAAATCCTGTAGCCAACAAAGAGGCCAGATGTGCCCTTATATTGATATAAATAGTATAAGAGGCCACGCCCAAGTGGGCAGGTAACTTAAAGGCTACTGGAGGTAGGAATTCCTACAGCACCTCCCCCTTTTGTTTAAATAAGAGAGTTCTAAGTATAATACAAAATTATATACAATAAGAACAAATATTTTCAATAATTATCCTGTCCTAATGAGTTTAAGTCTTGTATAATAAATAACTTGGCCTAATCATGAGATCAAAGTAACTACAACTATCTAGTCTTCAACCGCATTGAAGATCCGAGAAGGGAAACAATATTGCTTGAATAAGCAAGAAATGTAATCAAACAACTTCTAAAAATGTACAACAAATGACAGAGTGTGATTATTTCTGGGCTAAGTGGCCGGGAACAAACCAGCGGCCTCCCTGCAACACTAAATCTCTGAACTGTAAGCCACTCTCAATTACGTGTTTTCCTTTACAAGAGTTGCTGTGTTCATGGTGTCTCTTCACAGCGATAGAAACCCTAACTAAGGCAACTATTCATTCATGTTCCTATAAGTCCTCATAAAATTTAGTATTTTATTAAAACACACAGACAAAAGTGCATGGAAGGGGAAAGGGATCCCCAAGAGTGTGAGGGGGCAAGAGAAGATTTGGGTGGTGAATATGCTTAAAATGCATAATATGCATATATGGCAAGGCCAAAAAGAAAATAACATTGGGCATCAAGAATACTAGTATCAGAGCCATGCAGTTGTGGTGCGCACCTTTAATCCCAGCACTTGAGAAGCAAACGCAGGTGGATCTGTGAGCCTGAGGCCAGCCTGGTCTACAAGAGCTAGTTCCAGGACAGCTAGGGCTATTACACAGAGAAACCGCGTCTCAAAAAACCAAAAAACAAAAATAAAAAATACTATATAAGAAATAAAAGACAAACACAAGATGGAAGAAGCAGAGGAGGAAGAGGCCTGTAAAGAGTTCAATGAGTAAATGTTTCCTCTACGAGCATGAGAACGTGAGTTCAGGAAGGGCAGCATTTGTCTGTGACAGCAGTCCCGGGAGGAGGGGAACAGAGAAGTCAGATCGATGGCATTCATTTGGCCAGCTGCTCGGGTGGTTTGAATGAGAACGACCCCCATGCGCTCATATGTTTGGATGCTTGCTCCACAGTCAGTGAAACTGGTTGGGAATGATTAGAAGGTGTGGCCTTGCTGCAGAAAAATGTGTCACTATGGCTGGACTTTGAAGTTTCAAAAGCCCATAACCTTCCTACTTAGCTCATTCTCTCTGCTTCATGAGTGTGCCCCAAGATGTGACCTGGCAGCTACTACTCTTGCTCCAAAACTGCCTGCCTACCTGCCCGCCTGCCTGTTGGCATGTTTCCTACCATGAGAGTCATGAATGTTAAGATTTGGAACCATGAACCCCAAATTAAACAGTTTTTTTTATATAAGTTGCTTTTGTCATGGGTGTTTTGCCATGGCAACTGAAAAGTAGCTAAGACAAATATCCCAGTCAAATCAATGAGCTCCAGGTTCACTGAGAGACCCTGTCTCAAAAATCAGGATGCAGAGTTAGTGAAGGATCCCACCCACCTGATCTCCACATTCACACATACATATGCACGTATAAGCACATGCACTCACACAAACATGTATCGTGACTGCAACCTGCAGAGAGAAGTTGAGATAAAAGTGAAGCAGAGTCTTGAGGACAGGGGCATCACCATCTTGTCCCTGAGCTTCCCAGGGTAATCCTGTGTCTTGCTTCCCTGAGACTTGGCTTACTGCTCCCATCCTCCATTCTGGGAGGGTGGCGTGAACCTCAGGCCAATACGAAGGCCCAGATCCAAAAGAGGGTAATACATTCATCTTCAATATCACCAGTCTTATGGCAAGCAGGGGTCACGTGCACAAACTTGTGCTCATTTCTTATGTCTGGTAAGTAGCCATGAAGATACCTGGGCTCTCTGGTACAACTAACTGAAAGGAGCTAAGAGAGTAGTATAAAGCTTCCATGAAGAAAGGGGGAAGGAGTGTTTCTCCAAGTCAGCCAAACTCTCACTCTATGCTCGCCATCACCTGAAGATCTCTTGGGGACCACAGATGCAAGCTGTACTGTCTCCTCTTTTGTGAAGCTGTTGTGTGCAGCTAAATATCGCTACCTCCTACTATCAGAAAAAGAATACTCCTTTATTGTATCTGTGAGCATCTTTCCACCAATCACATCAGCATCCTGCTGAGATTGCTTTGCAATGAGTTGCCCAACGATTCTTCCAATAAATCCCCTTTTATCTAACTGTCCTTCAGTTTTGCTTTGTCATCTGCTATGAAAAGCTCCAACGTAAACAGCAACAATTTTCAGAAATCTAACCATTATCTGGCTTATGCAACAACAATGCACTTACTATACTTGGTTTAAAATACAAATAGATATTATATGGAAACTCTAGACTGCACTGTAAGGGTTGTTTTTTTTTAATTAGGATTGGCTTGCCTAGCTCCTATGTAAGAACTCTACTTTACTTAACTCTATCCTCTGTGTTCCTATGAAAGATGGTTATCTTTTGAAGGCTAGCAATTTTTTTGAAATTAATTTTATTTCATATCTTTGAGGTAAACAACATGGTATCTTGATAGCCATGTATGTGTATATCTGTTTATGTGTGTAGACAATGCGGTGAAGTGAGTATTACACAGTCAAGTATGGTGACATCCACCATTTCATGCATACTCACCTTCTTTCTCGCATAGTGACAACACCTAAAACCTACTTTCTTGGCAAATTTCAATTATACAGCACAATATTATATTATGATTTATATCCCCATATTAGACATTAGCTCCACAGATTACTCGTTCTATATTACTACAACTTTAAGTCCTTAAGTCTATATCTTCCTTTGTTCCTTTTTACTTTCTGTTTCCATGTATTTAATATTTTAAGGTAATAGAGGGTAGAAATATTGAAATAGACATAGTGAGAGAGAGCCAGAACAAGACAATGTACCATGTTTTCATTTTATGTATATATGATGCATGGGGGTGTTTTGTCTATATGGTTGTCTGTGCTTCACATGCATGCCTGTGCCCACAGAGGCTAGACGAAGGTGTCAGATCCCTGAACTACCTTGTGGGTGCTGGGAATCGAGCCTTGGACCTCTGATAGCAACTAGTGCTCTCAACCACTGTGCCATCTCTCTAGCCCCAGGAAATAGTGTCATATGGACAAAACAGGTCCACCACATGTATGATCTAACAGTAGCTACGGTTGCCTGCACAAGATCAGGTCAGTCAACACTTTAGCATGAAATAGGGAGAAGCTCATGTCATGAGTCCCCAACCACTTGTTTCCAGAGAAGGAAAGTCAAGGGTGTAGCCCCTGGTAGATCGGCCCTCCAGTGGATGGCCCCATACCCAGGAGTATATAGGCAGCATTATTTGAGTTTGGTGGGTTTGTCAACTTGACTACATCTAGAACAACCACAATCCAATCATCTGGGCACATCTATGAAGATTTTCTTGGTTGGAGTATTCTAGGTGAGAAGTCCCTCTTTAAATCTGGGACACATACACAAAGTGGGGGGTGGGGCTGGAGAGATGGCTCAGGGGTTAAGAGCACTGACTGCTCTTCCAGAGGTTCTAAGTTCAATTCCCAGCAACTACATGATAGCTTACACCCATCTGTAATGAAATCTGGTGCTCTCTTCTGGAGTGCAGGCATGCATGCAGATAGAACACTGTATACATAATCAATAAAAAAAAAAAAACCTTAAAAAGCGATCTGGGACACACCTCCTGGTGGTGCCCTATTAAAACAACATGGAAAAAACAAGCTTTTGATTTTTACCTGCTTGCTCATACTCCTGCTAGCAAGTTCATCTATCATCATGCTGAATTTTTCCTTCAGTGATTTTCGAACCTACTTCTTTGGAACTCGAAAGTACACTGAAAACCAGCTGGGATATCCAGCCTAATGAAATGAACAACTACCCAACTCTTGGCCTTTCCACCAAGAGACAGTCATTGTTGGACTAGCTGGTCAACAGCCTATAAGCCATTCTAATAAATCCGATAGATAGATAGATAGATAGATAGATAGATAGATAGATAGATAGATAGATAGATAGATAGACAGACTATCAGTTCTGCTCCTCTAGAAAACCTTGACTAGTATAGTTGGTTATATTTTTTTAAAAAGAGAACATGAAGTTGAGGGGTGTGGAGATCTGGAAGAAATTGGGGGGAGGAAGGGGTGAATATAATCAAAAAGTCCTATGCATGTATGAAATTCTCAAAGAATTAAAACATTCCACATGTGAGAAACATTGTATATATTTTTGTCTGTATCTGGCTTAGTTCACTTAGCACAATGTCCTCCAGTTTTGTTCATGGTGTTGCAAATGACAAGGTCCCCTGGTTTTAAGGCTGAATAATGTTTGCATATAATTATATTACATATATACATAGATATCAATTTTTTGCCCATTCATTTATAATGAAGGCAACTTGTTTCCACATCTTGGTTATTGTAAATGATGTTCCAATGAATATAGGAAAGAGCTATTTCTGGGACAGGCTGACTTCATGTCCCTTCAATGTAAACCCAGAAAAGAATTGCTGACTCATATGGTAGTTGGTTTTGGATTTCTTATGAAATGTCACACTCTTTTCCACAATGGTTGTAGCAGTCAACATCCCTACCTCCTGTGTACAAGGCTCCTTCCTGCTACACTCCCTCCAAAAGCTCCTACCTCTTGTCCTTATAAAAATGGCTCCATTAACAGGACTCACATTCTTGATGGCAGCAAAAGGATTGTAGAATTCTGTCTCTTCTAATATTTGACTCTTTCCTAATTTGACAAACTTACCATTCCTGAATCAGAAAAGAAAAGATTAAGGGTGTCATCTGATTTTTGTTATTTGGGGGGAGGGATCTTGATTCATTTTGTTTTTATTATTGTTATTTTTAAAGCAAGGTCTTGTGTATACCAGGTTGGCCTCAGACTCAGTGTGTAGCAGATGACCTTGAACCCCTGATTTCCCTGCTTTCTCATCCTAGAGCTGGAATTATAGGTGTGTGCCAAAATGACTGGTTTATCCAGTGCTAAGGATCATTGCGTGAGCTTCCCCTGTGCTCACTTCCTCTGGAGTTTCCCCTAGACAAAGTCTACTAACTTAGCTACCTCTCCACCCCAAGAAGCTGGCACTTGTTGACAGAGAAAACCTTGAGGTGTACCTCAATGGCTCAGTCTCTGTGTTGACTTTGTCTATTTGGTAATTGTTTTTTTTAATTATTTTATTGGTGTTTTAGCCTGTATGTATATCTGTGTGAGGGTGCTGGATCCTGGAGTTACAGACAGTTGTAAGCTGCCATATGGGTGCTGGGAATTGAACCCAGGTTCTAGAAGAGCAGTCAGTGCTCTTAACCACGGAGCCATCTCTCCAGCCCCTATTTGGTAATTGTTAAATCTACTATGGAACCAACATTGCTGGTGAAAGAACATAATGCTATCCCAAAGTAGCAATCCTCTAATTGATACATAAATGGCTGCTTTGAGTGTTATACTGAACATTTGTTGAAAGGTGATTCTAAATTTTATCTTGATGCATAGAATCATATTGTACAGATGAAGTGAAAGTAGATGTGAAACTGCCCAGGATTAATGAGAGATGAAGTGGAAAGAAAGTCAAGGGGGGGATTGAGGTTTATAAGAGAGAGTATGCTCAAAGTGCATTATATTATATACGTGAATGAAACTGATCTTGTGAAGCCAGTAGAAAAACATAAAATTAGCATTCAAGTAAAGAACTAAGGAGAAAGCTCAGTCAATAAAGCGCATGACATGAAACCATAAAGACTTGAGTTCTATCCCAGCACGTATGTAAAAACCCAACATTGGAGGAGCGGAGACAGGTGGATCCCTGGAGTTTACTGAGCAGTCAGCCTCGCCTAATTGGTGAGCCCTAGTCCCAGTGAGAGACCCTGTCTCAAAACCCAAAGTGGATGATAGATAGCTCCTGGGGATTGCCCATCTAGACTGATCTCTGGCCTTCACGCACAAATACATACCTGTGCACATGTGCCTGAGAATATACATGTGATCCACATACACACAAACACATGCTTGCTTGCTCTTTCTCTCATCTATTTCTATCTCCATCTCTCTGTCTCTCTTTGTGTCTCTGTCTCTGTTTCTCTCTGGTGCACACACACTAAATGAAATAATTACTATTAAAACAAAATATTTTCCCAGTACTTGCATGTCTTTCCAGTTGGGGCTTAAACTCCACTTGGATGCCTTTTAGAAGGCCTGACTCCGCAGTTTCTGCTTACTGTTGGCAGGGACTGGCTGTCAGGCCATGCTAAATACATTCCAAAAGGAGCCTTTCTTTGTACTGCGGAATTTCAGTCAATTAGTGATTTTCTTGTTTTCCTTTCAGCCCCTTGTTTGCTCTCTTACGTTCTTGCACATTTACTCCTGACAGTAAATTAGCTTTGTGTCCTTGCACCACCGCCCTCTCCATCTACATGGGAGAATTCATTTCATTTGCCAGTATATGGGGACCCACTGGCACTTTTCAGAGCAAGGTGTTCAGGGCTGGAGCTGTGAAAACTGACACTGAGCAGGCACGTACACATAATTGTACATGCCTGCCTTGTGAGCAGATGTTTTCCTCAAAGAAGTCTGTGACATAGATATGGTACTCCTGTTTTCCTACAGGGGAAACTGAGCTCCAAGGAGCGAGCACTACTCAAAACTGTAGAACTGCTAAGGCCGTGAATGTAGGTGACATAGGAGGGTCTTCTGTCTATGTGTTACTTTCACTGGTTAATAAAGAAAACTGCCTTGGCCTTTTGATAGGACAGTAGCTTAGATAGGCATAGTAGACCAAACAGAATGCTGGGAGAAAGAAAGTAGAGTCATGCAGATGCCATGAAGCTCCAGCCTGAGATGGACATAGGTTAGGATCTTTCCCAGTAAGCCACATCCCTGTGGTGATACACAGATTACTAGATATAGGTTAATCAATATGTGAGAGCTAGCCAGTAAGAGGTTAGAACTAATGGGCCAGGCAGTGTTTAAATGAATACAGTTTCCATGTAATTATTTCGGGTGTAAACCTAGCCTGGGAGCCTGGCAGTGGGAAGCTATACTCCCTTCATTACCTGACAGTGTCAGCTTTGGCCATATAACAGAATCATCTGGAGAGTTAATGCACACATCACATGCACACACACACACACACACACACACACACACACACACACACAGCCTTGGCTTCAATCCTAGAAGTCCTATTTCATTGTTGTTTTAAAATGAATTTTGGTCGAGAAGCATTGAGGCAAAGACAGGCAGATCTCTGAGTTCCAGGCCAGGGATACATAGTTTGAATCTATCTTTGAAAAAATGACATGTTTGGCCCACAGAATCAATTGACCAGGACTCATAGGAGCTTGCAGAGATCGGGGACTCTGTTGGAGTCTGACCCAGAACCTCTGCATATATGTTATGGCTGAGTAGCTTGGTGTTCTTGTGGGATTCCTAACAGTGGGACTGGGGGTGGTCAATGATTCTTTTGCCTACTTAAGGGGCCCTTTTCCTCTTACCTGGTTGCCTCGTCCAGCCTTGACGTGATTGTATGTGGCTGCTCTTATTGTAGGTTGTTATGTCATATTTGGTTAATGTCCCTGGAAGGCCTGCTCTTTTCTGAGGAGAGACAGACAGGGCATGGGGTCTGGGGAAGAAGGAAGGGAAGCTAAGGTTGGAATGTAGTATATGAGAAAAATAATTTTTAAAATGACATGTTACATATATTTCGTTGTTCCTTGCTTTTATTCAGCTTTTCCAGAGCCTTCTCTCATCCCTTCTGCTGCTCCTCTCTAGGTCCTCCTTCTACATTTAAGTCACACATATATGTATATATTTAAATGTATATTCTCCAGATGAGAGAAAACAGGAAATATTTTGCATTTCTTCCCCATTATTTTTCGTCTCCCCCTTCTTTTCTCCACATAGTAGCCCTTCCACTTTCATGCTCAAAAGTCCACATGTGATAGAAAACAGATATTTGTCTTCCCGAGTCTGGTTTATTTCACTTAGCGTGATGATCTCCAGGTCCACCCATTTCCCTCCAAATAACAACCATTTCCCAACCGAATAAAATTGTCTTGCATTCTTATCTGTACTTTTCATCCACTCACTTGTTGGGGAGCAAAGAGATTCTATCTTGGGTGGGTGGTGCCTGCGCATCTGTATTTTCCTCCAAAGCCCTTCAGATGTTTCAAATGAAACCCCAGAGTTAGAACAAATTATGCTTGTATGTGCTTCCTCTCAAACCACAGCATGAAACAGCAGAGGCTGCATCTAAAAATAGCTCCGGAGGCACCGGTCCACAGTGTTAAAGGAAACGCTGGGTAATTTCGCCTAGGGTGCTTCACTCGTCTCAAGTGTTTATGATAGGCCTCGGCCAGGACAAACAGCACTCATCAGCTCCAGAGACCAGACCTCGGCTCTCCTAATGAGTCTGCACGGCCTAGCCAACTTGGCACACACCAAAAATTTCCTTCCCCACATCTTGACCCATTTCGGGGTCATCTGTGGTGATTGGAAAAGATTGTCTGGCACCTGCAGACAGCTCTTCCCTCAGGCAACTGCCAGTGTCTCTCCGTCTGCCTGTGGCTTCTTTAAATACCTTCAGAGCTGCCCATCTTGTGACCAGGCTGTCCAGGAAATCCCGAGATTTATCACCTCCAGGGGAAGCCCTTAACCAGCGAGGGACCAAAGTCTGTGGCTAAGTATCTCAGCTATCTCGTCCTCAGTGAGACGGTTTGGAAGCTTAGCTTCATTTGCTCACTGATTATTTTCTCACTAGCGCATCGTTTTTTGTGACATCTTGGCTTGTGTAACCTGCTCCCTCTGTCTCCCAGGCTTCCTGGGCTCACCACCACAGTTACCTCACTGCTTTCCAGTCTGAAGCTCTGAGTCTGTTCTGCAGAGCCCGGACTAAAGCAGCTTCTGAGTGTCTCATTTTGACCTCAGCTCTAAACAAGCATCGAAGCAAGGAAGACAGTAATTCATCGGTAACTAGTCTCCCGCTGGATTACAGAGAGCCTTCCCTACCCCTTTCACTCTGCTTGCAAAAGGATTGTCTAGCACTGTCACAAGAGGGTTTTACAATGGATGCCATGGGCCTGAATTCTTCAGAGGAGTGTATGCTGTTATCATAATGAACACAAACATAGATAAATTTTTCCCTAAATGCATATACTTTGCTGTTAGCGGGCTCCTCCCAAGAAAAACGGCCTACTTGAGGAAACATTAGGAATAATTCTATTGTTTACGCAGAGGATGTTCAAGTAATTATTGCAACAACGTCAGGGCTGTTCTCGCTTTTCTTCAAGTTCTATTAGGAAGCCATGCTTCATTATGTAAAATTCTGTGTTAAAAATGTGGGTCATGCAAACATTTTTCACTGAGTGGGGGACAAAAACAATTTAACATGGATCATGGGCTAGGAATGACAGAGAAATTCAATATTTTTTTCTGTCCTGTCACAATTTAAATAAAAATGAAATCGAAAGGGGAAGATCACTGGGGGTTGCACGACAAAAAAAGCAATATACTTTGCCATTTCTTTGCTGGGTATTATAGCTTATAGCAGTCTTAGCTAGAAAGAATTTGAAATAAAATTGGCTCAAAGATGGGGATATTATTATTTTGAGAATAAGAATGAGCAAAAATGTACAGTTCTGTCTGAGTTCAAATCCCTAATGGAATGGATAATCCCACACTAACAGAATTTGATTTGAGCTGTGATGGCCTCTTTCATGGTGTGCCAGAGTTGACTACCTTCCATGTCTCTTCTCACAAAGCAGGACTCTTTCCTAGTGTAATTCCAGCTTTTAGGCCTCTTTGCTGCAGTTTAGATGCCTAGTCTTTGTATTTTATGGAATTTTCAAGTGTTTCCTTGAAATCAAATTAATATGGAGTATACCATGTTAGCCAGATAGTTGCCAGTGAATTTTCTATTTGCTTTTAGTTTTAGAAAATGTAGATCATGAAATGTCCAAACAAATGATGTCATAATCCTTCAGAAATTTTTCCAGTTAATCCTCTGGTTCCAGGCTTTGGTGAAAACAAGCGATTTCAGTCCTATTTTGTGGTCAGGACAGGATCAAGGTCATTCTGACCAAGTGGGTGCGACCCTGAGTATTTCCTAATGGAGTATGACAATGAATGAGGGCAAAATGCTTCTGAGGGGGAAGAAAGAGAGGAAAAGAAAACCGGTACAGGTAACACATGGCTGAGGGAAAAAACAGACCAGATCAGAAAGACAACATCCCGAGCATTCTTGGTGGCCAACCCTGCTGGGATCATCGAACAGAAGAGCACGCAAACTGAAAAGGCGGAATTTTTATTTTATTTTATTTTTTATTTATTTATTAAAGATTTCTGCCTCCTCCCCACCACCGCCTCCCATTTCCCTCCCCCTCCCCCGATCAAGTCCCCCTCCCTCATCAGCCCAAAGAGGGGATTTTTATTTTAATATGAAGAACAAGAAGAAGGTATTCGGGGAAATAAAGACACTGAGAATTAGTGGCGCTCCAGAGAAGTACTATGCTTGCTGTTGAAAGCATCTGAACACCTCCTCAGCTCGGTCAGCATTTCCATAGACAGCTCCACTTAAATGTGGTTGGTCATCCTGTGCCGGGAGAGCAGAGGCTTGGGCTGGGTCTGCAGGCTAACGTTTTCATTCCTGATGGCGATAGTGGTAAGAACGGGCATGTTCATATATCAATGAAAACTGTAGCAGTGTCCAGATAGTGATGCTGATTAGTCTGGTAGGCCTAAGGATCAACCACCAAGAGGCACACTGTAAAAAACACCTAATAGTAGGTAAAGGCCCTTTGCAAGAGAGACTGTTGGCCTGAGTTTAAGCCCTAGCAACCATAAAAAGGTGAAAGGAGACAACCAATTCCAAAAAGATATCTTCTGACCTCCACACAAACACTGTGGTACACACACCTACATACACATAGCATACACTCATAGTAATAATAATGATAATGAATAAAATATAAACATAAATATATATATATGATTCATCTGTTTTTCTTGTGCCAAATAATGACATTTTTTGTTGTGAAATGGAAAGATATAATGATCCTTTCAGTACTTGTGTGGGCCCTTCTATGGGCTAGGGAAGTACTCTACCCTACTCCCCTAGCCCTCAACATTTTTCTGTTGAACTTTCATCTTGGCCATTGGTTTACCACTTGTCATTGATCATTTGTCAATGAGCATAAGTTTGGGCGGAGGACATGAGCAATACACGCATATCTCCTTTGAGGCCTATTTTGAACTGGACGAGGTGATGGTTAGTCAGCATCCCCAAACGGTTTGTTAGGAGTATTGTCCTCGCATGTGCTGACTTTTCTATGTTAGCAAAGAGCATCATACTGGTCTACAAACAACTTTAAGGGTGGGGAAGCATGCTGGAAATGTGCTGAGAGTGAGGGCAGTTTCCGTATTTCTTACCTGAAATCCCAAGACTTTCTTTAAAATTTCTTCCTTTTGTTTTTTTGTTTGTTTGTTTTTCTTTGGGCAGTAGATGTGTATGTATATGGAGGTCCTTGGATGTGTGAGGTCAGATGCCTTCGGGGTCCACAGGAAGGTGTCAGATCTCCTTGTTGGGGTTATAGGCCGTAGTCAGCTGCCCAGAGTGGGGGGATGCCAAATTGGGTCCTGTAAAAAGCAGAATGTGCCCTTAACCACGAAACCATCTTCCAGTCTTGAGACCTCGAGACTTTGCTTAGTTCTTTTAGATTCTTTATTAATAAGGTCTCTAGGCCAGGCTGGTCCTGAATTCCCTGTAGAGCCAAGGATGACCTCGAACCTCTGACCCTCTGTCCTCTTCCTTCTGAGTGTTGGAATCACAGGTGTGTGTCACCGCAATCAGTTTGTGCGGAGCTGGGCTCCACCAACGAAGCCACCTCTTCAGCCTCCTGTCAGTTTAAAGAGTCCTTTTTTTTTTTTCTGTGTCTGGCTAAGCATTAGGTCTTCAAATATCCGGTAAAACTGTCAAAATTAAAGTCATTTGTTCACATTTAAGCCAGGAGAGTCATTCTTAACCTGAAAATGTCTACGTAGGAGGCTGTCAAGGCCCTAAGGAGCCAATGGGGCAAGCATGACTTCAGAAGAGCAGCTTCCCATGGGGGAAACAAATCACTTTTATTGCCTTTTCCTTTTCTTTTTTTTCCATTTGCAATTTGTAGACTCATAAATATTACACATAGTTAAAAATTGAATGGAATTCTATGATTTACTTTTTCATAAATCTTTTAGAGAGTATTTGCCTTGTTCTCTGAAGAGATCATGATATTGGAGATGAAAATATTATATAAGCATTTTGATAGATTCCGAAGTTTTTTGTTGTTGTTGTTGTTGTTTTAATGTGGGCCAAGAATATGGCTCAATTGGTGGAGTGATTGCCCAGCATACACAAAGCCCTGGGTTTCCATCCTCACCAGTGCATAAACTGGGCACAGTGATAAGTCCGGTCAAACCAGCACTTAGGAGGTGGGGGCGGGAAGAGAAGGGTGACAAGGTCATTCTCCATCATATTGGAAGTTCCAGGCCAGCCTGGAACACATGACATCTGTCTCAAAAACAAAAAGTTGTGGGTTTTTTTTTTGTTTTTTTGTTTTTTGTTTTTTAATTAGTTAAAAGACCCAGGAGTAATGGCACAGGCCTGAAGGGGAGGCAGGCTGATCCGGGATCCAAGGGCAGCCTAGGTTACATAGTAAGTTAGAAGCTGGCCTTCGTAGGCTACATGAGACCCTGTCTAAAATGGAATGAAATGTGAACTAAAGTGAGTTGGGTGGGGCAGCACCTGTTCGTGATCCCAATACTTAGCAAGCTAGAACAGGAAGACCGAGTTTCCGACCAGCCTGGGCTGTATCGAGAGAGCATGTCTCCGAAGGAGAAAGCAAGTCATTGAAATGGAAAAGGCTGTGTTCTAGGTTCTAGTTTGCCACACTCAAAGGAATAGAAACAAACCAAAAGAACAAAGCGTCTTGAACTCTGTGGAGTGGCCATCCAGTCCACCCACAGGGATACCAAGACCTTGCCAAGTGCAGTGCAGAAGTCTCTGCATCCTACTTGTACCGCTTTGCTTTGATCAGCCAAGCATCCGTGGAGGTGCAGGTGAAAGGGGATCTAGTGGCATAATGGAATGGTCTTTGTGACCCCAGTGGCCCAGGCTCCTGCAGCTCACTGACATCCTGTGCGGCTGTTTGCAAATCATTCTTTGAATATTGTAAATCACTCCCTGGGAATAATAGTGCGCTCGCTTACAGGCAACACCTGTCTGCTTCCCAACTCCCCATCCATTCTCTGCTCGCTCTGCTCCAGCCACACCAGGTTTCTTCCTTCCTTCCCTCCCTCCCTCCCTCCCTCCCTCCCT
>NC_022026.1:45644538-45675477 GCF_000317375.1 Microtus ochrogaster | reverse complement strand
CTCCCTCCCTCCCTCCCTCCTTTCTTTCTTTCTTTCTTTCTTTCTTTCTTTCTTTCTTTCTTTCTTTCTTTCTTTCTTTCTTTCTTTCTTTCTGGTGATGGGGATCCAACCCAGGGTTTTCTGCATGTTCAGGCAAATACTTTATCATTGATCTATACCCCAGCCTCAAACACTTACTTAATTTTTCACCTCAAAAGTTGCCATTGTTTCTCCTACTCGGCTCCCAGACTCAAATCCCTCTGACTTTAGCCTTCACCTTTTGGCCATGGTGCTGGGACTGGAACCTAGGGTTTGATGCATGTTTGACCAGCACTCTAACATTGTGCTACAAGCCCAGCCACAAAGCATCGTCCTGCTTCATGCTTTTCAGAAAGTTGATATCATCATACTCACCAGGACTGGGTACCCTCACTTTCTTCTCATCTGTGCTCAGATATCACATTGCCCATTTGGTCAGGGATGGCTTCCCTTACCACTTTATCCAACACAGCAACGCCAAATGGCATCTCTTTTGGCATTGTTCTCTGGCTGTTTATTATCTCCTGGCCTATTTATACATCTGCTTATTGTGTGTCTCTCATTGTTCCTTCCATCCTCTTACCTCTTGGCACGCCTCACTCCGACATATTTATGTATTTATTTTCTGATTTTCTAGATCTCTTGGCACACTATGGGTTTTCAGTATTTATTTGTGTAATAAATCAAAATTTGAGCTTGAATTCCCCTTACTCAGTCAGTCAAACAAGAATTACTGAGCAGTGTTGATATCCTAGACACTGTGTGGCCATCCAAAGTGCTGGACTATGCTGAACACGGAAAGGGCTGAGATTCTCTTGAAAGGCCAAGGAATATTTCCATGGAAATTCCCACTCACAGAGGTATTAGAGATCACAGCTTCTTCTGAGACCCTCAAAAGTCTCAGACAGGGGCTTTACCTGCCCTAGGGGGAAAAAGGTAGCACTTACAGTCACCTCATTATTTGTTTATCAGTTTATTCTCTTTTCCCTCACCTCTTGGGTTTACTCACCTTCAGATCAAGCTCCAAGAGCCTGACCCTGAGAGGCCACCACTCAGAGTCTGACACCTATGGGCATTGAACAATGTAATTGATCATTGGGACAGAAAGTGAGGGGACAAGGCCGAGAGCCCAGCCGATAACGATATTTGTACAAAGCCCACATTATCCCTACTTGCAGATGGCCACGGTACTTAAGAAGGCTGCCAAGTCAGATTAAAATCAATCAAGAATGTAGAATATGGGTCTTAGGTTCAACAGACAGAACTACCGGCGAGGGAGTAGTTGCCAGACAAAAGCCTCCCTGTCTCGGCGTAGGTTGGAGCAGGGCAATGTTCAGGGAAAGGCTGGTTAACCAACCCAGCATGTAATTGAGTCTGTCCTTTTCTCTGTTCTCCTAATGATTCATTAAGCAGACTGTACCGCTCACTGCGATCCAGACTCATGACTTCAAATCAAACAGAGGAGGCCAATTTCTGCAAAGTGTGGGAAGGAAACAGTGCCCTCAGCTTGACTAGGGCGGGCTACGGAGGCAGAAACCCTGCAATTGCTTCTCTCTGAGCAGAGTATTTTTGGAAAACTACAGCTTCTGGCCTAAACAGAACACAGGTACTTTTTAAAAAAAATGCCCTTGCCTACTGATAAATACATGCCTTGGACTCAGCTACCATTATGTCGATTGTGCTTTAATGATCCTATCAGTAATTAGGAAGCGAGAAGATTTTAGCTGCAGGTAAATGGTTACATTCGAGAAAGAAATACTCATAGGCACTAAACAACTTAAACATACAGTGTTAAGAAATTAACTTTAACTTGTTATTTTAAGTCAATGCTAGGAATTGTTGGATAGCAGGGAGTTCATAATAACATTTGATTTTCATTGTATGCCTGTTGCATACTAAGTGTTATGATAGGTACTTGGCAAACTTCATTCTATTTCATCTTCAAACGGCTTTCTGGAATATATGTATGCCATTAGGCTCATTAAATAGATGAAGAAACTGAGTTTCTGTGAAGTTAAGCAAACTGACCTAGGAATATAAAGAAGCCAAGACTTAAAGCCTGGGTCAGTCTGACTTGGAGGGTACACTGTTTTTTGTATTGTGTTTCCAAGAAACTTGTTCAGGCTTTTGTGACAAAGATCAAGTACCCTTTTTCTTATTTTTTTTTTCAAGACAGGGTTTCTCTGTGTAACAGCCATGGCTGTCCTGGAACTCACTCTATAAGCCAGGCTGGCCTTGAACTCACAGAGATGTGTTTGCCTCTGCCTCCTACGTGCTGGGTTTCAAAGTGTGTGCCACCACAATCCAGCAGATCAAGTACCTTTTTTTGTGGTTTTTTGAGACAGGGTTTCTCTGTGGCTTTGGAGCCTGTCCTGGAACTAGCTCTTGTAGACCAGGCTGGTCTTGAACTTACAGAGATCTGCCTGCCTCTGCCTCCCGAGTGCTGGGATTAAAGGTGTGCGCCACTACCGCCCAGCAGATCAAGTACCTTTTAAAACAAAGTCCGAGACTGAGGGCAAGCCAATGGTCAAGCACTTGATCAGCCTGCACAGTATCCTTGGTTCCAGCTCGACACTATAAAAGTCCTATCAGAGGGCCAGCCAGATGGCTCAGCTATACAAGCCTAATTCCCTGAGTTCAAGTTCCAGAACACATTTTACAAACATGAAAGAAATTAAAATAATTTTCAGAAAAAATTGAAAATGAAGAAAGTGTGAATTTGCTAGAGATCATATTGAGAAGTAACAGCTTTTTTTTTTAAGTAGTTGTGAAAATGAGTAATTCTCCACTCTTCAATAAATTAGGAGATATCAACCCTCAGAGAACATCAAAGAAGAGAAGGCAGAAAGAATGTAAGAGCAGGATGATGGAAAGAAATCCTGTGAAAAGCTGTCTTCTGGATCTGATAAAAATCAGTCCTTGCCTAAACTCACAACAGCCATGCTTCCCTGCACAAAAGCTATGCAAGATGGGCCCTTCAGAATCCCATCATGCACTGGGGAGGGACCGTTGGCAGTTGATGGTTATGATGGGGGGGGGTGATGAGTCATTTTCTTCAGTAGTGTAGACACTGGTAAGTTGCTGGTGCTCCAGCAAGTAACCCCACACTCAGGCTCACAAAAACAACCCTAAATCGAACTCAATAGGTCACAAAAGATCAAAACCAAAACCAAATCAAAAAGACATGGAAGTCTAAAGTAGGGACTTGTTGGGAGTCCGAGGAGGATGCGAAAAGCTAATGGAAAAAAAATGACCAAAATTCATGATATATATATATGAAATTGTCAAAGAATTAAAAAAAAGACTAGGAGATATCCACTGGGCAAACAAAGATTGGAGGGAGATTGTAATGAGTCTTTTCCTGTCCCTCCAGCCATCTCCCAAATAATGACATGGAGATGTCTTATTAATTATGAAAGCTCAGCCTATAGCTTAGGCTTGTTCCTAACTAGCTCTATAATGTAAACTAACCCATTTATATTGATCTATGTTCTATCACAGGGCATTACCCCTCTTCCATCTTGCATCTCCTGTTTCTCTCCGTGTCTTTTATGCACCTAGATTCTCCTCCCCTTCTTTTCTCTCCCCAGAAATTCTGCCTAAACCTCTTGCCTAGCTATTGGCCATTTAGCTCTTTATTAAACCAATCAGAAGGCACCTTGGCAAAGACACATCTTCACAGTGTACAAATATTCTGCAACAGAAGACCTTCAAGAAGATGAAAACCACTTCAAAGCTAAGTCATGAATATAAATAAGGCATGCAATAAGAAGGCATTTTCTCCAGGCAGTGGTGGTGCATGCCCTTGATTCCAGCACTCTGGAGGCAGAGGCAGGCTGATCTCTGTGAGTTTGAGGCCAGCCTAATCTACAGAGCTAGTTCTAGGTCAGCCAAGGCTGTAACACAGTGAAACCCTGCCTTGAAAAACAGAAAAAGAAGGGCATTTTCATGAGCACTACAAAGAAATCTCAACAAAATGAGCTCCTTCCTTGAGAACTTGCATATTAACAATCATGGAAGTAATCCTAAGGAACTTTCTAGACACTGGCTTTCCAACATGTTTTGCCTGACCGTCTCTAGTGTTTCATCATGAAACACTTAGAGAAATAGTCTCCCCATCACACACAACTAAAGAGCAGCATATTTGGACTGGGCTTTTGGGAGTCACTGAGTGAGAAGTCTCTTTTAGGTTCTGGCTGGCCAGTCTTTCCTGAACATCTCCAAAAACATGAGGTTCGCCTCTGCTGCTCCAACTCCACACTCCTAATTGCTTCTCAATACTTGTTTATTCTTGATCTGAAAATGTCTAATACCTTGTAACTTTCATCCTTGTTTAGAATTAGAGAGAAGCCCATCTTCCTATACTAACTCCAAAAAAAAACCTGCCTCGTGCCCCTAAATATTTTATTTCCTGAGCAAACCATCCTCATTCATTCATCTGTTGCTCATCTGTCATGATTTATAATGCTGTATGATGTGACTCTTTCGGAGGAGGTGAAGTTGGTCTGTGTCCTCGTGAAATATATTTCCCAGAATTGAACATAATAAATCAAAGTATGGTAAGATGCATCATCAAAGCACAGAACAGTCAGAATGCTATATTTCTGTTTCAACGGCCTAGGAAGGCTTTGGTTTGGATGTCCCTGCACCCAACCTGTATTTTGAAGTTTCATATTGCTTGGCTGCCATTGAATTCGGGCCACTAATGCCCTCAAATTATTTTCTTTTGCATGTTGATATTTACCATGCTCTTTCTACAACCTTAACTTTTGGTCCAAGGATAGAACACAGGACTGGGTCCAATTTAAATTTCACCTTGGGCTAGAGCTATATCTCAGTGGTAGAGCACATGCTAGCATATGCAAGGTCCCGGATCCAATCCCCAGGATCATGAAAACAAATTAAATTTTACCTTTATACATGTATACATTTTTTACATTTATGCATGAATCCTGTTTTATTCTTTAAAGGGTACTGGATGGCCAATATATCACCTCTGGGCTAATGTCAGCTTGGCTAATATCTTGCCTTGCAGGATGATTTATTCATATTTCCTCACGGCTTCTTGATACTTCATATATTGAGAACCAAGTCCACTCAGCCCCTCTCCAGATTACTTAAAGAGAGATTGCGAAAAGACTTGTCTGGGAAAATAACCCTAGTCCATACAGACTGTTGAAGAAATTTGCCAAATTTGATCAAGATAAATGTGTTCATCAGCACTTAGGCCTTTTCTATGGGATTCTAAGACAGGCTTTGAAAATTCCTTGTGAAATTATGGAAACTAGATTCACAGGATTGCTGTAGTCTACTAAGACAATAAGAATATCACAAAAGACCCCAATACCCATTTGTCATGTTTAGTAAAATAATCCCTCCATAATGGCATTCTTCTCATTTGATTGCTCACTGCAAGATGTCTGAAGCCAGGACATTGCCTATGCTAAGCCAGCCCTGCACCACTAAGCTATAGCATCATCTTTGAAACATACTGAGAGGCCAAACCACCACTGTATTTTCATAGAGAATTAACATTGCAATCTTATGGCCACATTTGTATCATCTACTGTCTTTCCAGTTTTGAAAAGCAAAGCATTTGCCATTTCCTTCAGGGATTTTCTATTTCTCATAGAT
Source organism: Microtus ochrogaster (assembly GCF_000317375.1). Taxonomy (NCBI): domain Eukaryota; kingdom Metazoa; phylum Chordata; class Mammalia; order Rodentia; family Cricetidae; genus Microtus; species Microtus ochrogaster. The sequence continues at coordinate 45,669,825 of NC_022026.1, read as the reverse complement.
TGCGGATGATATTTTATGGATCTAATTGAAAATTGTTTCCATATTCTTAGATATGATTTACCCAAATTTGAAGATTTATATTCTTTCGGGTGTCATTTTGTTTTCTTTCCTTTTGTTTGCTTGTTTATCTAGCAGGACTAGGGGTGGAATTCAAGACACTGCATATGGTTAATGAGTATTACACCACTGAGAAACATCCCCAGCCCAAATATGGACTTTCTAAAGGACAGTTCCAGGTCATTGTTTTTGTTTGCAGCATTGGTAGTGGAATGATGGTGAGGGGAGGAAATTGCAGTACCCTTCTCAAAAAGTTGTCCTCAAAATAAGTAAAGGATACTGAGCAAGCAAAATAGAATTCATGGTGGCAGTGAACCTACAAAAAAGACGCAGTTCTTTCTAGTTAGACTTTCTGAAATTTTGGTTCCAAGTCTGTGTGGTTCTTGTGGTTTGAATCTTTGGCTCCCTTCTCCCTCTTCCCAGACTTTTATGTATCTTACAAACTGAGCTGCACAGAGAGCCTAATCCCTAGCTCTCCAGCAACTTTGGGCTCCTGAGTTATTTTCTCTATACTGTGGACTTAATGTGCATGTCCTCTTCAAATTCCTATGTTGAAACATTAATCCCTGATATGATGATAATTGGTGATGAGGCCAGAGGGATGTTATTAGAGTCTGATAATCAAGTCCAAAAGATGAGATTAATGTTCTTATAAAAAGAGGCTCAAGAGAGTTTGTGTTCTCTCTCCCTCTCCCTTCCTGACCTCTCTTTCCTTTTCTAGAATACAGGGAGAAGACTGCCTGCCTACCAACAGAGAAGAGAGCTCTGACCAGTTACTGGATAGGCTGCCCTATAATCTTGACTTTCCCAGTCTCCAGAATTGTGAGAAATAAATATCCTTTTTGTTGCTGTGACTGTTGTTGAGTTAGGGGCTTGGGGGTCGTGGACATTGAAGCTGGGATGTGATATATACTACAGCATGATTTTACCACTGGACTGCACCCCAGCCTATCATTGTTTAAGGCACCTAATCTATGGTATTCTTTTGTAGCTATACAATGAGAACACGCCACTCTTATTATTAGGGGCTCTAGTACCTTTACACAGATAATTCCTTTTGCTTGTTTGTAACACACATCTCTTGGAAACAGATGCATTCATTCAGGTTTATTGCTTTTGGTAAGCTCTGGTGCTAGTTCTACAGTTCCTGTTACCAATGTGGTTGAAAATTAGTTTGCAAGCAGAAAAGATGGAGTCATCGAGGGCTTCTGAGGTCAATAGGCTGGGAAATAAATTGTTCCGTTTATCAGGGTGAGAACTGAATCCTTGTATTAACCTTCCTAATTGCTTGCTTACCTTGTTTTTATACTTCCTAAGCGAACAGGAACAAAGCCACTTGCTGCTGTTCTCATTAACACTAATGATCAATAAGTAGAAAAATGCTGATTCTTATATTTTGTTCAACATTATGTATGCTTAATTTAGAGCTTATTAGGGCATTGCCAGTTTTGCTCATTATGTCTTCAACAAGATGAATGTGTTTCTTCGGCAAGCGGTTACCATGAAGCAGTAATGACTGACTCCGGGTTTGTAATCAAGCAAGGTTTTCAGTTGTACTTACAGCTGGGAGTGGGGAGAGACGATGTAAACATGAACATTTCATATTGTCTTCTTCTCTTCTCAAGAGACAAAGGTACCTGTAACTGTTAGGCATAGAAGATAAATAACCAGAGCTAACTTGTAAGCATTTGGCCTTGCACCCTTCCCTAATTTCCTTGAGGTTCATTCCATCCATTAAAATCATGGCGTGATGGACTGGAGAGTTAGCTCAGAAATTAAGAGCACTTGCATTCTTGTACAGGGCCTGGGTTTGGTTCCCTGTACCTACATTACAGCTCAAAACCATCCATAGCTCTAGTCCCAGGGGATCTGACGCCTTCTTCTGACCACCGGTGCCACAGACACCATGTAGTTATGTGGTATACATATAGCAGACAAAAATACTCATATGCATAAAATGAATAAGATTTTAAAAACACAATCACAACACAAAATACAAGTAGATGCTACAACATGGATGAATTGCAAAACCCTTTTAAGGAGTTAAAGAAACCAGTTACAAAGTTGTAGGATGAGTATTGAGTTGATCTAGCTACTTTAAACTGAAATGGAATATAGGAGGCTTTAGGGTTTTCAGTTTTGCTGACCTTCAGCTTTGGAGGATGATCAAGGGGATCCGAGCAGATGGAGTTAGGTTGCCAGAGGACCATCTGATGGTGAACAGCTGCTAGGTACATGAGGTCCAAAGACTGATAGAATCACAAGGACTATAACACATACAACCCATTTCCACCATGAAAACCAAGAGATCCAATTCCAAAAATTGCAATGAAAAAGATGACAGTATCTGATATGTTCTGAATCTGATTTGGTAGCCTGCATAAGGTCAATGAGACATTAGAGAAATTATCAGGACTATATACATTATACTTAACCTTGTTCCGATGACATTGTGTAACCCAATAAATGGTATGAAATTAGAAGCTGGGTAATTGTGCCCATGGAAAACACTGAGTCCAGCGATGTTGTAACACATAGGTACGTTACTAAGGTGATCTAGAGCTTTTCCTCCTTGTGATAAAGAAAACAGAAATAAAAGACTACCTAGAAATAAAGACAAACCCAAGGAAGGAATAAACAGTGAAACTTTCACTGCTTTGTTCATCTGACAGGTATTTAAGATCTCTTAGATTTTGGCTTCTCCAGAGTCTATTGTAACACGAGGGTCTGTTTGTTGGGGTTTCTGTCCTGCCCGGTTCCCCAGCTGTTTAGCCCCAAAGAAAATCATACAGAGGGTCTGCCTAAGTTATAAACTGATTGGACCATTTGCTCAGGTTATGAGCTTCTTATTAGCTCTTATAACTTATATTAATCCATTATTCTTATCTGTATTAGCCACATGGTTCAGTACCTTTTTCAGTGGTGCAGGTCACATTCTGCTTCTTTGGTGTCTGGCCAGAACTGCAGAGAGAACTTCCTTCTTCCCAGAATTCTCCTGTTCTCATTGCCCCGCCTCTACTTCCTGTCTGGTTGTCCCACCTATACTTTCTGCCTGGCTACTGGCCAATCAGTGTTTATTTAAAACATAATTGACAGAATACAGAATTGTCCAGCACTAGTCTATGGGAGATTTTTCATCAGGAAGGTCTTCTTCACAAGGTTGAAGTAGGGAGTGATGGGCCTAGTTAGCAATTCCTGAGACCTTGCTGATATAAGAGAAGGTGAAAGTGCCATTGACCCTGAGGACCCTTTCTGTTAGGTTTAATTGGCACCTGTTTTCCCAGGTGAAAAAGAAGCGAATGTTTTTTTTTTTTTTCTCCATGGGTTAGGCAGCCTCTGTAACTCAGATTCTTTGGTATCTCATTGGAATTCAATGAGTCTAAAGGCAAACACTGGTTTCAAGGTCTCCTCATCTAGGAATGGATCCACTATAGAACAGGGTGTTCATGAAGCCCCTTCAAAGGCTTAGGCTGGAAGTTGAATGAGGCCGTGTGTGAACTCTGTAGAGCTGATGGTATGCTTGCCCTCCCAGAAACCGAGTCTCCTGGCAAAGGTTTTGTTTTTGTTTTGTTATTTTAAAGGGTTTTGTTTGTTTGTTTGAGACAGGATTTCTCTGTAGCTTTGGAGCCAATCCTGCTGAAAGTAGCTCTTGTAGACCAGGCTGGCTTCGAACTCACAGAGATCCACCTGCCTCTGCCTCCTGAGTGCTGGATTAAAGGCATGTGCCACCACCACCCGGCTTAAAGATTTAATTATTTATTATGTATACAGTGTTCTGTCTGCAGGCCAGACCAGAAGAGGGCACCAGGTCTCATACGGATGGTTGTGAGCCACCATGTGATTGCTGGGAATTGAACTCAGGACCTCTGGAAGAGCAGCTTATGCTCTTAATCGTTGAGCCATCTCTCCAGCCCCTGGCAAAGGTTTTGAAAGGATTACCTTAGGGGTCTCACTGTTATATTCCAATGCTTCAGAGAACTGAGGTCTTCAAGAGGAATGAAAAAGTACATAATTCTCAATTAGCTACATACTAAGCAAACTGAGAGATAAAGGAAGGACCACTAATTACCGCTTTAAAGAGATCCTGGAAAACCAAATCGGGGAATAATTGAAATGGCTGAGGTTGGAGTATTAGAAGTGAACTGCAGGAGGTAAAAACTCATAACGGGGGTCAGTTACTAATTAGAGTTTTAAGTTTAACTCACACTTTAGGCCAGAGAAAACATTCTTTATAATTAGGAAAAGCATGAGAGTCCTTTAATCTGATTGGAGAGATGGTTGTGAGTGCCCTACCTGTCATATCAGCAGCCCATACTTGGGAGTTAATGAGGATGCCTGTAAGGACTCAATTGTTGTTTGCCTCTTCAGCAGAGGTGATCATGGCTATTATTGTGAGATTTTGTAGAGGGCCGAAGATAATTTAGGCTCCTGTTTTTGTTTTTGCTAGGTTTCTGCCCTGTAAAGTAAAAGGATATTCAGGAATTAGAATATGAAGACAGAATACATTACTAGGACTGGTAAAGTGCTTACTGTACAAGCATGAAGACATGAGTTCAAATCCCCAGCAGTTACTTACAAACCAAAAGGCAGTCTATACCAGTAATCCTAGTGGTGGGAGAGGAAATGGAGACAGGCAGATCCTTGAAGCTCATTGGCTATACTGCTTAACAAATCAGTAGGCTCCAGGTTCAATGAGAGATCCTTTCCCCGAAAATAAGGTAGAAAATGCTTGAGGAAAACACCCAACAACACCCTGGGAAGATGCACGCACGTGCACGGCTCACATACAGACACACACAGAGGCACGCATGAATGCACAATGCACATGTATGCGCTCACGCCAACACCATTCCATAGACATCATAAAACAGGATAAAATATTTGGTTACAAATGATAGCCTTTGCTGGAGAGGATGTGGAGTAAGGGGTACACTCATCCATTGCTGGTGGGAATGCAAACTTGTACAACCACTTTGGAAATCAGTGTGGCAGTTTCTCAGGAAATTCGGGATCAACCTACCCCAGGATCCAGCAATACCATTCTTGGGAATATACCCAAGAGATGCCCTATCATACTACAAAAGCATTGTTCAACTATGTTCATCGCAGCATTATTTGTAATAGCCAGAACCTGCAAACAACCTAGATGCCCTTCAATGGAAGAATGGATAAAGAAAGTGTGGAATATATACATATTAGAGTACTACTCAGCAGTAAAAAACAAGGACTTCTTGAATTTTGCATGCAAATGGATGGAAATAGAAAACACTATCCTGACTGAGGTAATCCAGACCCAAAAGGATGAACATGGGATGTACTCATTTATAATTGGTTTCTAGCCATAAATAAAGGACATTGAGCCTATAATTTGTGATCCTAGAGAAGCTAAATAAGAAGGTGAACCCAAAGAAAAACATATAGTTATCCTCCTGGATATTGGAAGTAGACAAGATTGCCGGGCAAAAATTGGAAACTTGGGGGTAGGATGGGGGTAAGGGGAGATGGGGAGAGAAAAGTGAGAAGGGGAGGATGGGGAGAGCTTGGGAGAATGGGATGGTTGGGATGGAGGAAGGGTGGATATGGGTGCAGGGAAGTATATATCTTAACTAAGGGAGCCATTTTAGGGTTGGCAAGAGACTTGACTCTAGAGGGGTTCCCAGGACAATGTCCCCAGTTAGTTCCTTGGGCAGCTGAGGAGAGGGAGCCTGAAATGGCTCGATCCTATAATAGCCATACTGATGAATATCTTGCATAGAACCTTCATCTGGTGATGGATGGAGATAGAGACAGAGACCCACATTGGAGCACCGGACTGAGCTCCCAAGGTCCAAATGAGGAGCAGAAGGAGGGAGAACATGAGCAAGGAAGTCAGGACCACGAGGGGTGCACCCACCCACTGAGACGGTGGGGCTGATCTAATGGGAGCTCACCAAGGCCAGCTGGACTGGGACTGAAAAAGCATGGGATCAAACCGGACTCTCTGAATGTGGCTGTCAATGAGGGCTGACTGAGAAGCCAAGGACAATGGCACTGGGGTTTGATCCTACTGCATGAACTGGCTTTGTGGGCGCCTAGTCTGTTTGTATGCACACCTTCCTTAACCTGGATGGAGGGGGGGAGGACCTTGGACTTCCCACAGGGCAGGTAACCCTGACTGCTCTTTGGACTGGAGAGGGAGGGGGAGGGGAGTGGGGGAGGGGGAGGAGGCAGAAATTTTTAATAAAAAAAATAAAAAATAATATTTGGTTACAGGAGTCCCGTGAAAGCCTATTGTTTGGCGAGTGTTGGAGGCCAATTATCTATGTTATTAGATATTATATTATAAGAGTAGGAAGTCTCAGTATCCAGGAGAAAACACATGGTCCTATCTGTGGCTTACCCGAGGTTCCATTCTGTTGATGTTAATGGTCAGAGGTCAAGTGGAGCTTGTTCCATTGACACCTGAGGCTCTGATAGGTAGTAAGCCTTCCAGGGTCTTCCTTGCCACTTTGAAGGCAAATGTCCTTAGGAAGACATCCAATATCTGGGCAGTTTTCTGCAGTGACCTACCTACCAAGAGACTTGGCACTTGTTTGTCAGTTGATTTTCTGCAGGAGCAGAACCAGTGGGAGATCTTAAGACCTTATGCTGTGAGAAGTTCTGCCTGATTTTCTTCTCCTTCTGTTAGCTTTAGCCTCCTTTTATCGGCCCTCTTCCTCTTCTAGATCCTGGTCATACAGGATTTGCTGTGATTAGCGGGCCATCATTGGGAGTTTTAGGGCCAAAAGATGATTTCTGTCATTTCCTTCAGATGCCAAGGAAAGATTGAGGAACAACTCCATCTTGGGAAGGATATGGCCTTTACAGGGGGATAAATCAGCCAGAGTGGACTTTTACATAGCCTCCTCAGAGCACTCTAAATAGGCAGAAGGTTTTTTTCCCACACTGGGCCTCTGGTCAATAGTTGCCAGTTACTAGTCATATCTCTCTAACATCTAACTTAAATTGTTTGGTTACGCTTGTTTGTGCAAGGCCTGCTAGCTACATAACAGATATAGAACGGGTGCTTTGTTTGTTTTTGCTCTTGTTACTGTTGGCCTCTCTTCCCTTCCTAGAGGCTATACTCATGCTCTTCCAAGTGGCCTCCTCCATCTCAGCAGTGGGGGAAAAAAGAGAGAACTCTCTCAAGGCTGGAGAGATGGTTAAGCGGTTAAAAGCACCTGCTGCTTTTGCAGAGCACACAGGTTTGGTTCTCAGCATGGCAGCTCGCAGCTGTATGTAATTCCAGTTCCAGGGGATCCAATGCCCTCTTCTGAACTCTGAAAGAACCAAACATGTATGTAGTGCACAGACATACATACATATGAAAAAACACTCATATATATATACACATATATATAATAAAATAAATCTTAAAACATTTTTCAGAAATCTGTCCCTCATTGTATTTCTTTATGCTTCAAATATCTCATATTAAAAAATCATTCCCCCCCACTTTGTGCGTGCGTGCGTGCGTGCGTGCGTGTGTGTGTGTGTGTGTGTGTGTGTGTGTGTGCAAGCATGATGTTATAATTGTCAAGATTGGAGGACAACTTCTAGGAGTCTGTTCTCTCCTTGTACCATGTGGGTCCTGAGGATTGAACTCAGTTAATCGGGCCTTGGCATCAATTACCGTTACCCTCTGAACCAACTTGTTGACCCAAAGTTATTTCACTTCTGATCAACCAAAGAAAACTCTGTTTTTAGAGAGCCCCATATGATCAGGTTAAGACTACTTAGATTAACCTCTCTACTTTATGGTCAACTGGTTAATAACCTTAATTACATCTGCAAATTAATTCTTTGTGAGTAGTAAAACAGAATCATCCCAGCAATCCGATAGGAAATGTGTGGGAACCAGCTAATAGCTTTGCCTGTCGTGGTACTTTCAGATGCATCATTGTGTCCATACTTCAGGAGTGATCTCATCTTTCGGCCAGTTCAAAGGTCACTACCTCTAGCTCCTAACCCCACCCGGGTATCTGTAGACCTGCATCAGCAATTCTCATGGTTCCATGTAGAGTTCCTACTTGAAACTCGAGGCATCATTTCCCCACCAGCGGGACCTCTTTCTAGGTTCCTTTCCCTCAAGGAATCATTTCTCTGCAGCAATATTGACTTTAAACCCATTGACCCTGCTGCTGCAACTGCCTTACTTTTCCCACTGCTGTGACTTAAGGGGAGAAGTTTTACTCAACTCGTGTGGTTCAAGAGGCCAAAAGCCCTCATGGTAGAAGAAGCATGGAAAGTTTATAGAAGTTGGTACTATGTGCCATGGACTCTTCACATCTTAAGGGGTCAAGAAGCAGAGAGGGTGGGGGGTGGAGTGCCCACGCTCAGCTGACTTTCTTCTTTCATCCAGTTCCTGAGGTTGTTGGGCTTCTGTCCAGAGCAAGGCATGCCTCCTAAATTAATCTTCGCTAGAAAATGTTTGGCAGACATCTCTGAAGATGTGCCTCAAGTATGCCCTTGGTCTTTCTTTTTGTTTTTTTTTCTTTTTTTGTGTTTGGTTTTTTGAGACAGTTTATTTCTGTGTAGCCCTGGCTGGCCTGCCTCCCAAACGCTGGGATCCAAGGCATGAACTACTACCTCTGAGCCATCCTTGGTGTTTCTTAAGCCAATCAAGTGGAAATTTGAAATTAACCATCACAGCAACATATACCAATCGACCCTGCCTCCAAATTCCTCCAACCTGCTTCCACCTCTTTGCTCTCAGCTACGGTTACCTTCACCTCTCACATGAACTGTTTGGAAGCCCCATAATTCATCTCTTCGCTTTGACCTCTTTAGAGCACATGGCAGATTTCCACTCTAACCTCCTTCCGGTTCCTTTTAGCAAGCTGCATCCCTTAGCTCGGCTTCTGGTTGTGATATACAGTTCAACAATCAAGTACACCCATGCAAGATCTAGAAGGTGGAAATGATGTATCGTGACCAGAGGGCCTTGCTTCTGCTATTTCCATTGGCAAGGAGAGTTATAGAGCTATTTGGCCCTTAGTGACTGCTGTGGAGGGAGTGTCCAGTGCCCAGGCTCTCATGACATGAGTGAAAAGAGCATTCAGTTCGCTGGATGATTTCCAGACCATGGCAAAGAAGAAAAAGTCTTGGAGCCAGCCATTATGTGGAGACAGTCTTAATATTCCAGTTCACTGATCGCAACAGAAGCAACAGATTTCTGGCAGTCAGGCTATTCTGAAAGGTTTGTTGGAAGCTCAGTCTAGATTTTGCTCCCCTAACAATTCCAATTGTTTTTAAACAGCTTGTATTTGTACCCAGGCGGTATATTTTATCAGCACCTGAACTCTGCCTACCACATCACCTAACAAACAGCCATGTCTCACCCACTGTGATATTCTTGAACTCCGAACCCCCAAATCAATGGAGATTTGATCTTCCAATATCTCCAATATTTTTTTTATCAAGTTTGAGTCTTGTTTACAAGATGTATTTTTATTTATTTGTATATGTTTGTATCTGTGTGGTTGTATGTTTCATGTGTGCAGGTGTTCTTGAAAGCCAAAAGAGGGCATGGGGTCCTCTGGAGCTGGAGTTACAGGCACTTATGAGCCTGATGTGGATGTTGGGAACTTAAATTGGGGTATCTTAGAGAAAGAACAGCTCTTTTTCATATATATGTATGTATGAGAGTGCCTGCCAAGACCAGAAGAAGGCATTGTATCCTCTGGAGCTAGAGTCACAGGTATTTTTTAACCACCTGACATGAGACCTGGAAACCAAACTCAGGTCCTCTAGAAGGTCAGGAAGCACTCTTTAACGATCGAGCCATGTCTCTAGGCCTCTGAGTATTTGAATCCTACGTGAAAGGTCTTATAACTTGATCCCCTTATCCTCTGCAGCCTCGTATTTACCCATTCATTCTCTGGCCATATTTGTCTTCATTGAGGTCTGCAAGACAGCCACGAGCCTCCTCTCTTTGTCTTGGTTTGTGCTGTTTTCTCCTCTTACCCTGTCTTTTCTTGGCTAACCTTTTTTTTCAGTTTTGGCTAAAGGAACTGTGTTCCCCAAGAAAGCTTCTCTGACCACACCATTACCACCCAGAGTCTGGATGAATACCCTGCCATGTTCTCACACAGCCTCCTACCCCTGACCTTTGAAACACTCCACTGAGTTGTGATTGCCAAGTGCAACCTGTACTCCCTCCCCAATTATGCCACATTGGAGGGTCCATGTCTAAGTTGCTTTATATTCTCACTACTCAATGAGTACCTGGCCCAGACGTGTACAAATTAGATGAATAAAGAAATGGAAGTTTTTATTTTAGTTATTTATATATTTATTGTGATGGTATTTGGGATACAATCTAGGGGCTCACACATGGTGGACAAGTCCTCTGCCACTGATCCACAAACTCAGGCCCAAATCATAGGATTTTAAACAGAAGCTCTATTCCTTTTTGTATTTGTGTCTTAGAAAAATACACACTCACCAAAGGAACTGGGGTGGGATCATCTGGAGGGCAGGGGCTGAGACAGAAAGTGCAGTTTGCTGGTCTGACATAGTGCAGTATCCGTGGCAATGAAAGGGAGACCATTTCAGAGAACTGTAATTTACAAGAACTAGAACTAGAACAGTGAGTGGGCAAAGGGAGAAAGAGAGAACAGACTCCCATAAGCTGTCTTCTCCTCTCTGTATGCAAGCCCTGGTGTTCACACACATATAGCCCCCCCACACACACACAATAAATAAATGTAAATAAAAAATTAAAACTAAGTTCTAAGATAGGGCTTTATTGTGTCTTTTGACATTTCGATTCCATTTCATTCACATTTTTTGAGTACTTACTCTGTGCAAAGCTTTGGGCTAAGTTGTGAGGCATTGCGATTGCTAAGACAGCCAAAACCTGGTGGTTGCAAGGCTTTGGACATGTAAGTACTTTAACATCAAGCAGAGAAATCAGAAGTGGCATAACTGAGAGTTTATGTTGTGACACTTTGTGGGCTTTTAAAGTTTTCATTTGTTTGGTCTAAAGTTAATGGGCTAGTAACCAGTGACACTAGACACAGTGTACCTTGCTGGGAAGAAAATTGACTGTCTAGAGGAAGAACACAGGACTCCTTAATTCTTCACCTCCCACTCTCTGGTAATACAATCTTGAACAAGTTGCTCAACTTCTCTGGACTTTAATTTTTCTCATCTGTAGGGTGGACTTTTTGAATGAAATGACCCTAAGAATTCTATTATTTTATATATTTGTCATATTTAAAATGTGAAGTAGCTGTAAAACTCTTTCAATCATCTGTTTAGAATGTCAGTACCTAATAAATAATGTCAATATCTTTTAAGTGTGCTAGCATTTCCTGTAGTGTTTAGAACATAAGGACATAGCATGGTCACCGACTACAAGCTTTGATTTCTTGAGTCTAAGAGATGAATATTAGTCACCTTTGCCAGTTTGGGACCAATTTGCTCAAATGTGCTTCCCAGTCCACTTTCTCAGCCCTTCCAGCCTTATGATTTTCTTTTTCTTTTGCTTTTATATATTGCCTGATAGGAATGCAAAGGAGAACTTCAAATATGCGATTTTTTTTACCTACTTTGATAAATGAGTCGTTTTAAATTCTAGACTCAGACTGTGAGGCAATTGTCTTCAAATATCAGTGGAAGGAAGACATATGAAGGCACACAAAAAATAGGATTAGAATCATGAAAAGAGCTATTTCATCACCTGATCTTCTCTTTGCAACTAGGCATGCAACAGCTTACAAGAATGGTCAGGAAGGCTAGCAGCTGTTAACAGATGAGCCCAGAAAGAGCAGTGACTTAAAATAAAGCCATTTCTCTTTCATTTCCAGTACAATTGATGGCAGCAACGGTGATGGTGGTGATGTCTGCCTGCTCCATGCAGTCTGTCATTCAGGATGGAGATTCAGTTACTCTCATGTACAATCCATGACCTTCAAGGACACCCAAAGTATTAACATTCAGATATCAAAAGCAAAGTTTAGGAGGTCATGAGGGAGGGGGAGTCTTACTTGTTGGATATTTTGCGGATTAGTGGTAGTGGTGGGTTTTGTTTCTTTTGTTGTTTTTTTTTGGGGGGGGGCAGGACAGGAACTTTACAAGTAACTGACTAGCCTGGAACTCACTATGTAGACCAGCCTGTGCCAGAGATCTCCTGAGTGCTAGGGATTAAAGCCAGGTGCCACTGTGCCCAGCTGCTTGCTGGATGCTTTTGTGACTAGTCTTGGTACTGTTTCTATCCACATTCTGTTGGTCTGACCTCAGCAACATGGGCACACATAGTTGCAGCAGAGGCTAAGGAACAGGGTCTAGCTCTTTGCTAATGGAGGAAAATAGCAAATTTTGATTACTACATGCTGGTCTTTGGGCTCTGCCTTATGCAAAGATACTGATTATTCTTTATAGATATTCCCTCTAGGCTTCCTCCTTCTACCATGTCTACACTTGCTGATAAAATATTTTAGAGTCGATTCTAACGTGCCATGAACAACTGAAAACTCTATTCGGAGTGTTGATATTCACCAGGTAAGCATGGTTTTCATGGTACAAGCTTCAGGCTTCTCTAAGCGCTCTAATTTCTGCCTTGGAGTCTTATAGTATGCTACTTTGTACAAGGTATACAGTGACCATACATCACTCTGGATGACACACAGATTTAGCTTCAGGTCCATAAAACTAGGAATATTGCTTGCTTAATGTTATCAGGTTTAAGAGGTCAATGATTAAAAAAGAAATTGACTTCCACTTCACTTTAGGCCATTTATCTAGGAAATTAAATCATAGCTGCTGACTTTAAGAATCTTCTTATAAGATACATAGCTTGTATTTGATGTGGAGTAGTGTTTCTCAGAATATGGCCCCTGGAGTCACATCAGTACTGTTCAGTAACTTGCTGGTAATACAATTTTTCAGGTCTCGGTTCAGACTCTATCTTACATATGTGGCTAGCCTTTGCTGCAGTTTGGGTAATAAGGCCCAGTAATCTGCACAAGTCCTATAAAAGCATATTCTAGAACCACTAAATAGTTATTTAGTTGAGTTGTACTATTTGCGGGGAATTTTATTTCAAGAACCAAGTCAAAAATATTATTTCAAATTGTTTTTTTTCTTTCGTGCATTGTGTGTGTGTGTGTGTGTGTGTGTGTGTGTGTGTGTGTGTGCTTGTTGGCATGCATGTAGAGGTCAGAGGAGAACTTTGAGGATCCGTCCTCACCTTTTACCTTGCTTGAGACAGAGTCTCTTGCTTGCACTGTGCACCAGGCTAGCTAGCCTGAGAGTTTCCAGGCACTCTGTCTATGACTTCTGTCCTCCCGTCCCCCCTGCCCCCGAGCACCGAGATGACAGATACATGCTACCACTTCAAGACTTTACATGGGTTCTGGGAATTCAAACTGAGGTCCTCATCTTTGTACAGCAAGTTCTGGATTTACTGAGTCATCTTCCCAGAAAACAAACAAAATATAAACCTTCTTCCTCTTTTCTCATATTGCTGTGAATTAAGATTGATGTAGGATATTCACAAAATGAAAAGATTGCTGCTCTTAAGAGTCCTGAGACTTGCCTGAGGATCAGAACACAAAGCAGCCACACCAGTCAGACATACAGGCCAGGTGGTGGTACACACCTTTAATCCCAGCAGTCACACTAGTTAGCCATAGAGGCTGGGTGGTGGTGGTGCTCGCCTTTAATCTCAGCAGTAGAGAGGAATATAAGGTGCTCTCTTTTTCCGTCTGAAGATTTCACAGAGGTAAGAGCTCTCTAGTGGCTTGACTGCTTTGTTTTTCTGATCTTCGGGTTGAATTCCCCCCCCCCTTAATAAAAAAGAATCCTGCGACATCACAAGGGCATCACTTCCAAAACTGTCAGCCATAAAGATGTAAAGTTCTAATGAAGCATGTCTGTCTAGCAGCTTCCTTAAAAAACCTGTAGTCATACATGTGCTTCATGACTGCTTCTTTGGTCATCCAGGCTTTGTCTACAAATGATGAACGTAGAGGTTCACAACTATAATGCCAGCAATAGGGAGCATGGGGCAGGAGGACTGTTGAAGCTTCCACACCAGGCTGGGGCAGTGAGTTCAGAGACAAATGTGAGACTTTGAATAAAATGAGAAGACAGAGATGAGGGAAGGAAAGAAGGAGAGAGCGAGGAAAAAGAAAGTGTCAAAATTCTGTTTGGGTTAGAGATACATAACGAACATTTATAATGAATGAATGCATAGTCATCTCATGGATTCAGGTGCTGTTGACTACTGTTCTGGAATGGGGTCCCTTGTTTGAAATCATTTTGATCCTTTATTCTAGTTAAAGTTTCATTAAAAGATACTGAGTGCCTTAGGTATATGGCCAGCCTTTTCTTCACGTCACAATTTTATCTATCCACTATTAAGACTAATACCTCCAGTCCCTCTGAGAGACACCGAAAAAAGCTTTCTATGAAGGCTGTGCTGTTCCATTTCTGGAAATGTCTCTAAAAGATCTGTTACTGCATGTTAGCATTTGCCGTGACTAAGACAGGCTTTGTTCCCCTAGTAGCACTGACATTTGGAGCTGGAACCTTCTTTGTTGTGGGGCGAACATATATGCTGTAGGGAGTTAAGCAGCACCTCCCATCCTCTGTTTGTCCACTGGATGCCTAAAGCATCAAGGACTCCCAGCTGTGACAGATATTCCAGACACTGCCACGGGTGCCCTGATGAGTAAAACTGTCCGGTGTGAGAGTAACTTAATAATTTTGTTCAAAGCTACAGAAAGAACATAGGTTTTACATTTTCCTCTAGATCACTGGTGAGGACTCTGGAATGGCAGAACTATTTGGAAAAGATCCACTTCACAAATCCTCATCGTTTTAGGTCCATTTTCTCTTTGGGACAACTTTATCATGAGATGTACAAATGTATAAACTCTAAGCATCATTTCTGCACATAACTTATATACTGACTTAATACTGAGTTATACTACTGTGTACAAGTAATCAAAAAAGCTGACTACAGGAACTCTATAAAAGACTCTACTAGAGAGTGCACCACTAACTGAATGGCTTTTAGCTACTCCATGATAATACTTAAGTCATTTAAAAATTGAAATAAAATATATTAATCCCTCTGGTTACAATCTACCTCAAGATTCTAACCATGGAAATTCGCCATTGATTCCGGAATCTGCTTCCTAGAATGGAAGAAACAAGCTAATAATTCAGCTTCTGGGTTTCTTTCAGATGTCGTTTATTTCAGTATTATTGTGATCTCTCCTTACTTCTGCTTGAATACTTCATATTTTCAGTGTGTCGACTTTTTATTTAAATTGTCAGTATTTAGATGATATTGTACCTTAATTTCCTTATTGACCTTCTCATTATCCTTAATGTTCCATCTCATCATCCATGCGGGCATGTTTTAGCTATTTTTTTAAAGTAACTTTTATCATATATATTATATATGCTTTGCCTACGTGCATATCCGTACACCCCTTTGTGCCTGGTGTCCAGAGAGACCAGAAGAGAGTGTCAGACCCCTGGGAACTGAAGTTACAGTTATGAACTGTCATGTGGATGCTGGGAACTGAACTTGGGTCTTCTACAATAGCAGCCAGTGTTCTTAACCAATCAACCATCTATATAGCCCTATGTGGGCATATTTTAAACATTGTCCTTTTTCCCTTTTCATTTCATTAGTCATATTTTAATATGGAGCTAGCATAAGAATGTGCATCTATGGCAAATTTAACAGGAAACTAAAATTATTTTTCAAAGCTTTAGATAATATAGTATCCAAATTTTATTGCTAAAAAACAGAATCTCTCTTTTACCCTCACATCTTGTAGCTAGCATACATGACAGCAAGGCACTCTTTAAAAAATTTAACAAGCACATACAAATTCTGGTTATTAATTTTTCACACATAATTTTGTATTATTAACATAAGGCAGAATCATTCTGAAAACAAAGACAAAAGAATAAAAACGATAATGCATTGGCATAGCAGATGAAACCAATATTAGGTCAGAAGAAACATGTATACAACAAAGCCTACAATTTGAGAAATGTGGAAATCAAAGTCAAGCTAGCTAATTACTAACAAAGATGGCAGCCGTGTTTCTTTTTGTCTTTCACAGTGAATGCACGATTAGCACTTAGTACTAAGGCTGGGGAGTAAACCATCTATAATCTACTGAAAAAGACCATCTGCTTCTATAAATTTTGTTCTCATATACTTGCCAAAGGAAGAGAACATATTAACAAAATAATGGGCCCTGCTCTGTTAATTGTAGGTTGTTTGCAGTTTTGCTATTGCTATTAGAATTTAATAAGCCATTCCTTCTGCTAAATTAATAAGCAGCCAAGATTATGTAATAGCTGCTTTCAGCTGCTAATTATTTTCCCATAATTCCTTCTCTACCCCCAACCCTCCCCACCTTTTTTTCTTTTTTTCCTTTTTTGGCTAGAAACACAGAAATGAGACTGCCAATATGTCATTAGCAAGTCTCCCATCATTTCCAGAGGTACAAACCAACATTAGTAACATATCCAATGAGATTAGACTTGGGAACTGGCTAGCTCAGAAACCTTGAGGACATAGGTGTTCTGTATACAAAACGAAAAGGCAGTGTCTTGAATCAGAGGGTAGGTTTTCACTGTGTAGTATTAGTGCTGTCTTTAAACTAGCTAATGACATCTGTTTCCTGTATTAAGGGAGAAAAAAAGACATTGGCATTTCAGGGGCATGTTTGGACAGGAAACAAGAGAAATTTGGGCAGGGGGCCTAAAGACCTACCAAAAGCCAATTCCACTTTCTGTTAACCACTTTCATATTCCAGTATATATCAATCACACACACATCAGTAGGAACCTTTCCAAGCAGCATATTATTGCTGAAAGGGGAAGGTATTCTAGTGTTATTTTGCTAAAGAAAAGCATCATAAAATGACCTCAAATTCCTATCATATATATTACATTGGCACTGTAAGGCATAAACATGGACATTAATCTCTAATAGGGGATTTTTTTTAAATTGAGTAAATGCAACTTTGTTTAAAACATAGCATCTTTGTCTTACATTGGTTAATTTAAAATTCATGTTTAGTAACCTCTGCAAAGGAAGGCATAGCCCAACAAATGCTCTTTTGGCTTCCTTTGTAGGAAGGTGACTGAAGTACTGAAGAGTATTTGACATAGGAAATCCACAGCTGTCCAAGCAAGGTCACCTAATCCTATGGGTCTCTACTCCCCCTATCTATAAAAGATGAGTTGAACTAGGTGATTCATCCATTCTATCATTCAAATAAAACATGGACATCCATTATATGCCCAGAACTAAGTCAACATTTCAGCTTTTAACAAGTCTATCATCATTTCATAATTTGATTAGGCAACTCACATTTATCAGTAGTGTTAAAGACCAGGCAGGGAACTAGGTTCTTAAACGAATAAAATCCAAGATGCGCTAAACAGAAGCATGTGGGTAAAAGAGGGATTCGTTGTTCCGGGGCTTTAGGATGAGGCTTCAGAGATGTGACATTAGAGGAAGGACATGCCAAGAAGATCGAGTCGTCAGCAAGGCTAAACTGGAACCCGATCGGGGGTGAGGTGGGGGGCGAGACCGTGAGAAGCGGGATCTGGAGGACTAAGAGCCGTCTGGGCTTTTGCAGCAGAGAGCGGACCGCAACTCCTCCAGTCCGCCGCACTGCTGGGTGAAGCAAGCCCCGCAGAGCGGCTCTTGCAAAGCTTGGGGCGAGAAGTGTCTGGGCTAGCTAGGGCTGGAGCAGTGCAAAGGAAAGGAGGGGCCTCCCTGCAAACGCGGGCACCACGAAAGCGCTGACTTGTTTTCCCCAGAGTTGCAGCCCTCCCGTCCTTCCTCCCACCATCAGCACCGACTGTCACACCTCCCCGCCCAACCCTCTGGGGACCCGGAGAGTCACTGGAGCTCGAAGTCAGCTCTTTGCAGTGCGGACCATCCTTAGCCTGCACCACGGGGTCAGCTAAGGGCGCCGCGGAACCCCATCCTCCCGCCACTAAAGGAGCCAGGACAGCCGCGCGGGCTGTGTCCCGGCGGCACGGGGAGAAATACGCAGGCGCCCCCCCCCCCCAGCCGAGGCCGCTTCCGGGTCACGTGGCCAGACTTCCGGCCCTCGCCACGCCTCCCCGCGGCCATTTGACCAATCGGCTTTCCCGCTCTCGCTGGCAACTGCTAGGATACTAGAGGCGGTTGGCGCCCCCTCGGCAACTTGGCGCTCGTCCTCCGGCCCGCCTCTCCGCTCGCCGCAGCCCGGGCTCCTCCTCCGTCCAGCCTCCGGGGCGGGGACTGTTGGCTCGCCCTACCCTCGCAGCCTGAGCCTGCCCTCCGCCAGACGGGTCCCCTCCAAGCGGCACCACGGCTTCCCTACAACAGCACGGAGACGGGGGCTTCCCCTCAGCGGCCGCCGCTGCCTCGGTCTCCGCAGCCGGCCAAGCTCCGGCGCGTCCGCGGCCCGCGGCTGCCGTAAGTGTCGAGGGGATCCGCTGAGGTGGCAGGGATGGGAAGAGGGAGAGATGGTCGGGCGCGCCCCCCCGCCGCCCCGTGAGCGCCCCGACGACCCCACCCCGAGTCCTCCCGGGGCGCCGCGCCCCAAAACTCACTTCTGGCGGCGGTGGCGCCCCGCTCTTCACTCTGCGGCGCGCCAGTGATGTTGGGGCTGGTCCTGGGTTCCGCGGGGACCCCGAGGCACCTGTGGTTCGCCGATCGCCTCAAGTTTGGCGGGGCATTTTGGGGAGGGGCCGGGGGTAGCAGCGACCGAGGACTTGGCGCCCCTGGCGGGCCAGCGGATGCCATTGTCTCTGCTCCGCTCCTTGCCGGTCACCTCTCCTGGCTTTGGGCAGTGATGGAGTGTGGTCCCGGGAGGAGGGGAGGCGTCCAAGACTGCGGGACCCCAGGGATGCTGGACCGGAGCCCATTCCAAGGCTGAGCCCATTGTTGCTTTTTGTTTTGCTTTTGTTTAAATACTAATCTGAAGAAATTTTTGTCCCGAGATTTGCGGCAAAATCAAAGCGAGGGAAAAGGAATACTTGTGCCAGGGCTTTCGCCCCATGTTAGCACATCATTTGTTTGAAGGAAAATGCGTGGTTTCTTCGTCCTACAAAGTGGTAGGGCGGATACTGGACCCTGCTACAGATAGCCTGGAGCACACTCCTGTCGTTAGCAAACCCTCTTCTGGTCACCAAGATTTAAGAAAACCCAATCGTTTCCTTCCCCAAGTTCTAGTAACGGTTTGCGTTGAATGTCCAGTTGATGCTTTACTTGTCCTCTTCGAATGCCGCTGTCTTCAGAACTTATATGGGCGGCACTTTGCTAGCAATGAATTATATAGCGTGTTGTGTGTGGGTAATAGCCAATTTTAACTTTACTAAAGTTAAATGGCTACGCCATAAATTTCCGGATGTTTTCTTGATGCCTTTTTGGGATATTGCGAGATGAATTTCCTGTTGAAATTTAGAGCCAGTTTGATTTTATATTAGTTACGTAAATTCCTCTTCCCGATGTTCAAATTTAAGGTGGTGTAGTGAATATTAAGAACCTGCCTTGGGGTCTCACTTGCACTGTCGCTGTTAAAGGAATTTGAAAGGGTTAAAAGAGAAACCTACCTGGATTTTACCTTCAAATTAGCTTTACAATACAGCTTGCTTTAATCCGTTGAATTATAAAATATCTGCTTTAGAAAACTAGCCTGACCAACAGTCATGCAAATGCTAAGGAAATCCATACAAATTGGCTTCAGTATAAAAACACACTAGAATCCAGCATGCATTCAAATGTGTTCTTTTTTTGTTTTAAAATTAGTATTCTGTGAAATGTCTCAAAATTTTGTTTTCTTTATTTTTTTTTAAATTTAAGTATTCTATGCCCTGTCTCAATATGAGTAACTTTTGGTCAAGCTTTTCAGACTTGTATTCTCTTTCACGTACATTAACTCAGTTCTTGAGTGCTTATTTGTGATAGATGGATTTTATAAAAGTGAAATGCAAACATAAAAATCAGGCTTTTGTTAAGAAAAATGTGTTGTTTGTGATTAGCATTCTGTTTTGCTTAAAATATGCTAGCATAAATTGAGGGGAGTGCTTTAACTGATGAGTAGTCTGTCTGCAAGAAATTCAGCCTGAAACTACAATGGCCTCAGGGTGAAAAACAGTAGTCTCCTCTTTCCTAGAAATGTCCCTAAAGCAACTACCTGGTGTCTACAGTTGTCTTTGATGCACAGAGAGTGTGGAATGTGTAACAAGGGAGAAAATTGTTTCTTAAATTATCAGAGTTCTTGTTCAAAAATTTCACTCGAGCTTACCACCTATTCTTATTGCCACACACTCTCTTCCACACTTACCTACATATCATTGTAAGAAGACCTTTCCAAAAGAATTTTCTGTTGTTATAACCTGCGTAGAAATGTTGATGGCTTACTAATCATTTGGCAGGGTGTTTAACTGTATCCCCAAAGCAGCTCTGCAAGCTATGTGATCTTAACAGTTTATCCTAGGTAATTGTATGTAATCTTGATTTTATTTATCTTAACAGATGCAGTTTATGTTGCTTTTTAGTCGTCAGGGAAAGCTACGGCTGCAGAAATGGTATGTCCCACTCTCAGACAAAGAGAAGAAGAAGATCACAAGAGAACTTGTTCAAACCGTTTTAGCTCGGAAACCGAAGATGTGCAGCTTCCTGGAGTGGAGAGATCTGAAGATTGTTTATAAAAGGTATCATTTTGTAAAATTTATCAGAAAGGGGAAATCAAATGCTAGCATTATTTCAGATGAGGACATTTCAGACTTTTCTGTTGATAAACAAGGATTAACAAATATTTAAATGAAATAAGTCTAAAGGAAAACTTTCCAAAATGGCTGTTTTGATTGCTTGCCTTAGACTGAAGTGCTAGCAGCAGGGGAATCATTTTTAAATTAATTATATAATTAAAGACAAATAATTATTCATGCTTGGTCATCGTTTTAGAAAATAGTCAATGGATTCATTTCATTACAGGGTTAATAGGGCTAGTATTTTAAATTTTTAAGTAATTTGATAAATTCAGGCATGCATAGACAATAGTATGATGATCATTTCTCCCAACAAATCCATAAAGATTTATTTATCAAATAATTGATATTTGGCATTCATCTTTATTTTACAGAATGTTTTTTGAGGGAACATTTATTTCTTCCCCATTTCCTGCATTTAAAATAAAAGCATTTCTGCATATAAAACACTGTCTTGATGGTGTGTGCAGAGAACAGTATGGAATGCCATGAAGGTGAAGAGAAATCTTGTTTTCTTCTGTTTTCTGTCACTACATTCCAAGTATGGATGGATTTTGTGGTGGAGGAGGTGCCAGGGGAAGAAATTAGATTTATAGGATAGAAAAATCATCTTAAATACTTTAGGCTTATCTTTATTTCATAGTGAATTTCATCAGTTTGGGTGGAATTTTTATTCAATGTTTGGATTGGTACTTGTTGAGAAAGATCATAGGAAAATCACAGCATTTGAGAACTGGGAAATGCCTTAGAACAATCTACACACACTATATATATAGCCCAGGGACAGAATCTTTTCTAAAACAAGTAGAAATCCAATTGCTTTTGCGGATCAGAAATAAGAACCCTGTACCCTGGCTCAATTGGCCTCTGCTGTCTGCACTAGAGATGGGTCTTCGATTTACAAAACATGGTTACTGTTCAAATTTCAGTTTATAAAAGATGAGAATTTGGAAATAGGTCACATACTAATGGACATGGGGCTACAACTTAAGGTTTAAGTGTGGAAGCAATGGTTTTAAACAGGTATGGAAAGAAATAAGGTTAGATTTGCATTTCTCAGAAGATTGCAGTGAAACCCTGGCTGGGGGAGTGAAAGGGGCTGAGACTGGCACCTGCAGGATCAGTGGAGAACTACATGATAATTGGATCCTGAGCTGAGAGGCTGGAAGGGAGCCTGTTACCTAAGGAAGTTTGAGAGAATTTGCTCACCCCAAGAAGCAGAGAGCCAAGAGCAGCCAAAGAAAGAGGGAGTGGTATCACCTCCAATTCTAGAGTTTGGCTTATGGGAAGAAAGGTAAGCTAGAGAATTTAGTTAATTTGGGGGCAAGTTGATATGGCCATATTTGTTCACTTGGCTCTCTGATGGGATGTGGTAGGCATAACCATGAAACTTGAGGGTGAAAATTAGACTTTATGTATTAAATCACCAGCATTCTGGTGCAGGTGGAAGGGCTAAAGAGGGGGCCCACAGATCGAAATGAGAAGCAAAGGAGTGCTATTAGGTCAGTAGTCAGGAGCAGAGAGATTTGAGAGTAAGAACACTAATGCCGGCTGTTGCGTGAAGTACAGTAAAAGTGAAGAGCTTTTTAGAATCTTCTAGTGAGCATTTCATGCATTGCCTGTTGCCAGAACATTGTCAGTGAAGTAGAGACAGGATTTTTAATGTAATGAGGTGAAGGTGGAAAGGTAGAGAAATTGAAACTGCATGGATAGAATATTTGGGAGAGCTTTGCCAAGGACAGAAGAGGTGATAACTGCCCATAGACCTGGATTCTGGAATCCTGGATAGGGTTTATAAAAGGTGCGAGAAGTTTAAGCTTATTTCTAGATAGTGAAAGGAGTCCCCCGTGTGGAGGAAGAAAATCCTAGCAAGAGAACAGAGCCCATGAATGAGCTGGCCATTCAGAGGAAAGGAAACATCAGGTTGGAGCTCATACACTTGCCACTCAGCCTCTTCCTATAGATCTCCCCACCTTTTTCAGAAATTACAAAAGAGAACTCCAACCTGATCTGATATTTAAATCAAAGAGATTTTTTTTCAAATAAAATTTGGATTTAACAAAAAGAAAAAATAATTTTATTGGGATGTTTCATATACAAAATGTAAAATGTTTTTCTGTAGGCCCCTCCTATTTCATACTGAAAACATCATCTACTTCAAACTTAACCATGTATTTTGTTATTATCAGGTGATGTGTTTTCCCTGCTCCGGCTGGAAGAGATAAGACCTTTTAAGGCATAGAACTTCTACTGAGTTCCTAATAAATTCTCCTCTAGCACTTTCAATGTTTCTCTTAGCATGTGTTTTTTATATCGTCTTTGTTCATTTGTCCCTGAAAATTTGGCATACATATTTTCCCTTTGTGGGAGGAAGTGGTGGGGGTACAAGGGTAATGTAGTTGAGAAGACAAGCTGAAAAATCTGAAGACTTACGATATGCTCCCATGTGCCATTACCTAGTTTTGTAACTTTGAATATTTTGATTTTTTTGCCTGTTTCCTCATCTTTAAAATAAATGCTCCCGAATATCCACTAGAGACAGAACATTATATGCTTAGTTGGTGCAACATTTTATAGTAGAGGCAATTGAATTTAGGCCTTTTAAAATTAATTTTAAAATGCATCCCCATGTTACCAGCTTGAGAATTTGTTGAAGGGTACTTATTGATTTTCTTTACTAACAAAAGAAATTTTAACGACATACCAGTGGGTATTGAGAATAGTTCAGCTACATTCATGCACAGTCAGCTGATATTTAGCTGACTGCAGAGAAGTCATGTGTTTTGAATATAAGAATAGGCACTTTCAGATGTTCTGAGTGCCAGTAATTAGAGTAAGCCCTAATCCATGGTGCTAAAAATAACTAAACATACCTCTCTTCTTACTAGTCTATTATTAATTTTACTAAGAGAACAACATGAGCTCATATTGAATTTTAAAGCACCATTTGGTCCTAAAAATAGGGAGTACTCTTCAGGTTTTCTTAGTAATCTTTTACTAAATCTGTATGGCATTTTTTATCTCTTTCCCTTTCTCAAAGTTCTTAATATTGAGCATATTTTAATTTTAGCCAGGTGCAGGATTATTTTAATACACTTCACAGCTGTGGTTTTTAATTGAAAATTTGGGCTCCAGGGTCAAATTTCTGTTCTCATCCAGTTACTCAAGCCTGGTTCTCCTATAAGTGCAAGTAATAATGATATCTTGGTAGGAATGTTATGAGATTAAGATGGTAAACTACGCAAAAGGCTTCACTAACATTTAGCACCTCAGGGATAGTGACTCTCTCTCTGTGGTACCTGCTATTGTGCTTCCCCAGCTTTCTGAAGAGGTGTTCTCATGCTAATAGTTGTCTATTCACCTGGAAGAAGAAGTTCTTTAAGTTGATGCCTTTTCCTCATTCTTAGTGATGTAAACATTTAGAGGACTGAAGCTGCCAGTGAATGATATAAGAGATACTGGATTTGATTTCTGGAATGAAAAAGAAAAACCTCCAATGAAATACTATTGGAGGAGTTCAATTTTTTTTCTTTTAAAAGTATTTTTGGCCAGGCGGTGGTGGTGCACGCCTTTTATCCCAGCACTTGGGAGGCAGAGGAAGGTGAATCTCTGCTGTGAGTTCGAGGCCAGCTTTGTCTACATAGCTAGTTCCAGGACTGGCTCCATAGCTCCTGAGAAACCCTGTCTCAAGAAACAAACAAAGTATTTTTGATTGGTACCTAGATATATCAGTCCTGCTCATTTTTAAATTCATGGTTAGTATACTTTAAGACCTTTAACTATTTAGTTGGTATTTAAATATTGCTTACTTGTAAACAAAGAGGCAGTATTGTGGATAAAAAAAAGCAAGGAGATACATACTGGATGCTTAACAGTAGCATGGGAGACGTTTGCAATAAAGAATGTTACTTCACATTTACTATTAATTATCTCTGTAATAGGATTATTTGTTATTCTGTTCAGTTCATAGAAATAACTTGTATCTGTCTTTTGGTCTGTCATTTTTAAATATGTTCCTTTCATCTTTACTTTTCATAATTCAGAGAATTTCCTATATCAGTGTTTCTCAACCTGTGGGTCACAGCCCCTTTTGCAACACTCTACCTCCAAAAATATTTACATTACAATTAACAACAGCAGCAAAGTTACAGTTATGAAGTAGCAATGAAAATAATTTTATGTTGGAGGGCTCACCACAACAAGAGGAACTGTATTAAAGGGTCGCAGCATTAGGAAGGTTAAGAACCGTTGTCCTACATCATTTGTGCCACTCTGGAGATGCTGTTGAAGAGCATGGATTAGCGAGGGTGGAGAGTTGGAATAGTCTTGCTTTTTAAATACATAAACAAATCAAGGCTATGATGGGAACAAGAGGAAGTTCTTTGCTCAAGTTAGAGATGGTGCCCTGTTTTGTCTTTCCTGTTTTTTGTTTTTGTTTTTGTTTTTGTTTTTTTT
>NC_022026.1:45605386-45644293 GCF_000317375.1 Microtus ochrogaster | reverse complement strand
AAAAAAAAAAAAAGACCACAGGCTTGCATATTTGAGATTTCTTTGTATACATTATTCGTCAATGACATATTCTAAAACAATGACAATATCTTCAATAAGTCCGTCAGTTGGGATATATTGACAGCTTGTTTTCTCGCCATTTGCTTGTAGTTTGAATCAATCACACTGTATATTTAGTTCTAATTAAGTAAACTAAAGAAAAACTGGCTCAATTATATTTTTAAATGCTCAGAAAGCAACCTGAAAAGAAGAGCAAGATCAATTACTCCTTCTAAGAGACATGATTGAGTTATTCCTTTTTCTCTTTTCTTTTTGCTGGTGTTTTCCAAAATTTCTCTTGTACATTTATTACTTTTGTAATCTAGGAGAAAACAAATTTATTTTAAAAGAAGAATAAATGTAATTATAATAAACATGAGGACTAGTACAACAGGACATTGAAAATATATTTAGAAAACATGATTATAGGGGTAACATTTTTTCTGTGATTCCGTTTCATTACAGATATGCCAGTTTATATTTTTGCTGTGCTATTGAGGATCAGGACAATGAACTGATTACCCTGGAAATTATCCATCGTTACGTGGAATTACTTGACAAGTATTTTGGCAGCGTGAGTAGTAGTAGATTAGTTTTTATCTTGTCTCTGATAAGCTTATTATTTGGGGATTCTAACTGTGAGGAGAGGCAGGACTGGCTATTTATTTATTTATTTGGTTGGTTGGTTGGTTATAGTTGGTTGGATATTTCATTTGTATTTTAATAAATAATAAATAAAGCTTGCCTGAAGATCAGAGAGTAAAATAGCCTTACTGGCCAGCCTTACAGACCAGGCAGTGGTGACACACACCTTTCATCCCAGTAGCCACACTAGTTTGCCATAGAAACCAGGCGATAGTGGTGCATGCCAGCCCTAGAGAGGAATATAAGATGGGAGGAGACAGCTCTCAGACTCAATCTCATTCTGAGATTCCTGGAGGCAGTATCACCATTTCAGACTGAGGCAGAGGTAAGAGCCAGTGGCTGGATGCTTTGCTTTTCTGACCTTCAGGGGTTTTTACCTTCTGGGTTTTTATTAATCGTGCTACAGTTGATTAGTTGGTTTTTCAAGACAGGGTTCCACTGTGTAGTCTTGGATATCTTAGAACTCACTCTGTAGACCAAGCTGGCCTTGAAATCATAGGGATGCACCTGCCTCTGCCTCCTGAGTGCTAGGATTAAAGGTGTGTGCCACCGCCACCCTGCACTGACTCTTATTTCTTGTCAGTGCATCTAAGTCAACTTTCAGAATCTTTGGCCCTGCAGATCTACTCGTTTAATTATAATAGTGAGAATAAGTTTTAAAATAGTAAAATTGAGGGGCTGAATAGATAGCTTAGTTGGTGAAATGCTTACCACACAAGCATGAGAACCTGAATTTAACCCTAGTATGCACACATAAAAAGCCAATGCTGGCTCCTGCTGCTGCTGCTTTTTAAATTTTGTGTATGGGTGTTTTGCCTACATGCCCGTCTATGTATCACTTGCACTCTTGGTGTCCACAGAGGCCAAAAGAAAGTTATCAACTCCCCTTGAAGTAGAGATACAGGTGCTTGTGAGTTATAATATAGGTGCTGGGAATTGGACCTTGACATTCTGGAAGAGAGGAGACAGTGCGTTTAACTGCTGAGCCATCTCTTCAGTCCCTAACTTTGACTTTTATTTCCAGGAGGATGGAGACAGGTAGATCTCTGGAGCTCACAGAACAGCCAGCCTTGCCTAGTCTGTGAGGCCTAGGTCCCAGTGAGAGACCCTGACTCCCAAGAAACAACACCCATTTGCACACTTGTACACCACACACACACACACACACACACACACACACACACACACACACACACACGAACACTAGTGAAATAGAAAAGTCCTATTGCTGACATTTGCATTCTGGAAGTGTGAAGTATAGCTTTCAGAATCATTAGCAGCTTAATCACATTACTCAAGAATATGTACTTAAAGATTGGTTTCTATGAGTGGAAAATTATTGGGTTGACTACATAGGGCGTGTGCAGAGCCAGATTTAACTTTTAGGCATTGTGTTGTCAAGTACTTGAGATTTGAAAATTAAAGCTTATTTAAATCAATGGTGCTTAATCAGCAAGATTTCCATTTTGAAAAGAATTAAGATCAGTTCAGTCTGATCAGATTTTATTCATTACCTAGTAGTGAATAAGCATCTTTAGCTTAAGTTTTAACAGGCTTTGTTTTGTCTCATTTTGCTTTTGCTTTTCAGGTGTGTGAACTTGATATCATCTTTAATTTTGAGAAGGCCTATTTCATTTTGGATGAATTTCTTTTGGGAGGAGAAGTTCAGGAAACGTCCAAGAAAAATGTCCTTAAAGCAATTGAACAGGCTGATCTCCTGCAGGAGGTAAGCTACTTAGGCTCCTGAAAAGAAAACTAGCATGTTTTGCTTTTGCTAGGGAAATCTCAGTCATCATTCCTACAAGTTTCAGAAATTACTTCAAAGCATGCTTGGTATGTAGTGTTCATGTACAGTTTGACTGGAATATGTGTCAGTCACATCAACTCAGTTATCTGTGGATGGATGGTTCTCTGTGGAGATGGCCTGCAAGTCAGGCTGATTTAGACAACAGACTACTTGAATTAAAATAAGTAAATGAATAAATAGAAAATAAATGTATATATTAAAAGGGGGAAAATTGGCCAAAAATAACAACATTGGAGAACTCCTCATCCTTTGTTTTGAATTACTTAAAATCCCCCCACCTTTTTCATTAGTGTGGATAATTAGGAGTTGACTGTGAGATTATGGCATTTCCTTTCCAAATTGGTTCATGTTTTCATTTCATGTCCATTAAGTGCAAATGTAGCCAAGCAAATGTTAGTGTTTTCTAATTATGCTTTTTATAGAACCCTCTGGCTTTGTGTTAACAAAATTAACTTAAGATAAATTTGTACTTCTCTTTGTTCTTTTGAAATAACTAACCATGTTCTGTCAAAACTATTATATTCCTATGTTAACTTCCATATCCCAGAATATAGCAACCCCCTTTCTCTTCTAATTGCCTTCAACGTCCTGAGCTAATTCATGTGCTTGATGCTTAGGTACCAAATTAAATTATGGGTTAGAACTAATTGTGGTTGTTACAGTATAGAAAGCTTAGCATGAAAATGGGTTAGTAAAGAAAAAAATAGGTATTTTCATTACGGTATATATAAAACCATGTGTGTGTGTGTATATACACACACACACACAACATAAATGAATATTTGTGTCCCATGGGTTCATTTACTAAAGTGTCAAAAGTAGATTTGTATTCTTAGTTTATTTTAACCTTTTATTACATACCTATTATGGCTTTAATTAGTAAAACAGACTTTAAATTAAATTTTTTTCTAGCATTTCTGAAATGGCTAGCTTTAAAGGAATGACTAAGGGGAGGAGAATAACTTGTTCTCTGTTAAAATTTCTTTACTTTTGGTGTCTGTGGTGGAGGGAACACCTAGTGAATCCTCTATCAGTCAGTCAGCTGGAGGGCCTGCGCCAAGTTGTGTTGATGTCATCCAGAGTCTACAGCTCTTAAACGTGAGGCAGTGAACTGTGTGTTTAATGATGTTGTAGTTATCAGAAAAATGGTTGGTGAGTGGAAAACTGTAGTATTTCAGTGACAGCCCCTCATGCTATCTGCTGTTTGGTAGTCAAATGAGCACAGTTTGCCACGGTTGCTTATTAATTGATTGCAAACATGTCATTTTGGAGGTTTGTAATTTTAACATCAGGTATGCTGACTCCAAGAGTACATTCTACTTTTATAATATTGGTTTTAAAGTTAGCATGTCTTTTTTGTTGTTTACTAATCAAAGGAGAAAAAAAACAGTATCAAAAAAGGCAATTATGTCAAACTGGGGATGTAATGTAGCTCAGTTGGAAGAGTGTTTGCTTAGCTTGCATGAAGCCCTAAATTCAGTCCTCTACTCAGCATAAACCAGATATGATAATATGTGCCTGTGATTTTAGCACTTGTGGAGACCGAAAAATCAGGAGTTCAAGGTCTGGGGTACAAAGTAAGTTCTGAAGGAAGCCTGATCAACCTGAGGCCCTGCCAAAATATGAAAAATAAAACTAACCAAAAGATAGGCCCCAGGATTAGGAATTAGAAATTATTCATATTTAAGTCTTGTCTTAATAATGTTTAATTATTATAGAATTATAATCTCTTGTGTTAGAATTTAGTATTTCTTCTGTTTGTCACCATTTTCTGGTTAATTCTTTGTTGTTTTTAAGACATTTTTAAAGCCATTAAAGCTCAGGTTTTGCTTTTAATGTGTTCCTAGAGAGTAATGCTTAGGGCACTGGTATCTTCTTGTTCCTGAGTTACTTTCTAAGTGCTACTTGGAAATTGCTCTATGCTTTATAAGACAACAATGGCATAGTGTGTATTTTACCCTATGAAGGGGGTACAAAGCATTATTATAGCAGTGTGTGCTATTTATTACCTCTAGGCCTGAGGATATTCACTATTGTCATTATCAGTACTTTGAACCCTTTATTGAATATGTAGACTTATAGACAGTATTTTCTCAGAAGTCTCCTTGTTAAGATTTGTTAAAATACCTAGGTCTATAATAACTTTCTAGATCTTATAATTTGAAATATAGTAGTCACTTCATCAGTGTCCTCAGGTGATTTTGTTTCTAAAATTGTTCAAGTATAGCTAGTTTAGCTTAATGTATCCTAAAATTTGCAGTAAAAGTACTAGAAACATAATCTAAATGTAATTTTTCATGTATTATAACTTTTCTATTTAGTGTCAAATCTTTATTTGGAGTATTTAAAGCACTAAATATAATTTTGAATTAACAGTGAACTTTATATGTTGGCTTAATAGTCTATACAAGTTAGAATAATTTTGATTTTATATATTTTTATAAAATTTGTGAAATATATATTCCTATTCTTAATTCTATTCAGAAAATTTATTAAAACTTTGCTTTTGCCCAATTTATATAAATATGAAATTTAGGTAGTCTTGCATTTTATGGGCAAGCAGGGCAGATGTCAGTGTTTAGAGTAGATTTTCTTCTGTTATGCTGCAATCAGTAATAAAAACAAAATAAATGTATATCTGAATAATAGCTGTAAAAATATTAATAAACATTGTGGTTTAATAGTATATTTTTCATATTTGACATTTGTGGACCAATTCTGTGTTTAGTTCTTTTGGTTGCATGAATTCATTATTAGCTTTGGGAGGGAAAGCCCAGAAATTGGCCCATTATCCAATTTTTAATATTTGACTGTTAGAATTTAAAACATGTCATATCAAAATGCCACTGGTACTAAAGTTGATTTTTAAATTAAGCTATGACATGCTGAGATTAATAAAGTTATATTTCCCTCCCCACATAGCTAGTTTTTGTGTGCTAAGGTGAGTTATAATGATGCAGCTGAACTTATTTTATAACCACATATATTGATAATTCCCCTGTGAAGTCAGCACTTACCAGTTTTTCTCTGCTCCTTAATTTTGTAGAGCCAGAATGAAGAATGGGGAGGTTTGTCTGAGGATATCTTATGATAAAGAGCAGTCTAAGACTTTAGTTCCTTTGACCCCCAACTTATTTATTGGTAACTATTAGCATTTTTGTGGCATGGATAAAATGGCACTATGCAGAGACTGTTGCACGTGAGATGATTTCAAGTCCTTGCTTGATCTGTGAAGATCAAATAATTAAATATTAGGCGTTGGGCTTGTTATAACCCTAAAGGTAGATGCATGATGGTGTTGATCAGCGCTTTGAGATGTGTTGACCTTTTTTTCTTATACTAACAGCATCATTTTAAAATTTGTGGGGATTTTTTTTCTTTTGAGCTTTGTTTGCTGTTGGTATTGTTTCTCACTAAAGTAATCCATGAAATGGAAAAGAAGTGAGGTGCCAAAAGCAAGCACTATACTCATGAATTTGCTTCTACTTGAAGATGGTCCACTTTATGAACAGAGTCACTGGATTTGCACATGTTTGTCTGACTCGTTTAGAAAGCACTAGTCTATGGAGAATTACTCCTGCTAAAATTGATTTGTTTTAGTGCTGAGGCCTGCATGAAATATCTTAATAGTCTGCTATGTCTTTGTGAAAGTAATCAATCTGTGGGACTGCATAAAAATGGAAAGGTAAGAATTTTGAGAGAAAACTGATTTCTTTAAAGAAATGAGGTTTTTATAATAACATTAGGCAAATAAGTATTTCTTGAAGTATTTTATAACATGAAGATTTAAGTTTTTCAAAAAATTAAACCTTCCTAATTAAGAATATTTAGGCATGTTAGTGAGATTCACAGATATTTTAATTGTTTTAAAAGCATAGATTTTTTCAAATATATACAATATCATTTAACAGCAAAACACATTTTGTTATGTTTTTCTGATTTGCTTTAAGAAGACAAAACCCCTGTAATTATTTTCTAATTACCATTCATTCATGTTATAACTCTTGAGCCTAAACTCTTTCTTTAATTGGGTTAAAAATTAAGGCTCTAGTTATTACTACAAGAGGATTTAAATGTAGGTCTGCTAGAACAGATTCTGGAAAAATGAGGTTTTATTGATGCTTAAAATAGACAATCTAGAAGCGGGCAGATACACAAGACATAGTAAATCTCTAGCTTTACTTTTAGTGCCATGCAATATGACTAGTGTCATTGGCGTCTGCTTTTCAGATTGTAGTCATTTTTATTCTATATAGTTTTAGTCAGTGTTTTCCTTTGTTTGTTCTTTGGAACACCCCCCCTCCCTTGTTGTTTCTTTTCTAACTCATGGTGAACAGCTCTGGCTACTCTGAGCTTTGTTTCTTGTTTGTTTTTACAGTGCCTGGGGATGGATAGAACTCAGGGTAGCACTTGTGCTAGGCAAGCCCTCTATCACAGACCTGTATTCTTAGCTCCACTTGGCTTTTTCTAGTCATTAAAAGCCAAAATAATTTAGATATCAAATTATTGTAAATTTGATCCTGAAATGATTTTTTCACTAGAACCCATAGTAGTAAATGCAATTTTATATCATAGGGCATACCAAGTACAAAACAAAAATTATTTAATAATATTCCCATTTCTAGCTTTGTTCTCTCAGTTTTTCTATTCTACATTTTTTAAGTGCTAATCTTAACAATTGATTTCATGATCCCAGGTTTAGGACCTGCTAAGAGCATATTCCAGATGATCAGTTTTTTTCATTAAACAGTACTTGATGAAAATTTTAGGTTTGATGTTATACTGACATTATAATTTGTTTTGTTACCACTGTGCTTAAAAATTAATCCCCATAGTAGAAAAATTAGTAAATACAGGCCAACATACTAGAATATAATCTTATCCACCAAGTAGAGCCAATTTGATAAACTCATACATTCTCCTAGGAATGAGATGGGGCAGTCGTGCACATTCAGGAGTGCATTGTGACTGGCATCTACTAGGTAAAGACCAAGGACACTGCTAAATACCTTATTCTGTCCAGGACACACCCACCAAAGAATTATCCAGCCCCGAAAGTCAGTTGTATTCAAGTTAAGAAACCCTGACTTAATTTAACACCTTGAACTAAAATTTCATTTTCATTTATAAGCTGTTACATCTTTTTAATAGTATATGTAGTATTCAGTATAAATAATGGTTGAAAATTAATCAGAACTAGAAAGGAGTAGAAAAAAACTTTAAAATGTGAAAACAACGTATGTTAAAGAAAACATAAATGGCTATTTAAAAAACCATCCTTGTGATTCATATAAACTACCTTTGCCTGGTAACTAGCAACTGGGGAGATAATCTACGGGTGCCTTTAGAACCTGGCCCACAGAAAAGCTTATGGGATGTCACTGAATAATCTAATTTCCTCAACAACAACTAGATCTGTTCACTTCTATTAAGGTAATTGGGTTTTTATGTGGAAACAAGATTGAATCTACCCTGCAGGCAGGCAGAACACTATTGAATTTTCTGCCGATCTCCTCATCCGCTTTTAGATGTGACCATTCCTTAAAGGAAGAATAAAGTGGCCGGAGTTTACATATACAGACTTCCTTTTGTTACAGACTTTTTGTTCTGCCTCACACTGTTAGTCTTGAGCAGTTTGTTTGCAACTCTGATTCTAAGAAATCATATGTTTAGAAAACTGATTAAATTTAGGGTATTTGAAGGCAAATACATCTATACTAGAATAAACTTAAAATATTTTAGTCTAAGCTAATTTTTCTGTTGTTTTATTTTAAAAGTATAATTAGATGCCAGAGAAAGTAATTTGTCCTTCGTATCTTATAATTAACAGCTTTGAGAGTAGCATTTTTAAGATAAAATAAAAGTTATTCCACTTATTTTCAAGGCAAAAATAATAGATGAGTAGACTGGGAGGAAAGCGCAGAGGAGCTGACTGAGTCAAGGATGAAAAAACACAAAGTCTTTACTAAGGGAACACAAATTAAAATACCAACTAGCCCTTTAAAAATTTTTATTGTAACAGTTGTATTCAAGTTAAGAAACCCTGACTTAATTTAACACCTTGAACTAAAATTTCATTTTCATTTATAAGCTGTTACATCTTTTTAATAGTATGTAATGGTTTTGTGGTGTCTGTTTTATGATCAAATGTGTACTATACTTTTTGTCACATTAGTTGCACATCTAAGAATTGTATCCAACTGAGAAATGTACATGTATACATATGTATATGCACCAAGACATAGGCTCGGCATAATATTTAGCCATTGGAATTTACCCAAATGTCCATTAGTGAAGAAGATTACAGTGCAATCATACCTGCAGTTGCTAACATAACTGTAAAATAAATAAGACTAAGTTTCTGTGTAATGATATGGAAAGATACTCAAGACATATGAAATGACAAATGATCAAGGAGCAGGATATTGACACTATAAAGCTCCTCACTCCATTGTTCTAAAGAGAAAAACGAGCATGTAGTTAGTATTATGAATTTTTTGGTAGAAGAAGGCTGCTGTTGAATGAGGGTTCACGTTGTAATATCACAGATGGTAAAAACCTGAGCAGAATTTGCTAAAATAAAGGTTCAGCAGACAGAGTAAAACACTTTGAGCTTTTGTCCATTTTATACACTAACCATCTGGAGCAGCTATAAAGCTCTTGCTACTCATTAGTAACTTAATGTTAGAGAAAATCAGCAGGGGCCTGGAGAGCTGACTCGATGCTTACGAGCACTTGCTATTCATCCAGAGGCCTGGGTTCAGTCCCCAATACACACATCAGTATGTAATGTATGTAACTCCAGCTCCAGGATGATCTGACATCTCTGGCCTCTGTGGGCACTTGCACTCATATACATGCTTACATGCAGAGACACATGCCTACATATAATTAAAATAATAGAAATAATTAGAAATATAATTCCAAAGAAAATCAGTAGAGGTTCTTATTAATTTACAGATGTTCATAAAGCAGGACTACATCATGAACCCTATCATCTAAAAGGTGCCTTATGAACTGTTCTCAGTTCTATTTTTAAAATTTATTGTTCAAAATAGATCTTAGTGAATTTACTCTATTGTGTGGCCCTTTGGAGCTTCTAACTCAAAGAATAGACAGACTTAAATAAAATGTTGAGCATAAGAAGTTTGCATGCTTTGCCACAGAATTCAGTTAGGGTCAGATATAAAAGGAGCATCGTGTTATAAGACATGAGATAAAAACTACTATTTTATAACACAAGAAGTATGAGCAGAAACTCCTTTAAACATTGCAGTAAGGTGATAAACTTGAAATCACACTTCCTTATATTTGCTTTACACAAATAGAAACCATTTCCTCTGAAATTCTGTTGAATAATCTTCTAGGTGCCAGTGAATCCAAAGCTCAGATGGTTTTTCCCCATGGTACAGTCAGTGTCACAGCCATTCAGTCCTGAATATCTAACACCATTAGCTTACTTAAGCATCTCTCAATTCAACAGTAGTTAAGCCGATGCAATTGCTAGTTTAAGAGTCTTTAAACTCTCTTGTTAGTTTTACGGATGATCCCTGTCATAAGCTTAGCATGGTGAATAACTAGGAAATTTCATGGTAGTAAGGTTTGTCTTTTTTTTTTTTTAAGACAGATGGTTTTGAAAACAGATTGAAATTGATTCTTGTCTGCTATGTTTGACATCTTATCATGCCACACTACATCTAGTCTTTCTTATAGTTTGAGAATGAAATTATTCTCAGTGCAGAGGAAAGTTGAAAAAGCATATGTATTGGGAAGGAGCTCATGCAAAGAGTGACGGCCGTTAGGAATCAAGGGAAAAGTATGCTAGATTGAAAGGGAGGTAGGGGCAGAGTCTGATGCCCTGGTTTTAGGCAAGAAAACATTCCCTTTGTTATAAGGTACTCATGGAGTAAAGCTGGAGATCTATTTTCCTCATGAGCTAAGTGAGCAAAATTGAGAAAGTTCTTATTTTCTTGGGCTTGAAAAATATCATCTAGAGGAGAACTACCGGGGATTGGGGAGGAGATAACAAGCAAAGTATGGGACTTGGCAACAGATTCAATAAAGAAAAATTAGTCCTGAACAAAGGGATTGCCCAAAAGTGATGGCCCATTTCAGGTTGAAATTTCTAATTCTTATTCAGAAAAATTGATCTTGGCAAAGAATCTGCACTAAGGAAAATTAGTGGTTTATGCTTATATAATGCAACTAGATTACATTTTTCTCAGTACTATTCTAGCCTTTATTCCTACTTAATTTAAATCACCAGAATTTTAGTATATTCATAAGTTCAGTTTGATGGGATATAATATATACATATATATATGTATATGTACATATACATATATATATGTATATATGTTTCCAAAGGAAGAGCAAAATAGACCTAGCTGTGCGGATCTCTTGTATGCTGTGATAAGCTCTTACCATTACCTCCCTAGTTCTTACATTTTTTTTTTACTCAAAAAATGTACTGATAGTATGAAGGTTCAGAATACTTAAGTTTATGTTGAATTTACTATATATCTTTTGAATATGAAGAGAAAAAATGTTGATACAGACATAGTTAAATCTTTGACTTTAAAGCCCAGCTTTAAATGTTAAGTAGTCATTAAGGCTACTGTTATAACAGTCGTTATCTATAGCAGAACTTCTTCAGATGTTCAGTCTGAACTGGACATCTCCTATATCCTAAAGCACCTAAAAGATTTACTGTATATACCTTCACTTATTTTTGTACATTTTAAAGGCTATTTTTTGCTGCTTTTCCAATGAAAAGGGGTTTCTTCCTATTAAGAATATTATTGACAATTGATGGGTACTAATTTCTTGTTTAAGAACAGTAATATGAACCTTTGGCTTTAAAGATTAGTTTGACTTATTTTCAACCATTTTGCTTTCCAAAGGGTAATTTAAAAAAACAACCAAAAACCTGTTACTTAAAAAGTGACGGCAATGCCTGAGGTGGCCATATTTCAAAATTGCTTATATAGAATTTTTGTCCTTGTAAGTTTTCTCTAGGAAGGAATGACTGTATTTTATTATAGTTTTTATTTTATGAAACTACTTTATTAAATTTTATTTTATTATTTAATATATTCAGCCCTGTTGGAAAACCACCCTTCTCCTTCAATGTGCATAAACCTTTACATTGGTTGCTTTTCATATGATATGATATTAAAGTTGAAAAATCAGAAAGTTTAAAAAACTGTAACATAAAAGCAAAGAACTGGTATTGAAGTATAAGGTTATTTGAGACTTAAACTTTTCTTGTTCTCTCTCCAGAACACAGAGACTATGTATCACAGCAAGAGATTGATTGTGTATAAGAAAGCATACTAGAATACGAGCTGGAGTACAGACATGCATCAAAATGTAGTAGGCTATATGAATTCAGTTTTAATTATAATTTTGTCAAGCTTATTATTTGTATTTTTGCATTATTTGGAAAGTTAATTGCATTTAAATTCCAATGGATAGCCCCTATTATTTCATTAAATTGATGCTTTGTAGGAAAAATTTCCCTATAATAACCCATAATTGGGATTACTGATTTACTGCTGAGAGTCAGACAAAGTGTTTTTAATAACAGTAAATCATTAATGCTGTTAGTACAGAATTAGACTTTCCCTGTGAGAATGAAAACTTCTATAAGAAAATTAAGCACTGGGCATTTGTTACTAATATTACGTTACTTGTTTGTTTTATCATTACACTATTCTAAATGGTAAAGGGGCAGCTTTTATAGTTCCAACTTTAAAATCAATCTGGATGCTGGAAAGTGCACTTAAGACCCTAGCTTGGGTTATTTGTCACTTTTTGGTATGAGAACACCTAATATTTTGTTAGATATATTTGTAGGCACAGACATTTAACAAATTTGAGGACTTAAAAATTAATCTGTAGCCTCAAAGTCACATTTTTTTTAGCTAAGTCAACAATTAAAAGCTTTCCTTGATACTTAAAAATGCCATATAGTGACTAGTTTTAACTTGCTCTTGGGGGAGCTTTTCTCTGGGATCTCTCCTTATTGTAATAGGACCTTAATGAATGTAACACACGGGTGAAAAGGGAGTATTCTAACTGAACTTGCCACTAACTAGCATTGACTTAAACTGGCAATCTCTTCAGATTAGTACAGTGCTTTAGGATTCTGTAGAATGTAGGTCATTTTGTTTACTGTTATATAGTGTGAACTTGAAAAAAGGTAATTCTGAACTGGGCATTTTTTAAGAACATAAATGTTCAGCCAAAAACCAAAGAGCAAAAGCAAACTTGATGCTTTAGATAACTTTACTGTGAACTAAACAATCTCAAAATGTGATTGTGTCTCCATCAGCTTGTATACTGTGTATAAGAATATATGCATTTCTTTTGTAGCCACGCCATGAATATTTTAATGTCCCTGTGTACTAAATGACTGCTCATCGACTATGCAGAATTTCAGAGGAAATAGAGAACTGATATACTTATGAAAGAAAATGTCCTCAGCTTGGTGACTAATTCTCCTGTAAAAAGATAAAAAGCATCTTAGAGCTAGTACCTTTGTGATTGTATTATTTCTGTGCACATTCCTAATTTCATTTTCATTCTGTATATGATATTGATATGTAGTTTATTTCTGTCTACCACTGTTTCTTCTTGACAAAATATGACTTGTGAATATTTTAATATCCTAAACACATACAAGTTTTCATTAGTAAACCATCTGTGATTAATCTTATGAGAGTATAACAGAAAGGCTGGGCAATCACAAATGTTTACCAAAGAAAATACAGTTAAGAACTCAGGAAAAATTAGCAGCACCACAGTATTTAGTCCATTGTTGAAGAAAACCAAGCTTTATTTAACACTAAGATTATCTTACGGTTTGTATGAGCTAATATGTTTGACTATCACATGAAAGTGTATGTTGAAGCAATAAAAGAAAGAAAAGATCAGTTACAATTATATAAGGCCTAAGGCTAAAACATTTATATGTTGAACCACATTTATGCAGTGTCAAACAGTCCCCTTAAGAACTATCGGAAAGCTGTGTCACAGTCTCCTGAAATGTCTGTTGCTCAGTAACAACACTTTTGAAGCAGTAACACTGAGCCTACTTATATGATACAAAAATTCTTATATTCATTTTCAATATCCAAATATATTTATTTTATTAGTTAATGGCTTCCTAATTAATATATTAAGCCTTTTAAACACTCAGTGCTGTGTTAACTATAGTTGTATATTTTTGAAATATTAAAAATTTTTAATAACACTTAGCATATTTTATTATAAAAACTACCAGGTAACTCACTGTTTAGAGTTTAAAGCCTAAGTAAATTATCATTAAACAATAACTTCAGAGGCATGGTAGTGTATACCTGTCATCCTAGCATTTGGGAGGCTGAGGCAATAGGAAGATGAATCTACCTAGAGGGTCCTTGTCTCAAAAGAAAAATTAAATATGCCAAAAAAACTACCCAAACCAGTTTCCCACTAAAGGATCTGTGAAAATGTTATAGGAAATGTAGTTATTAGGCAGCTGTATAGATGAACTATCTCCATTACCATCTGAAGCATCATATCAGAAAACATTGGTCTTTCATTTCCATTTTTCCCATCCTCCCACCCTACATGTTGTTCATCTGATTTTAATGTTGCATAAATATGCATTGTCTCATGCCTGTTTGTTTTGGATGCTGTGTGCTGAGCTGTAACAAAATGTTGCGCTTTTGGGGGTGGGGTATCTGTAATACAGCTGCTTGCTTTAAATTAGCAGATTCTGAATAGCTTTACCTGCATGTCTAAAATAAAGTATTGCATGTACTTTGTCTGATGTGAATGACTTTTTTCTACTCCATCCTTTTTGATAAAATAACATTTTATATTTTCATTTTTCCAGGTAATTTTAAAATTGTGATTTTTAAAAAATAACATAGAATTCACTATTTTAACCATTTCTGAGCCTACACTAGTGATAAGCATATTCATATTGTACAAACAGATCTCCAGAACTTTTTCATCTTGCAGAACTGAAATTACATAACTCATCAGCCAACCACTTCCCATTTCTCTCTCACTGAAGGAAGGCCCTGGTAACAACCATTCTATTTTAATCATTTCCCTAAATGATTTTGAGCTACAATTTCAGTGGGAACTTGTAAAAATTACATTTTGTATTATTAAGTTTATACAAACATTCAGTTTATCTAGTCTTAAAGGAATAAAATAAAATGTGTAAATTAGGTCTTTTAGAAAGGACATATATTTTAAATAATACATATTCAGAAAGCAACATTATTCTCTTCAGACAAAAGGCAGTGAGCACCCTGGAGAAATCTGATTACCCAGGGAATAGTTATGGGCCATTTTTATCTAGATGGGCTGAGAATATAAACTGTATAAAATTCAGTGCGGGGATCCTTTAACATATTAAAGATTGCATGAAGTTTTTAAAATGACTTAATTTTAAATTCTCATGTACTTTGTCTGATGTGAATGACTTTTTTTCTTCTCCATCCTTTTTGATAAAATAACATTTTATATTTTCATTTTTCCAAGTAATGTTTCAAGTTGTAGTTTTAAAAAAATATCAGAATTCACCATTTTAACCATTTTTGAGCCTACAGTATGAAATAAGTTTAGTAATTCAGATGTCACTCTCCATGTATTTGTTAAAGCCAAACATTTTTAAGCCTAAGACATTGGCATCACTATTCCACTGCCTCAAGAAACTATCATGAAAACAGACGAACCAGAATCCCATACAGAGCGCTCATTTATCAACCTCATACTCACTTGTGTCCATTTCATCTCTAATGCTTGTGTGTATTCCTAGCAGATCAGTTCCACACCAAACAAAATGGAAAGTACTTAATTTTGTTTTGGGCCTGCCTCAGCTTTTCCTAATGATCGGAGGGGAATCAATGCCTTCTTATAATTTGTTAAATTAGATCCAAAGAAATTTTATACTGGATGGTTCATAGGCCTTTTGTCTCAATTTTTAGCAAGCCTATTTTTTTTGTTTTTGTACTCCTTGCCATCAAAAACCAAAAATGGACTTTTTGATGCCATACACTTCCCCACATTCCTAGTTAGGTGATTACATTCTTGTGGCAATGTTTACCTTTTTCTTTTCTCCTCCATCTTAGATCTGTCACCTGATCACATTGAAGTTCAGTTGGTGGCAGGAGCAAGTTTACTTCATAGATTATACTACCTTTTGGAAAAATGTCCTTTCACTAAAGCTGATTTTCACCCATTTCTCATTACTAGACAAGCATACTAACAGGCATTCTATGAACTTTTTGGCTATAATATTTAGTACTAAATGTTAAATCCCTTCATTTAGATTTCAGTTGTGTAACTATCAGCTAATATATGTAGAAGCACTTTCTTTAACTCAGGCATTGAGCCTTAAACGCAATCTCAACACATGAAGGTAAGTACTATTTTTGTTTTCCAAATATGGAAACCACAGATTTTAAGTCATTTAAGATTACACTATGTAGTGCATTTCCTACCATTCAACCTAACATTCTAAGAACTCTGATGTAATATACTTTTCCTTTTCCTTGTTTTGTGCTGTCTCCTGATTAGGATGCAAAAGTAAGTTTATTATTGGATAACAAAATCTTACATTGTTTTCATCTATTAAAGGAACAATGTTGCCTTTTAATTATAAAATTGCTAGTAATAGTTAATCACTGACCTATGTGGTCCCTTTTTATTTTTGTAGTGTACAAAATTGGCCAGTTTGGAAAATTTTAACATACCTTTTTTAGATTTGGGTGATTTGGCTTTGACATTTAAAAACAAATATTCATTCTTACATAAGATGAAAAGGCTTTTTGTTTCATAGTGTTTCTTCTGCATGTCACCTCCACCAGTGGCAGTGGTTGCCCAAGGGAAGGCTAGAAAGGTGGCTGTTTCTAAACCATTTGCAGTAGACAGTTAAGAAAACCTAGACATTTCTCTAGATAATGTGCGACAAGGCAAACCTTATTCAAAGTTCTAGATGACTCACTAGAAATTGTGAAGAGGGGCTTTTTATTTGGGAGACATTTTGAATTTTAATATTTTCTGTATATAATTTCATACATTGCTAGTCAGTTTACAATGGGCTTGATTGCTTTTTGTTATTGCAGTGGTGCCTAGCTCAGAAATTAGGTATTTAGTAAATGCTGAAAACATTCTTCAATGTTTTAGGCATCAATCTTTGAAAACCACTGGCTGTCACTAGTAGAATTGCCTCCTTCAATCTCTGAAATGAGCATGCCCTTCATGTGAGCTTTTCATTTCTTAAAACTCTCCCTCTATCTGCTTACCAGAGTCTCACATTTTTCCTCCACAGGAAGCTGAAACCCCACGCAGTGTTCTTGAAGAAATTGGACTGACATAATTGTCCTCCCTTGCTGATGACTTCTTGTGGCATTTCACATACTGTAGATGGTCACTGCCTCTCATGTCCATGTTAGCTAATGGTGTAAGATGATGTCTTGTCAGTATTACTGTTTTGCTAAGCTGCTTCATTCAGGCCTACCCAATTTTTTTTAAAGGGAACTTTGGTTAATCAAATGATAAATTAAGGGACCTAAATACAAATTAGAAAGATGTAGAAAAAGTAACACTTCTGGACATTTTAAAGTCAGTCTCATAATTATGTGCATATATAAAAATGATATGTCTATATTCATGTATACCCAACAATCTGGCAAAATACATTTACTACTATACTTGAAAAAGGAAACTTAAATTCTGTGAAACCTGGTTTGACGAAACCAAAGACTTGAGTAGTATTTCAGTATATGTAAGAAGAAAGGAAATCTACACATCACGTATCAAATGAAAGAAAGTTTATTGAAAATTTAAGCAGCCAAATTTGTACCAAAGAACCTTATTTGGATACAACATACATTTTAAACAAAGGGAATCGATGCTTTAGAGGACTAACTTAGAATGATGCTATTTTACAATAAAATTAAGTATTCTGAATAAGTGGGACAGGGAACAAAGACTTTCCTGATCTTGAGCACATAATTTTTAAGGCCAAGGAACATTCGACTCCTGAGGTGAAGTTTTAGTGGTCATAATCATGTAGCTACTAAATTATTTTCAATGCCCCAAACTAAGTAGGATGGTAA
The DNA here is from genome assembly GCF_000317375.1 of Microtus ochrogaster. Classification (NCBI taxonomy): domain Eukaryota; kingdom Metazoa; phylum Chordata; class Mammalia; order Rodentia; family Cricetidae; genus Microtus; species Microtus ochrogaster. The sequence continues at coordinate 45,626,677 of NC_022026.1, read as the reverse complement.
ATTACCAGGTATGTTTCTCACTTCACGAAGTGTTACATAAAGTCATAATCTAAAGCATGAATGTTCCTTCTGGAGTGCTTGTTAAAGCCTTTTTTTTTTGCTTCCCCATTGCTTCCTTCCAATTATAAGTGCTACAAACTCGACAGCAGTTCCCTTTCCTTCCATATCACTGCCTAGTCATCGGAAGTCTTACGGAAATTTAAGATACCTTTCATAGAGCAAAGTGAGAGTTGAGTGAAGTAAATGGCATTAGTTGGCCCTCTATTTTTTCAAGCTATATAAATGCTCGGCATCACTTTTATACATACTGACACATACCTGAACACATCCCCCTGATTTCTACTTTGCCCTGTATATGCTAGGCTGGAGTAAGCTTTGCTGTGATTGTGAACAACTTTCAAGCCACTTGAACACTGTCTTATCACATCACTGATTAATAGTAATAAATGTTCTACAAACACTGTGGTGGTTCTCTTATCTCTTTCCAAAGTTTTGTCAAACTAGGGAGAGCTGTTGAAAGAAGGGTTCTGCTTTTTCGATACAGTGCTGACAATCCCTCTCATCTGACACCCCATTCCCTGCACTGGAATGTGATAGTGCTTGCAGACACACACAAAAACGGCAAAAGAGTCAAGGAATTTCCATGTACATCCAGCTCATTAAAAAAAAAATCACATGAATTCTATGCTATCAAGAACTTACAACGCATTTATTTTCAATTAATAAATGCCACTTTTAAAACCTTGATGCAATTGCCTTCTATACGCTTTCTGATTTAGCAACTCAGATTACTCCGGATAATCAAATAATATCCAAATGATGAATCCTCACTTCCTACATGAGGAAGTGCTAGCACATGCAACTGACTGCTGCCTAATGTAAGCAACAAGTCAAAACTTCCAGTTACAACAGTGATAATGGTTATGGGGCCTTCTGCTACTACGAATAGAAACCGGTACATTCTAAGCCTGAGGTATTTAAGAACGAGGAAAGGATTCTCAGCAAATGAAGTTGAACAGTCATCTGTAGATTTAAAGGGCTTTTGTGAGTGCAGCTGTTCACTGAAAAGCCTGTGGGCTTCTGTCAGTAATGTGGAGTTGAGTGGTAAGTGGTTTAGCACAGACACACAGGCACCCGATCATTAGAGTAAATGTAAGCTCAAAGTCACTATCGGGGTAATGATCTAGTCACAGGTTTTCTCAACTTCCCCTGCAGTCTGTACTGGCCAATTAACATTTGAGGGGAAGGTAATCACCTGTTCAGTTGTCTTCCTTTTCCATCATGATCTAAGAATATTTAGCTTTACGACCGGGGATGTACCTCAGTGGTAGAGCCCTTGCCTACCATGTTGGAAGCCTCAACATCACACATACAAAACAATCTTTACATAATCTTGGCTGAAGTTTGAACAGTATTTTAAAAGTACCGAATTTACTTAAAATTATTCAGCATTAATGAACCTAGTGAACCTAATCCATAATTTTTAGTGTGAAGCAAGCATTTAGAATCAAAACAAGTTGCATTTTCTTAAACATTTTTTAACATTTTGTGCCTTTTTTTTCTTTCCTGAAATGAGGCTGAGTCTCACTCCAGCCCTCACCACTCGGCCCCCAATTGCAGGGATTACTGGCATAAGCCACTGCACACAACCTGTATGCATCTTTAATGAACTCTCAAATGTCAGATTGCTAAATACCACGTGACTGAATCTCAAGGTCCAGAGCGACAGTGAAAGACTGAGAGGAGAGCATCTTGGGAACGCTAGGGATAATATACACGATCCTACATTCAGTTCTCCGCTGATCACTCTTCTGTGATTATTAAACCAGGACTGTTTTAAAGTGCATGGAGTCAGTAGTGACTCTAATTTTCTGGGAAATGACAAAATGCCTGTATATAAAGAACTTTCACAATACACTATTCAAAAAGGATATACACCACAACAGCCCCCAGGTGAAGGACAAACAAATCTAAGAGGGTCATCTTTAAAACTCCAACAATAGGGATATTGTCAAATAGATGTAGATGTATTATTCTCTATGTGGTAAGTAAAAATACGAATTCTGGGACTAGAGAATCAGGATTGATGAAATGAGACAATTAAGTGAAAAACATTAAAGCCATATGTGACCTTTGAATTAAAATATAATGTGTTGGGCTGGAGAGATGGTTCAATGATACTCTTCCAGAGGACCTGAGTTCGATTCCCAGCACCCAAATGGCAGCTCACAACCATCTATAACTCCAGTCCAAGGGATCTGACACCATCTTCTGGCCTCCGTGGGCACTAGGCACACAAGTAGTGCACACGAATACATGTTAGCAAAATGCCCATTTGCATAAACCAAAAGTAAAGGGTATGGACACTTAAGAATAACAAGGTGGGCTAGCAAGAGGGCTCAAAGGGTAAAGATATTTGGTGAGAAAGCCTCATGACCTCAGTTCAATCCCTGGATCTCACTGTGTAACTGACCCCTGAAAACTGTCCTCTGACCTCCATACCTGTGATACATTTACACAGAGAAAAAAAATACAGAAAACGAAAAAATACTAAAGTATTACTCTAATGTTAACTGATGCTCTCAAAGTTAGGATTACAAGTAATTTCATGTTATTATAAATACAATTTATCAAAAAGTATGATTTACATCATAGTATTTAGCTAGCCTTGTCAAACTACACAGGTGAGTTAGCTGCCATAGAAAGACAGATTGATATTTAAAAACAACCAAGTTTATTTAGATTTGGGACTCTGGGTGGTTTTGTCTCTACTACCTGACTTCCTCCTGCCATGACTCCTGGACCTCGATGAGCTCCGGCTCCAACTTCGGCTCCTGCTTGGACTCCTACTTCGACTCCGGCTCCTGCTCCTGCGGCTCCTGCGGCTCTGGCTCCAGGGGCCTGGACTGTGATCCCTCCTTCTTCCTCTGCTCAGTGAAGGGCGCCTCTCACGACTTTTTGTCACATGTCTGTGAGACTTCTTACCCCTGTGAATACTACTGCTGCTCTTCCTGTCAGATTCACCGTTTCTCTTGTGGGAGAGGTCTGGACTCAGGCTCCTTCGTCTTCTTGACCTGCTGTAGTAATCATAGTGGCTGGTCCTTTCCCTCCTCTCCAAATTCTTACCAAAGGAGGAGCTTGTCCAATCTGAAGACAGGTAGATGTCTCTATTAGCTTCCCTAAATTCATTGTTGGGGTTTCTGAACACGTGAAGAAAGTTGCAGTGTTTTCCTCTTGGACACTGCTGTACTTCAAATAAGCCTGTGAGGGCGAGTGAAGAGGCAGTGATTATCACTATGCATTACTGTAAGTCATTCTTCTGAAAGCAGATGAGTTTCTCAAGTCTGGGTGTGTCTGCACTGTTTCTTATAGTGTACCATGTAGATAAACTGATGCCCTCATTTGCTGCCTATGATTGCAAGAACACTCAAATGCTACAAGGTACCCTAAAAAGGTCACCAACTAGTTTTAATTAACCAGAGCATCTGTGTCTTGTGGTGTCAACAGAGTGCTACTGAACGCATGGTGACATCATCCACTGACTCAAGAACTGGACTTTGCAATCCATATATTAGCTGTTTTCTGAAAGCATATGTTGGTCAGGAAAAGTCCAACATAGGTGGGGGATCCTGCAATGTTATTTACATAAGAACATAATACCCAGGTATGATGGCACACTAATGTCCACAGCCTGCAATACATGAGGTCCTGTCTCCAAACACACAGATACAAAGAAAGAGGGAAAACAAAAAAGAAAGAAGGCCTTTGTGGCTGAAGGTAAATAAAACGAGCTAGCATTTGCAGCTGACCTCTGAGATCGGGTAGTGGTATATATAGAACCATCAAGAAATTTCTAGAGCTGACTAATAAAAGATATAATGTGACTAAAACTGGGCACCCACCTAGGGATCTCTCCAAAGAAGATATTTCTGAAGTTTATTATTAGTAATAATAATGATTGTTGTTAGAAATGAAATAAGACTCCTAGTTTGAGGTTTCAAAGTTATACTCAAGGATATCACTGGACTCACACTGCACCTTGAGGAACTAACAAAACTAAGTGCCTAAAAAAATACACTGCCATCTTGTTTATCTGCCCAACCCTTGAACTTAGGGTAATGGTGGTTCTTGTTTTTAAATCCCAAACACACACACATTTTCCCAACACAGTTCTCTGTGTAGCCCTGGCTATCCTGGAACTCACTCTGCAGACCAGGCTAGCCTCAAACACAGAGATCCGCCTGCCTCTGCCTCCTGAGTGCTGGGATTAAAGATGTGCACCACCACCATCCAGATTTTTTATTTATTTTTAAATTTTTAAGTCATATATATATTTGAGTGTTTTGTCTGCAGTTATATATGTGAACCATATACATGCCTGCTACCCATGGAGTCAGAAGCTGTCAGAATCCCTAGAACAGGAGTTACAGCCAGTGATGAGCCAACATGTAAGTGCTGGGAACTGAACCTGGATCCTCTATAAGAACAAGTGGTCTTAACCACTGAGCCATCTCTGTAACCCCTGCTTTTTGATAGCTATCACATTAATTAACCAATTAATTATTTAAGAAAAGGTCTCATTATATAAAGCCCATGCTGGCCTTGAACTCACAATCCTGTCTTGGCTTATCCCAATTTTGGAATCGAAAACGACATCATCCATGCCCATCGTAATTTGTTTTTAATGACAGCATTTATTAAGAAAGGGCTGCTAAAGAATTAGACTTGCTTGATACAAAGCACCTGAGAAGGAAGAGTGGCGAAGCACAAGGAGCAGGCAGAAGCACACCCCTGAGTTAAGAGAGCTCTGTGTCTCTTCGCCTGGGGAACTTCCACACTTCTTTGGCTAAGCATGCTTTTAGAAGGCGGAACATGGTGAAGCCTTCAAAGCGGCTGGTAACTCTCAGCAGTGCTGAATCATTTCCTGGTTTGGCTGCTGAGCTCAGATGAGTCAGTGGAACTGAGAGCACCCAATGTACAACTTAACTGATCCACACCTACTAACGGTCTCAAATGCACAAGAGCATGACTTCAAGTAACGTGGGAAGTGTTAGCCACGGGGAATGTTTGTGGTGTTGATGGTGGAAGATTCCTTAGGGATCAAGACTGAAACAGCCAGCTCAAGTGAGGAGAACCAATAAATAGGAAACGCCTCATGTGGGGATCTTTGGTTTAGACACCTCACTGTCACACACAGAAGCCACGACTGGGGATCTGAAGACTGAGATTCAAGCCGCAATTCTGTCACCAATCTATTGTGACCTCAGTCATTCCAACCACATAGTGACCCACAGGCCTGTACAGATCTTAACTATGGTGTCCTTTACATAACCAGTCTGCTCATCTGTAGTATGAGACAAAAACTGCACTTCATCCCTTTAAAACATTGTTTTCTTCCTATGAAGATTCCTTTGTTTCGTGCAGCAGTGGGGGAGGGGTGTCACTACATTGGCTTTTACCACAAATTGCCATTTTCCACCGGGTCACTGGGCAGAATTCGCACTGAAGCTGTCGTCCTGCATACCATCGTCCATTAAAAAGAGAAAAAGCTGCTTGACAGTCTTCTTCCCTTGGAAGCAAAAATCAAAGGTTGTGCTTTTAACTCTCATAGGTAGAACAAACCTATTCTGAATTAGCCCTCTTGTCCATTTACTGTAGGACTACCAAGTTCAGATCTTGTACTGCCTAGGAAGTCTTCAGAGTACTCAGGTTCCCACAACCTAGTTTATTCAGGGACCTTTGTCATTAACCCCCTGAAAGGTTTGGTCATAAGGAAAGTGGCTGGTATCAAAGCTTCTTAATCTGCAAGATTAGACCATTAAATCTGCAGAACCATGCTTCTCAGCTAGGACTGCTATTCTTCTTATTACAATGGTTAATTAAAACCATCAGCCATGGTACCACTTAGAGAAATGACAATACATCCAGGAATGATACAGGAACTACATTGCTAGCTGGTCAAATGCAGACTATTTGGAGTTTTAACCCCTTGTACCTTAGGGATTTTCTACTCTATTCTAATTAGCCCTCTTTCACTTTGTATTTTAGTTGTGAGAATTATAAAATATATATAAAACCATATTTATAAAAGAATCAAAAGTACTTAAGTATACAAAAAATGAAAAAGTATTATTTTCAAAACTTGGCCACTTCACCATGAGCTCTTCATATTGACATTTTGAAAAGTACCATGCATAGGAAAGCTATATATTCAGCAACATCAAAAGAACATAATACCCTAAGTATGATGAAACATGAAGATGCATGTATGTTTATAATACTTACGACTGGTACTGAACATACACATTGCCGCGCAGATGAGGTTCCAAGTTGCAGCTGACCTAAGGAACAAAGAATGATGTTAACAAAAGAAAAAAAAAAGTTTCCAAAAGAAGCCAACTATCAAATGCATCTTGTGCAAGCTTAGCCCCTCGAAGAGTCCATGTAGATTAGTTACACTCAAGGCATATCTAAGCACCTAACAACATTGCAGACCTTAACTGCCTCATCTCCACTGAGCCTTGTCTGTCATTTTTTAAACCCTAAAAGTACGAAATGCTTCAAAGATATATAAAAACAGAGTACCGGAAACATGGTTCCGCAGTTAAAAGCATTTGTTAGGTGGGGGCATGGGCTGTTCTGTCTGGAATACATATGTATTTTATATGTGTAGATTTCTAAGACAAATGTACACATTTAGGCATACATAAATTATGTATGTGCCAGATAGGGAAAATACATCGCATACATAAATATATAAGTATATACTAACCAAAATGGTATATATAATAATTATACATACTGATTCAGGTGAGTCCAATACATAGCCTCCTGTGAGCCACATGTTGACAGTTATGAACGTGGAAAAACACAAAAATCACAGTTCAACAAATCCTTTTGTTTTTGTTTTGTAACTCGATTGCAGTTCTCAGGCATGAACTCTGTAGATGACATTATGTCACAATGTCAAAGGTCTAGACATACTTGCTAGTATTGGTTTGTACCTTTGAAATTTTTTAACCTTGTTTTTGAGACAGGGTCTCTACATAATCCTGACTGTCCTGAAACTATGGAGACCAGGCTGGTCTCAAATTGACAGAGATCTCCCTGCCTCTGCCTCTCAAGTGCTGGGATGAAAGGCAAGCTCCACCATGCCTAGCTCTACATTTTTTATATACACATGGTATTTTTATTTTTTTTCAAAGTGTCAATACAAGCTTAATGATTCAACTACTGTATACTAGCTATATCAAATCACATTTCTGTATCTACTCATGACTATGCAAAGGGCTTCCACTCTCCCCCTCACAAAGTTGTCTCTGTAGGTATAAAAACCTCTCCAGTCTTCGTAAGCAAAAGCATGCTAATTTATAGATCCCTAATTTGCTAGGCAGTGCACAAGCTGCTCTGAGAGGCAGCTGTACTAAGTCTTCTGCCCAATCGTGAAATTAATACAATTTATACCATATAGGTGTGAAGAATATCTCATTTTCATGTGTTGCCCCTACTATAAGTACGGTTAAACAATTGATCATTGCCTTCAATTGTATAAAATGACATATAATCCTACCATGCCGGATGGTGGTGCATGCCTTTAATCCCAGCACTTGGGATGCAAATGCAGAGGAAACTCTGAGTTTGAGGCCAGTCTGGTCTACTGAGCTAGTTCCAGGACAGCCAAGGCTACACAAAGAAACCGTTTTGAAAAACAGAAAAACAAAACAAAAATTCCTACTAGTGTTTAGCTTTTATCTTCATAATGAAGCTACAATGTTTTGTTTCAGGGTGTTGTCATTAGAACATCCAAAGGGTGACAAGACTCCTACTCGATTTGTAACACCATCTTTAGAAAGAATAAAGGGCCTTAGGAGTCTATGTCAACTATGTCTAGGGATCTTAAAATTCACTTAATCTAGTCAGGCTTGGTGGCACAAGCCTAAAATCCCAGTAATAGCAAAGTGGAGGCAGGAGAACTACTACAAGTTCAAGACCAGCCTGAGCTGCAAAAATACAAAGTGGTACAGCACTGATGCCCAGCATGTACAAGGTCCTAGGTTCAATTGTCAGAGACACGTAATGAAAATATTAATAATTTAGTTCCATGGTTTCCAAAGAGCCATTGATTTTCCATAATGAATTTGATGTTGTGATCATTTCTGTACCACAAATTTCCTAAACAAGTTTCTTTTCATTTGTAACAGTCAATGGGATTAGTATGACCCCTATCATCCTGTTTGCTTTCGAGAAAAAAATGTTGTGGTGAGCGGATGCAGCCTGTTACATGTAATAACACAACTTCCACTAACCTCCCTGAAACCCACTAGCCCTACCCCATTGTGCTGGAGACAGAACCCAGAGCCTTATACATGCTAGGTAAGCACTCTATGACTGAGCTACCAATCTGAAGTTCTGAATACAATTTCACCATTACCACTTCACAGAAACAGTAACCAGAAGGCCGTATGAGAAACCACTGCTGTTAGCCAGTCTCACTGTTGAGAGGCACACAAGAGATAAAACGACATCTGAAGAGCAAACAAACTTGTTTCCAATTTGGAACTAGTTCTTGTAGACCAGGCTGGCCTCGAACTCAGAGATCCGCCTGCCTCTGCCTCCCGAGTGCTGGGATTAAAGGCATGTGCCACCACTGTCCAGCTTATACCTCATTTCTGACAGCAAGAAAAAAAATCCTACAGCTTTATTCCTACTTTTCTCCAAAACAAGGGACATTTCCTTTGTCCTCATATAACAGTCATTCAGGTTCAGATATGATCAAATCAAGATAAGCAGGAGGCCTACGTATTGGGGCTCCCTCAGAGTGTCCCAGGAAGAGCAGCAGCCAGACCTCACCTTACTGAGTGAAACTGAATGACAGTGTATGTAACATTGTGCTAGGTGAGGCACTGAAAGGAGAGGAAGGGAACCATGTCCATTGCAGACAGCAGCTAAGTGAAGGCTTGCATGGCTAGATAAGCAAGCCTGACAATCAAGTCAGACTGCTGGACAGAGCTACATCACAAAGGCACTGAAGAAGGGTCCTTCCCGACCCAGACTCTAGCATTCCAACAACATGCTAGCACAGGTGAATGACTTCCTGCAGTATCTACATGGCATTGGCCAGAGTGGGGGTGAACGGGAAGACTCGAGTGGCATTTACAAACTGCTGGCACGCTCAGCACCAGGCCAGACATATACTGGCACATGGCTCCAGCCAGGCTAACAGCCTGAGCCCTAGCTCTGCCCTGTATTATAGGATATTTTATGGGAAGGTGTGCCTGGCCCCTTCCCAACCTGTGCACACCTTAAATTGAACCACTTTTCCCACGTTCTTGAACTCCGGCAGGACATCGTGGTAGAAGTCTAGGAACTGCTGGTAGGTCTCTTCCTCACTGTACTCCAGGCTTGAATCGGGGTCATAGTCATCCCTCCTGCACTGTTCCATTCCAAACGTTGTAAACATGCTCTTAATAAGCAAGGTGGGACTTGACGTGGGGAAGTTGTGTTTACGTGAACACCTGGGAAGAAAGCAAGCAAATTCACTTGTCCGATAACTAAAAGTAACATTAAAAACAACCAAAAACTCTGTATCATGGTTGTTTCGACTTAACTGTGAGATAATGAACACTGCTTTGATATCCAGTTACAGCACACAAGAAAACTGTCCTAAGACTGTTTCTCACTGAAATAAGAGATTGAGAATGGTTTCTAAGGTCATATGCCATTCAGGAGCTTTTGACTCTATTCGGAACGATTTCTCCACATTGAACCATAGGAAAAGGAGGTCCAACAGTGTAACAGCCTGCAGTGACGGGAATCAGAAGCTGCATGGGAGACTCGAGGTGAGAATTAGCAATACGATTTTGCTTGGACACAATTCTCAACTGGTTTACAAACTTAGGGAATGCGGTAACCTGGACCAGTGAGGCAGCTCGGTAGGTAAAAATACTTGCTGCATAAAGCCTGATGATCCGGATCTGATCCCTGGATCTACTTATCCTCCCTCCTCCCTCTGTCTCTGCCTCACACACACACAAAATAGTAATGATAATTAAAACATTGTTTAAGCTGGGCATGGCAGTAGGCAGTTTTAATCCCGACACTCAGGAAGCAGAGGTAGGCAAATCTCTATGAGTTCTACAACAACTTGTTCGGCATAGCAAGTGCCATGCCAGCCAGTGTCTGTGCGGGACTGCCTTGCTACTTTAACTGATTTGGGGAAACCTGCCTTAACCATGGGTGGGACTATTCCCTGGGCAGGGGATCCTGAACTATCTAAAATAGAGAGATCAAACTGAGCATACACATGCAAGTATGAAATCGCAGCTCTCTGCTCTTGACTCTGGCAGTAATGTGACTGGCAGCTTCAAGTTCCTCCCACCTTGGTTTCTGCACAATCATGGACTGTAGCCTGGAATTGTGTGCCACATAAACCCCCTCTCCCTTAAACTGCTGGATATTTTACCACCACAAGAAAAAGAGTCAAAACACAAAGGCAGCTGAAACATAAAGAAGCACACCTCCCCAAATCATGTGACTGAGAAGAGCCTGATCCTAGAGAGCTGGGTTAACCTGGCATGTGGTCATTATAAAGTACAATAAATATAACTTAATTTTTTATTCACAGAAGGTACCCAAAAACTGTGCAGAACAAGTTCTTTTCATAGTTTAAAATGGACCAAAGTAAAGCTGACTAGGCTATTCCAGAGAAATTTTTTAAAAAATCATATATATGAGTTCATTTTCTTATTTACTCCTTTCTCCTGAAGTGCACTGGTAGGAGGAACTAAATAGTGCAAAGTCCTAAATAAACTTTTTCCTGGTTAGGGTTCTAATTAAAAAGCAGTAATACAGGGTGGTGGCGGCACACACCTTTAATCCCAGCACTTGGGAGGCAGCCTGGTTATATAGAGTTTCATCAAGGACAGCCAAGACTACACAGAAAACCATGTCTCGAAAAACAACAACAAAATCAGTAAAACAAAGCTAGGGAGAGAAAAACTTAGGAAGTAAGTTGTGGAGTAGGATATACTGCAAGGTACAGAGTGATACAATGACCCTGGTCTGAACAATAGCCATCCTGATCCACAGAGAGGTCCAGAGTAAGGCCCTGTTACAAAACAACAAAGATATAATTAAGGTGTCTCTGCAGCCTAGCACCCAATTAGTGTTGTTCTCAACCTTAGCCAGAGAAACTCCTTTTGTGGTGGACAGTGGTTAGTAAATGGCCAAACTGCTGAATGCTCGACTCTAAACTGCTCCAAGGCTCATGGAGGAATGGAAAGGGGGGTGGAAAAAATGTAAGAGCTGGTAGATGAGGCTGAATGTTGTGAAACATGGCTTCTAGCACACAGCATGGCCACTGCATCTGTGAACTCAAAGCAGCTATGGCTACCTTTGTAAGATGTAGCAGTCTGAATGAGAATGCAGCCCACAGGCTCATGTATTAATATAGAGGTCCCTAGATGGTAGACTGTTTAGAGGATTAGGTGGTGTGTCACTTTGAGGTTTCAAAAGCCCACACCAGGCCCAGTCTGTCTGTCTCCCCCACTACCCCCGCCACTCTACCCCTTATGGCCTCTGAATCAGGATATAAAGTGCTCAACTACTGCTCAGCACCATGTCTGTCTACTTCCCATCATGGTGATAATGAACTAAACCCTCTGAAATAATAAGCAAGCCCCCAATTAAATGTTTTCGAAGAGTTGTCTTGGCTAGGCCATGGTCTCTTCACAGCAACAGAACATTAAGACACCACACCTGCATAAATTCAAGCACATCAACATTCTAGCATTGATAGAGGTGAGGTATTAAAGGCCTTGTCCCTAGCCATCAACAGCTGCTGGGGATAAGGGACTTCCAGGATGCAGCTACTGGGAAGTTGCCAATGATGCAATAAATAACTATGCACATACAAGCAAAACTAATTAAACTCAGTGGATTACTTTAAAAAGAAAAGACATTATTTAAAAAAGAAAAGACATAAAAACAGAAAGAGGATGTATTGGGAAAAATGGATCCAGGGAGTGGGAGGGGAATAAGAGGGTAATGGAGGTGAATATGACCAAAATATAGTTTAGACATGTATGAAATTGTCAAAGAATCAAACAACAACAAAAAACTATAACCAAAAAGTTGAATGCACAAAAGCAAGCTTCCAAAGTGTTTCTCTGCCCGGCATGGTGTTTATATGCCTGGAATCCTAGCTACTCAGGAGGCAGAGACAGGAACATGACAAGTTCGAATTCAGCCTGGATTACAGATCAAGACCTCCTTTTGTTAGAAAAGGAAAGAAACAGAGGCATTTCTTTGGCATCTGCTGATCCTTAATAGAGATGATCCAGCTATGCTATTTGGAGCAAATGATCCAGCCTCTCCACCAAAGGGAAACACTACAGTCTATCTGTATGAAAGGGTGGCACTGACTTTCATAACCACTAACTATGCAGCTCTATGCACCTCAGCACTTGACAATGCAAATAGCTATGTTTTCTCCCACTCTGATAGTGTGATGGTAAAATCTCATATGCCTTATGACAATGCTAAGAAGCGGTCACAAACTAATCTGACTACAGCCTATATTTTTTTGAACGACTGACTATCAGAGATGGAATCTGACAGGGATTTTCCTGATGGAATTTTCCACAGGGATTATCTGTCCAGCATTCATAAAACTACTCAATACACCTGTCTTCTCATGTCCAACAGGAGAATCCTAAATCTGGCTTCCACAGGCCTTAAATCTCAAGGAAATTAGAGACACATCACAAACCTTAAAGGCAGCTTGGCTCAACTACCCATGTGAATGTGAACTAAAGTCGGGGCTCATTTATCTCTGGAAGGCCATCTGTCCAGCATCTTGCTTTAGCAGCAGCGGTTTTATGCAGATCATTATTTATTTACTGTGTGGTTGGACCCATGCCATGGTAGAAGTGCGAAAGTTACAGCAACACTAACAGGAGTCCGTTATCTCCTTTCACGATGTAGATCCAGAGATCGACTTCAGGTCCCCAGGCTTGGCAGCAGGCACCTTTACCCACTGAGCCATCTCACTGGCTCATACGCAGATCATGGTTTACTATTGCTTTTTGAGAATGAATTTAGGGAAAAAAAAACGTTCCTAAGGTACCAAAGGGAGGGTAGCCTCCTTCCCTCAGTTCCACAGATCCACAAAAGGAGCCTTTCTATCTCTTACCAGACTGAGCCCTTTCCCAGATATTCTGGCCATTCACAATTCCAGCCATCAAATCCAGTATCTAAAGGCTCCTCAAAACTAGAGTTACCCTAGCGTCTGAAATCCTGATTCACTCAATTTGAGGTGAGACGGACTGATTTTGTTAACCCTTTTTCCTTTTTTACTTGATTTCATTATGTGTCCAGGGTTAAGAACTACTATTCTCTTTTAATTTTTAAAAAGATTTTAACATTATTTATGTGTACTTGTGGGGGGTATGCATGAGTACAGGTGCCTGCTGAGGTCAAAGAACAGTGTCAGATTCCCTGGAGTGTCCCGGGACACTGATGTGGGCTGTGGGAACTGAGCTCAGGTCCTCGGAAAAAGCAGTACCTGTTCTTAACAGCCAAGCCATCTCTCCAGCCCCAAACTATTATTCTTGAAAACTAAAAGATAAATGGGACATAGTGACACACAACTGTAATCTCAGCAGTTAGGAGGTGGAGGCAGGATGAGCAGTAGTCCAAAACCAATTGTGGCTACAAAGAGTGTTCAAAGCCAGCCTGGGCTCTATGAGACTATCTCAAAAGACCAAATGATTCCTGGATGTGGTGGCACATACACAGGGAGACCAAAAAATAAATGAATGAATGAATGAATGAATGAATGAATAAATAAATAAGCAAGCAAGCAAGCAAGCAAGCAAGCCAGCCCAGTGGTTGGTCAACACAAAACAAACTCAGTAGTATTTTGGAAGGTTTTTTTTGTCTCATAATGCTTTGTCTAGGCATTTCTTCTGTTACTATGCAGGCCTTTTGCTTATATATTATAGTTTCTGGTTTTGTGTTTTTATAGGATTTCTGTGCATGAGAATGTGTATTCTACATCTGTATCTGTTTTTTTTTCTCTGGTTTTTTTCTGTTATTTTGTACTATTCTGGTTTGTCATTTATTTTTTAGATGTCTGCCTGTCTTCTAATGAGAGAAAGAAAGGGTGTAGATTCTGGTGAGTGAAGAGGTAGGGAAAGATCCAGGAGGATCTGGGGGAGGAAAAGTCATGATCAGAATGTTATTATATGAAGAAAATCTTGTTTTCAATTAAAAAAAGAAGAAGAAAAAGGTCTTCCTATGGCTGTGGAATACAAAGGATCCACTCTGTTAAACCTATCAAGTAGGCAGGGCAAGAAGGCACCACATACCTTATGGAGAACATTTCACACTGAAGCCTATGCCTCTTCCAAAACTCCGACACTTTCCATCATTTCATTCTGACACAAAGCAAAATCCATTACCTATCGCCAAATCTGCAAGCTCCCGTTTTTGTGTAGAATGGACAATTGGCTCGATCTTTCTCCAATACTCTCACATCCATGGGCGGTTCTGGGTTCTGCCAGGTGCCACCATTTTCCAACTGTTAAAAATAACCACGACTTAACTGATGATGTAAAAGCCCATCAAAGACTTGTTTGTCCAAATAGTCAAATATTTTAATCAAGAAGAAAAATGCTTTCATATATAAACATGCATAGTTAATTACAATAAAATCTTAAGGGCAATTGTTAGAAACATGAGCTTTTCTTCTTTCTTGGCTCCCAGTCATTTTCCTTGATTGGGGGTTACTTAATGCTACCAGATACAGTCATGAAGGTCTTCTTTCTATCCATCTATTCTGAAAGGGTCCATGGTCATAGGGAGCCACCAGAGAGAAGTACAGTTACTCTGAATCAAGGTGCGTAAACCAACCATTTGGGACCGGTAGTATGTGATGTAACTCACATACATTTTTAGAACTTAATACAAGCATAGCCCATGGGGTGATGCAATACCATCATCAACCGTCTTCTATTGTTATATAACTGCAAGGTTACAAAAGTGATTCCAGGTATAGGTATACAGAAGTAATCCAAACAAAATACCACAAAACTCATGTTTTTGGAACTATTATTGTTCCTAATGAAATATTAATTGATCTCGAAATCTTTAAGACGGTGTCTCTCCATGTAGCCCAGGCTAGCCTCAAACTTGTCATTCTCCTGCTTCAGCCTCCCCAGGGCTAGATGACTGGAACGTGCACCTCTACCTAACTCAAAGTCTTAATGAAAGGTTGTGAAAATACCTCATTTTCAGCCTGATCCAGCATCTTCTGCACAGCTTCCTATAAGTGGTGCAAACATAGAACTAATGAAAACCAGGATGTCAGGTAAGTCATGTCCGGTTTCTCTAGTTATGAACCTCATATATGACAACCCACACATGAACACACATACAAAAGGCTTCTGGTTCTGATTTCCTTTCTAAGCATATACCTCCTAAAAAGCTTTCAAAAGATATATAGCTTAGAATTTTTATTCAAATACAAAATTTGAATAGAGCACATTGCAAATATTGAAGTCATAATAGCTTCAGTAGCATATCTGTACATAAATACCATGTTCTAGCTCTTGAGATATCAATGACTATATTTTAAAAGTTAGGTTAAACATCACAACTATTTAACAGAAGCAAAACTATGACATGGTGAGTAGTATTAGGATTTAAGAGAAATCTCAAACCTTTAGTAAGATAGAGGAAGTCCAATAAGGTAGCAATAACTCTCTAAGTAGTTGGATTTAAATACATATAGTCAGGTACCTTAGCGCCTTAAAACCATATAAACAACTGTGTTTAGCTGCTTCCTTGGTAAGTCTGCCTCGTCCTGGCAACTTAAAAGTCATTGAAGCAGTCAGGTAGGGTGGCACAGGCCTTTGATTCCAGCCGTGAGAGGCAGAGGCAGGTGGAGCTCGGGTTTCTAGGCCAGCCTGGTCTACAGAGTGAGTTCCAGAATGGTTGGGGCTACAAAGAGAAACTCTATCTCGAAAAACCAAACAACAACAACAACAAAAAAAAAAAGAAAAACAAACCAAGTCATCGTAGTTGAATGTGATCAAAACAAGTTCTTTTGGCTTTGGTTTTGGCTGAGGGTTGGAAATCAAACTCAAGGTTTTACTTTCGCCAGTAAGTTCTACCCCAGCCCCTCAATGGACCTCTAGATCTCCACCTATGCACCCTTATCCTCCAAACCTAAACATCCCCAGTCACTGGCACTGCCATTTTCCCATTTGTTTAGAAAAACAAACAAAAATGACACCTAAAACATGACTTCTGCTCCTTTTCCTTCTCCCTGCCATGCAATTTGCCATCTAGTCAGCCCTGTTAACTGTGTGCGCGTCTGTCTGAAGCTCTGTCCTCATCGGAGCCACCGTTATCTCCGGCCCATTGTAACCGGTCATCCTATTTCCTCTCTGGCCCCTGTTCTTTGTAGAGAAATTGGGGTGTTCTGTCGGAGGTGACATTGCTAACAGGATGAAGTCACCCCTTGTTTAAAAGCCCTCATCATAGTATGGTAAATAAAACCTAACTTTTAAATCTAAGAGGCTCGTGATCCTCCTGCTTCTACCTCCTTCAGCAAATCCCAAGGAGGGTGACACCAACACAGTAACCTGGGCGCAAATAACCTGGGCAGAGACTGACTAGGCAAGCAGGGGGCCTGCTTGGGTCTTCACCAGGACTTCTGCGCCATGTTATGGCTGTTAGAGCTTGGTGTTTTTGTGGGACTCCCAACAGTGGGAGCCACTGTACCTCTGACTCTTTTGCCTGCTCCTAGGACTCTCTTCCTCCTACTGGGTTGCCTTGTCCGGCCTGGATGAGGGCTTTTGCCTTGTCTTATTGTATCTTGTTTTGCCCTCTTTGACTCTTGTCTCTTGGAGGCCTGTTCTTCCTGTTCTTCTCTGAAGAGGAAACTGAAGGGTCTGGGGAGAGGGGGAGTAGAGGGAGGGGAGACTGGTCTAGTTGTATTGAGAGAAGAATCTATTTTTAATTTAAAAAAAAAAACCTAAGAGGCTCTGCATGATCTGCCCTTCTGATCCTCTCTACTTTCTCCCAGGGCTCACCCCAGTCTCCTGTGGTCTCTAAGTTTCAGGTGCCCCCAGGTTCCTTCCTCCCATTATCCCTATACTCGAGTGCTAATGACTTCAAACACCACTTTCACAGAGATTTCCTTGGCCAGGTAATCCAAATAAGTATCTTGACCCCCATTATTCTACTATCCGTTCTTTCTTTACTACTGTTCTTAAAATGTGTTTTGCTGACCGCCCTCTGCCCCTCCCATCTAGAAAAGGTCACTCTAGGAGAGCCGGGACTGTGCTTTTCACTGCCTGTCTCTGTCCACCCATGCAGTGTCCGGCACGCAAAGAAACACACATCGCACATTCCTTTATATGTATGTGCTTTATACATGGATTTCATTTTACCCACTTCTTAACCAGGCTCCCTTTAAAACAAAAGCATTTAGAAGAAGCCTTAGCTTTTAACTGATCCATGAAAGTTGAAGAATATTCTCCTGTTAAAACAGGAGAATATTCTCCATCTCTGTAAAGTACTGACAATCTAAACAATTGTGCCCCTAACATCCCCATCTGGAAATTGCCTCATCTGGAAGGCAGTGCCCAAACAAGGTGCCAACACCCTGTACCGGATTTGCCACCTGAGACACAAAACTGGTTGTGGAGACTGCTGCTACCTTTCCATGACACATATACCTCTTCCCATTCTAAGATGAGTGACTACGGAATATCATGCCGTTCAAATTTGGTGATGCTAAAGAAAAGAAGGAATAAAGAATATCCTCAAGAATCAGTCAAGGGAAGATAAGCAGTGTTATATTTGAAAGAAATACACTGTAGAAGGCCAGCAGGAAAACAAACCCATAAAATGTACATGAGATATGCAAATACAATACAGAATTTCCTTTTTTGTAAGTAATAGTGAGGGTTATTAAGGAAAGGTTTTTAACAAAGATTTAAGCATAAGCATTAAGAGAAACATGTAAGAAAAGGACAGTAGCATTATGTCCTAGAGTGCACACAGGTTTCTCAAACAGAAGGTCCCTTGGAATTTCTTAAATGACTGCCATTTGCTTTGACAACAAAGTTAGATAGAACAGCAGATGCAATGACAAATCTATTTAATTCCTTAATGCCTAACATCCTGAGATTCTATTAAACTAATTCTTGCTGAGATGCCATTAGCTGTTCGCATATGAATTAAGAAAGCGTGCAAACTAGTCAAGATACTGTTCTTCTGTGAAGAAGTCAACACATATACAACAGAATCATAGAGAAGTTAACACTTGCTACAGCGCGGTACAGAGCGTAGAGCAGGGCCAGGTGCCCGGTTTACAGAAAGGGTTTACTAGAACACAGCCACATCCATTCATATACATACTATTTCTGTCTGCTTTAGGGTGCACTGGCAGAGCTGGATGTCCACAGAAGCCAGACAGACATCACAGCTAAAACATTGACTAGCTGCCCCTTGGGGAAAATGTTTACCCATCTCCAACATAAAAGGTAAAAGTGGGTAAAGGAATCTGCCATTGCACGACCCAAAGAAGAGAAACATATGGGAGCTAGTCTAGAGTATTCCTAACAAAAACTGACACTTTCCAAATGAATAGAACACAAGCAAAAATTAAAACCAAACCCCAGCCCTGACATGCCCACTGCCAATTCCACAAGCCCATTACATGCACACGTGCACCCTAAGAAGATACGCAGGGCTCTATCCTCCCACGATAGAAGTCACCTCTCTTTCTCTCTTCTCCTGCTGTCTCTGCTCCTCTTCCTCTCGTTCTTTTCTCTGCTGCTCTTCCCATTCTGCTTTTAACTTTCTCTTTAAAGGAAAAAAAGAGAAAGTCATTTTTTAACTCATGCTTAAAAACACATAGCTTACAGAGTAAATGGCTGAAAATTTTTAGAAACAGTGGTCATTGAAAAAGAGACAATATCAGTTTTTTTCTAAATGTTAACACATGGAGCTCCTTTTTTGTTTACACAATGCTGAGGCTAGAGCCCAAGGCCAGGCACATGCTGGGCTAGAGCTCTGCCACAGAGCTATATCCCCAACTACAAGAAAACAACTTCCTTTTTTCTTTTTCTTTTTTTCTTTTTTTGATTTGTTTTGTTTTGGTTTTGCTTTGTTTCAAGACAGGGTTTCTCTGTGTAACAACCCTACCTGTGCTGGAACTAGCTCTTATAGACCAGGCTGGCCTCGAACTCACAGAGATCCGCCTGCCTCTGCCTCCCAAGTGCTGGGATTAAAGGTGTGTGCCGGAGATTTTATTTGTGTGTGAGTGTCCCTGTGAACATATGTACATGTGAGGGTACACATGCAGCAGCCAAAACAGAGCACGGAATCCCTTGGAGCTCAACTTAGACAGTTAGTTGTGAGCCACCACATGGGTGGTAAAACAAACCCAGGTCCTCTGGAAGAACAGCCAGTGAGTGCCCTTAACCACTGAGCCATCTCTCCAGCCCCATAAATAACAACTCTAATGTGTATTGGTGTCATGCCTGCATGTATCTGCACCATGTGCATGCCTGGTGCCCCAAAGACCAGAAGATCCCCCAGAACTGGACTTCTGGGTGGTTGTGAGCCATCTTGAGGGTGCTGGAAATCAAACCCAAGTCGTTTAGAAGAACCAGTGCTCTCAACAACTGAGCCATCTGTCCTAACAAAGAGCTCTTTATGAGACTTACTTCAGTTCAGTACTTACTCAGTTAGCGGGCTATTTAATACTCTACCTCTTGTTCTTCCTTCCGTTTTCGAGCTGCCTCTTCTTTTTTCTTCTTTGCACGGAATTCCTCTTGTGCCTTCTCTTCCCTCCGTAACCATTCTTCATGCAATCTTTGCCTGTTAATATAAAGATGCAGTCAGTAAATACAAATGGGAATTTCTAGAATGTATCAAAGACAGGAAACCAAAATACAACATGAAAATCTTAAGGTATTTTCTGTAAAGCAGTGAGGAGGCATGGCCTTTGGAAAAGCAACTATCTTCCTGGAGAGAAATAAGTGACAATTACTATTCCCTTTCAATAGCATTTATGGCTGTGACATCTTTTCTTCCTGTAAAAAGTAACAGTGACTTTATCTCAGGAAAACATCTCAAAGCAACATCTATATGGATTTCCACATTCATATGATATTGTTCTTCCTGGTCTATGCTTTCTTTGCCCACTACCATTACTAATTCCTCCTCCTCTTTTTGTTTTTTGTTTTGTTTTTTTTTTGAGACAGGGTCTCTCTATGTAGCCCTGGCAATCCTAGAACTCACTATGTAGACCACGCTGGCTTGAAACTCTATGATTTGCCGGCCTCTGTCTCCTCAGTACTAAAATTAAAGGTGCTCACGGCCTCTGTCTCCTCAGTGCTAAAATTAAAGGTGCTCACTACAACTGGCTAAATCTACATTTACTAATTTATTTTTATAACTTTTCATCTTGTCTTAAAACTTTCATTTGTACGTGTATGAACATTTGCTGGCATCTAAACATCGGTATCACATGCATGCCTAAAGGGGCCAAAAGAAAGCATCGGATACCCTGGAACGGAATTACAGATGTGTGCCAGTGGATGCTGGGAACAAACCTGAGTCAAAGTAAGTGCTCTGACTCACTGAGTCTTCTCTCCAGCTCCCTTAAAACTTTTAAGATATGCTTACAACTCACAGTGGCACCCCCCCCAGCACTTTAAAGAGTCGAAGGCAAATCACAGGAATCCCTTAACTCTAAGGTTATAGAGAAAGATGCCAGGATTTTTAGCGCTGTAATGATGGCTGACTTTTTAAAGGCACAGAATAGCCAGAAGGTACATGTCGATGATCCTAACAACTGGAAGGCTGAAACAGGATTATAAATTCTAGGCTAATTTGGGCTTACATAGTGAGACCCTAGCCCCCCATAAAACAAACAACACCCCTCCCCACAAAAAGATAATGTTACCATAGATTGGTACGTCCCAGACATTCAAGAGCACAAGCTTCTCATTTAAAATCTTCATTGTCAATGTGAGTAGATTTGGAATCATCTAGGAAATGCTGCTCTGGGTATACCTGTGAGGGAGTTCCCGGGAGTATTAACTGAGGAGGGAAGACTCACCCTAAGTATGAACCCATCTTATAGACTGCAGTTCCTGGCTGAGTATGAACCCGTATCTTATAGACTGCAGTTCCTGGCTGAGTATGAACCCGTATCTTATAGACTGCAGTTCCTGGCTGAGTATGAACCCGTATCTTATAGACTGC
>NC_022026.1:45583513-45604221 GCF_000317375.1 Microtus ochrogaster | reverse complement strand
TGGATAATATTACAATAACCCAACAGTTGACTTTAAGTGTTTCAATTAGTCCTGACCTCTCTTCCTCCATCAGCCTTTCTTCTTCCAATCGTTTTTCTTCAGCAATTGGATCTTCTTCCTCCTCATTCTGTGCCAATTCTGTAGAAATTCACATGTTTTATTAAACTGAGTCTTTATTCATGGAAAATGAATAAATCTCTAACTTTTACAATGACGGTAAAAACCTAAAATTAAGGCAGTGCCACGTGCCTTTTATCCTAGCACTCAGGAGGCAGAAGCAAACGGGTGTCTGAATTTGAGGCCAGCTTCATCTACACAGTAAATTCCAGGGTTACAGATCCTACCTCCAAAATGTTTTAAAAATACTTAAAAAGGATAGTATTTTCACACTGGGAACGGACCCTTCATTCTCTTTCATACCTTACCCTCCCTCCAATCCTCCCAGTCCCTTCCCTGCACCTCCCCTCTTCCCCAGATCAACTCCTGAGTCCCTTCAATTAAAAAAGAGCAGGCCTCCCAGGGATAGCCACCAAACAAGAGAGGACTTTTCTGTGTAGGCCAGGCTGGTCTCAAATTCAGAGATCTGTTGGGGAAGGCTGCTTGTTCATTTACCAGCTGCCCAGACCCTCAAAATACTTACACAGAAATCTGTATTAATTGCTATACTGTTTGGCTAATACCTTAAGCGTATTTCTGACTAACTCTTATATCTTATATTAACCCATTTCTATTAATCTGTGTATTACCAAGTGCCTGTGGCTTATCGGCAAGGTTCCAGTGCCTATGTCTCCTGAAGGCAGTTACATGGATTCCCTCTGGCTCCGCCTACTCTCTCTATATATCTTTTCCAGCCTGGCTATATTCTGTTAAGCCACTGGCCCGAAGCAGATTCTTTTATTCACTAACCATAAAAGCAATACATAAACAGAAGGACTGCCCACACCGGAGATCCCCCTGCCTCTGCCTCCCGAGTGCTGGGATTAAAGGCATGCGCCACCATCGCCCGGCATGTGTAGTCCAGGCTGGCCTCGAACTCCCGGAGATCCCCCTGCCTCTGCTCTCAAGTGCTGGGATTAAAAGCATGCAGCACTAGCAGTAGTCAGCGTAACCATCGCTCCAGCCCCACGTTACTTTTTTAAATCGGTGGTTCCATAATGATACTCAGGCTGTGCAAAGGGTTCAGAAAAAAAAACTACTTAACCATTTGGCAAATTTATATGAAGCATGAATATTTAAATGTCCTATTTCTTTTCAACTTCTCTACATTGTTATATTTTCAAAATAAAAACGTGGTAAAATAGTTCCAGTAGAAGAAAACTTTATATCTTCTATTCAAAACTTAAATTTGGAGGTTGGGGAGGCGGTGACAATGGAGACAAAGTAAGCTTAAGAAATTTAACAGCTCATCTTCAGGCTTAAAGGAAAAGGACTTTGTCTTCAATATCAACAATTTACCACTGTTTTTCTTTTCATCCTTGACACTACATCCTGTCTCTCCTGGGCTAGTTCTTTCTCAAGGACTGTTAAGCACGGCCTCTGTGGTATGACTGGTAGCCATAACCTAGAACTGCTGTGTGATTTCAACCCTATCGCCTGCATTTATACGTACTGATTTTTACAAATCTACTAAGTTTATAAACCTAAATCATAAATATCTGGTTCTGTCACTTGAAAGCCAAACAGCATGGTGGCTAGCTGCACAGATGGCGTTCCACCTCGGGTCTGTGCAGGAAATAGGGGGAGCAATCGCAAGGGCTGGGGATGCCATGCCTAGCACGCAGCAAACAATCAGAGGCAACCTGGCATGGTGGCCGCACTCCTGTCACCCCAGAACTGGGGAGAGGGAGGAAGGAGAATCAGAAGTTCAGTCACCCTCGGCTATACAGCGAATTTTATTTAAAGCCAGCCTATTCGAGGTCATAGCTCAAGCAGGGGTGGGAGTGGGGCGGTGGAGGGGGTAATTTCATACCCAGAAGAAAGAAGGTTTCTCCTACCTGCATCTCTCAATCGGGCGAGCTCCTGTCGCCGTTTCTTCCGTTTCTCCTTCTGCCGAGCAGCCCTGGACTTCTTATGGCTGGAAGATTGGAAAACACAAACGCACGGTGTGAGCCAAGGCGCACAGCGCGCAGCACCCTCAGCTCCGGGTCTGTCTGTCAAGGATAGCACTCGGAGGCCGAGGAGGCAGGCGCCCTTCCCGTGCTGCCATCCCGACTCCCGCCATTCAATTCTCCCATCCCCGATAGCAGACGTCCTCCATCTTCTCCCCTCCTCGCCTCCCCCAAACTACAGCTGCCCAGTACAGCCGAGATTAATAATCGTCCCCACGCGCGCGGCAGCGGCCTAGGTCGCCTCAGTTCGTCATCGTTTGCTGTGCTATACCTCATTTTCACTGGAAGCTCAGTCGGCTCCAACGTCGCCATGTTACCGCCTTCTCCTCTCCCACAGCGAAGCGGAAGTAGAATCACAGATGACGACACTCGTCGCCCACGCAGCGCGGCCACCCGGATGGACTCAAGACCGAAGGAGGGAGGTTTCCTCCCGCAGCTAGGCAGGCTAGCAACGCTGTCTGAGGAACTGTTTCCTCACCAAAGCCGCTGCCGGAGCTCTCCCTCCACCTGGGACTCGAGCCTTTGCTCCCCGGAGCTTCCTCGGTGCTTCGGCACCCCCCATTGCCCTTTGCGCCGTGAGGCGGTGCCCGGAATTCAAGGAGTTAAAGACTGGCCCCGCCTCCTTTCACCCACCAATCTAAATTCCCACCCGCGCAGCCTCGCTGGTTCTCACGGAGACGCCTCGAGGCCCCGCCCCCCTCTGCGGGTCCACCTATCAGCGCCTCAGGCAGAATTTAAGACCCTCCTCCTCTTTACTGACGAGGGGGCGTGGCTCAGGCTGCAAAGGCGTCGGGTTTGTCACCTGGTTCACTCCTAGGACACGGAGAGGGACTGACACCTAGGTTATAAGGGGCAGGTGAAGGTAATTTATTGCGCTGGCACTTGAGTTGAGCTTGGAAGAAAGATAATCTTTACCAAGAGAGGGAAGAGAAAGAACAAAGTTCGAGGCCAACCTGAGCTACCTAAAACCAGTCAAGCAGGGCAGTGGTGGTGAAGGCCTTTAATCTCAGCCATCTGGAGGCAGAGACTGGAGGATCCCTGTAAATCCAAGGCATACTGGTCTACAAGAGCTAGTTCCAGGACAGGCTCCAAAGCTACCGAAAATCCCTGTCTTGAAAAACCAAAAAAAAAAAAAGTAATACTGTATCACAATAATATAGGTAAGGTGTGATGTGGAACTAGATGGAAAAAATGAAAATAGGGCTGGCAAATGGTGAAGTAGGTAAAAGTGCCTGCTTTCAAGCCTGAGGACCTGAGTTCAATTCCCTTAATCCCCAAAGACCCACATAGCAGGAGAAAACTAATTCCCACAAATTGTCCTCTTACTTTGATATGCGCACCTACACATGCTCTCACACAAGATAATAAATAAATGTAAAAACAATAGAAGAAATCCTTGCTAATAATAGAAACAAGGCCAAAAAGAAAGAAAGAAATGTTTCTACCAAACTCGCATTAACACCCTCCATCTTTAGAAGGAATTTTCCCTTGATTTATCTTCGTACAAAACAAATCAAAATAGCGTTTTCTTCACATTTCATAGCTGTCTTCTCGGTTAAGAAGAGGTTCTGCTAATGGGAAGAGACCCCTACTGCTAGCCATAAGTACTTTTTCAGGACATTGATAACAAGTCCCACAGGGAAATCTGGGGGATGTAAGGGACCCTTGTTTAGCAGCTTGGACTTCGTGCCCTTGTGGCTCTCGAGGGAATTGATCCACATCTTCACATGTTGTAGCAACTTGTTGCAATGCTTGTCAAAGGCCTTTACCTCAGACACGAGATTCTTGTTGTTGTGACAATCGATGAACACTTGCTTCCTGGGTTGTTTTCTGTTTGTTTGCTTTGCTTTGCTTTGGTTTCTTCAAGACAGGGTTTCTCTGTGTAGCCCTGGCTGTCCTGGAACTCTCTTATTTAGACTAGACTGGTCTCGAACTCACAGAGATCCTCCTGTCTCTGTCTCCTGAGTACTAGAATTAAAGGTGTGCCCCACCACCGCCAGGCTGGAAACATTTTATTCTGAAGATTGCATAAGATAGTCCATACTATACACGAAAGGAAAAGTATTAGCTCAGGACCCCAAGACCAAATTCTTAGCACGAAAGAGATTGATTTGCCTGAGAAGTACAGCGGGCGGGAATAGAGACAAAGACAGGAGATGGAGGACAAGGGAGAAGGGAAGGGAACAGAGGAGATGGAGGAATGCTATTTGTCCTGCGGTGACAAAGGACTGCCTCTGGACAGAGAGGAGACGGATGTGGCACATAGGCAAATGGCAGTTTATAAAGGTAAAGGTGGGGAAACCCCTGTTAGGATGAGGTGTTTAATTTTAATTGGGCATGTTAATTAGGTGAGCCAAAGGGGGCTTTTGATTGCTGGACTTCAATACTTTGGTACCTGGACCTTGGTAGTCAGCCTCAGGAGAAGGAACTGGCCAAATAAGAGAATAGATCTTGGTGGCCAGTTTTAGCAATGTAATCTAAGGCTGTTTCTTTTTCAGCAGTAAGGAAGAGGGAATGGGGGAGTAGGGCAAGGCCTGCCAGAATCACATTTGCCATGGCTGGGCTGGCCGGAGTCCCTTCAATCCATGCACATAGTGCTTAGCAAGTGTATCCCCAAACTTAAGCCATGAAAGCACCTATCATCATCACTGGTGTGAAAACTTCCTGACTCTCCTACCAAATGTGGGGGCTCGCTGGTGGGGCCACACTCCCGTCACCTGTATTTCCCACCTACCCCCATATGCTGGCCTGCCTTTCTTCCCTTGCATGCCTCTTCCTTTAAAACCTTCTGTTTGTTTCATTTTGTTTCTTGCAAACAGTGTCTCATCTACAGATCCACTCAATAGCCGAGCATGACTTTGAACTCCTGATCCGCCTGCTTCTACAGCCCAGGTGCTGGGACTATGGGTGTATGCTACATACCGAGCCCTTGCATAAATCTCAACTTTTTGTGAGATTTGGAAAAAACAGCGCAAAACTACAAAACAGCTCAGCATGGCAATGGTGATTGCAGCTGTGTGACTCCCCGATTGTACAGACCCCCGCGACTAGGATTTACACTTCAAATTGCTGCCATCCGGAAAGCATCAGAGCTTTAGTGGCTGCAACAGGCGCTGCATATGACTGTCACTTGCGAACAAATAGCGCATCTTCTGGGAAGATGCTCTGATTTTTTAAAAAGGCACAGATGTAGATTTCATTTTATTATGATTGATAAAGGAACGTAAATCGCCTTCAATTGGAGGAAGACATTTATTTTCAAGTTAACTACTGAATTCATTTTCAGGAAACAAGCTTGAATTGCTCAAGTTAATTTCTTTACAGAAGGAGCTCTGGAAGGCAATTCCCTTTCCAAACTAAGATTACTACCATTTGAATCCAATAAAGAAAAGGGGGAGAGACGAGTAGACAACCTTACCCTTATCCATGCGCAGGTGACTTTAACCTACCCAGTTCTCCCTCCTGTCTTGCCTATGTTTCTTTAGAGTAATTGCAGAATCGACGGGCAAAGCATGGGCCTGCCCCAATTAACCTGGACATTGTTCTGGCCCCTCCTTTGGAATCTCCCGTTTCATTTAGGGAGGAACTACTCTGGACAGTCCAAACTTGATTCCACTCCATTCAAAGCAGGATGACCTTTTCAATTTTTTTGCCTGGTAAGTCCTACAGCCCTTGGGGTATATACAACACGGAGGCAGCAGCCTTTGGGGGGCGCTGTAATAGAAGTGAAGCTGATGCTGCCCAGCTTCTGTCTACCCCAGGAAGCTTTGGAGGACCACCCCACAAATGACCCTAGGATTCTCTTGTGCCTTGTGAGAAAGATGCCTGGTTTGTCAACCTTCCCTACGAACTTGCTCTGTTTGGGAACTTAGATGAGTTGGGAATGTCTGTGCAGTATCCCTACGCCACACCATGTAGTCCTGGGGAGAAAGAATGGGGGTAGCTGCCAGCCTTGTCTAGTGACATCGAAGATTGTGTGCTGGGCTATGCAAGCTGTGGGAAACTAGCTGGTTCTCCCCATTATTCTTTCTCTAGTAAATCCCTTCTGAGTTTTCCAGTTGCTATCTCATCTGTTAAAAGGGTGTCTCGTTGATTTGTTTTTTTTTAGAAATCTTACGTGTCCAAACAACTAATGAGAATGAAAACCCATTACAAACCATTAACATTGTAAATAATAATAAAAGTGTGGAGGGGCTCAGTGGCCTACCTCTGCTTAATGGATAGGAGCAATATTTTCATGCAAAACTCTTTGGCTAGGGAAGTAGTTCAGTCAGTATTGTGTTTGGCAGCAGCAATGTACAAGGCGCTGGGTTCTGTCCACACAAAACTGGGCATGAATATTGTTGTGGCTGCAACGAGACGTGTCCCCCATAGGCTCCTGTGTTTGAACACATGGTCCCCAGTTGTTGGCACTGTTTGGAAGGGCTATGGACTGAGCCTTTCGGGGAGCCTCGATGGAGGAAGCCCACCACTGGGGGCGGACTTTGTGTATTTATAAATTCACTTTCTCTCCTCTCTTTGCTTTTTTTGTGTGGATGGAAACTTGATTAGCCAGCTTCCTGCTCTGCTCCTGCCGCCATTCCTGCTCCACCGTGGGATCTATCCCTCAGGAATCAGAAGCCAAACTAAACCCTTTCTTCTCTAAGGTCAGGATAGTTTTTCCCAACCACAGAACCACAGAAAAGTAAGACAATGCCACACACTGTAACCCGAGGGCATGGGAGGTGGGGGCAAGAATATGAGGGATTATAGGTACTCTTCAGCTACGCAGACACTAGGAAGCCAATCTGGGATACATGAGATATGAGATTCCTCCCCCTCCCCTCTCTCTCTCTCTCTCTCTCTCTCTCTCTCTCTCTCTCTCTGTCTCTCTCTGTCTCTCTCTGTCTCTCTCTGTCTCTCTCACACACACACACACACACACACACCCCTCTGGACAAGACCTTGGACCAGTTCATGTTTTGAAAGTTACAAACAAAACATATTTTAAAGTACAAGGTCTGTAGTGGTTTGAATAAAAATGGACCCAAAGGTTCATATATTTGAATGCTTAGTTACCAGGGAGTAACACTATTTAAAAAGGATTCGGGGGTGTGGCCTTGACGGAAGAAGTATGGTCACTGGCGTGGGGGAGGGGCTCTGAAGTTCCAAAAGCATACACTGGCCACAGCATCTTCCTCACTCTGCCTACGGATCAGGATGTAGTTTCCAGTACCCTGCCTCCCATGCCGGCTGTCATGCTTCCCACCATGATGATAATGGACTAACCGTCTGAAGCTGCTTTCTTTTGTAATAGTTGCCTTGGTCTTCGTTTCTCTTCACAGCAACAGAACCTGTTGGGAGCAGTGAGACCCCAGATCCTGAATTTCTTGTAAACAACTTGTTTTCCCCTGATCTGAGTGCCTACAGCTGCTCTGAGCACGAGACCTTCAGGAGTTCCTGATGGCAGGAGAGTGGTTTCTGGTGGGTTTGGCTGGGGCGTGGCTATCTCTATATAATCTGCCCCTGAACACAATAAAGGGAGCATTCTTCGGGCTTTCGGTATCAGTGTTAAGAGGTCTGCGTGTTGGTCTGTCTCTGCGTCTGTATTCTCAACCTCCAGCCCCTTGCCCGAAGCTCACGAACTGGGGTCTAGCGCACAGAACACAGACGTGGGGGCGCGGTGCGTGGCAGTGACCAAGACAGGGGCTCGCTATATAGCTCTGGCTCGTTTGGAACTTGCTGTGTAGACTAGACCGCAAGCTCACAGTGACCTACCTGTTTCTGCTTCCTGTGTGCTGGGATTAAAGGCATGCACCACTATGCCCACCCAAATAAAACACTTTTTTTTTTGAGACAGGGTTTCTCTGTGTAACAGCCCTTCCTATCCTGGAACTAGCTCTTATAGACCAGGCTGGACTTGAACTCAGAGATTCACCTGTCTCTTCCTCCCAAGTGCTGGGATTAAAGGCATATGCCACCACTGCCCAGCATTAAAACACTTTTTAAAGACATAAAAGGGGGGGGGGTCCGGAGGCTGGGTGGCATATTGGGAGATGCTCCTACTGTGATACAGGGCTCTCTTCTAAGAACAAGACCCAAGGTAGCTGGTGGCTCAGCTGCCAGTGCTGGTCAGCTTCCATTGGGATCAGCACTCTGCCCAGCCAGCCTGGTTCCTCACTTTGTGCTCAGTCTATACAGTGGGCGTCAACCGCAGGAGTGGTTGTCCTGCAAAGGACTCCCAGAGCTGAGAATGGCAAATTGTACTAGTCTCAAAGTTAACCTGGCTTTATCTCTAAGGCAAGAAAAGGCAGAAGACATTTGTGTGGTCAAGATTCCTCAAGAAGTGCCCTGAGATGACCTGTGAGGATGGCTCACGACTCTCTAAACCCAGAAAGCCTAGCAAATCATGCAAATCAAGAAATCCGTATCTTCATGTTCGTTTTAAGAATACCTGTGAAATTGCCCAGGCTGTCAAGGGTATGCATATTCAAAAACCCACCAAGTGTCTCAATGACGTCACTTTAAAGGAACAATGTGTATCATTCTTGCTGTATGATGAAAGGTGTGGGTATGCCCTGACCAAACAATGGCCAAGACTATGTCTATGGCCCCCAAAGACCAAGGAGAGTTTGAAAGTAGGTTATCTAGTTATTGATCATACCCAACGAACAAAGCATCCAAGATGTACCGTTGAACTTACAGAGCTGATGGTGGGGCTAACCCATGTGTCAGCTCCCCTGCCACATTGAGATAAACCTCAGTGAAGAGGAACAAACTGTTCCAAAGCCAGAAGAGGAGGGTGCACAGAAGAAAAAGATAACCCAGAAGAAATAGAAAGCCATGGCAAAGACATAAATTCAGAATTAAATAAATGTAAATTGTAATTTTTTTAGTATTATTTTATGTGTATGGATGCTTGGCCTGTGTGCATGTGTACCCCTTGTGTATCTGGTATCTTCAGAGGGCAGAAGAAGACCTTTGATCACCAGGAGTTACAGTTGTTAACCACCACCTGGGTACCAGGAATCAAACTCCTCCTGGAAGAGCAGCCAGTGTTCTTACATGGTGAACCATCTCTTTGTCCAACAAATTAATTCTTTTGCTTTTTATTTTTTCAAGACAGGGTTTCTCTGTGTAATTACCCTGACTGTCCTGGAACTCGCTTTGTAGACCAGGCTGGACTCAAACAGAGATCTGCCTGCCTCTGCCTCTCAAGCGCTGGGGTTAAAGGTGAGCACCACCACCACCCGGCAACCAATAAGATTTTAAAAAGAAAGTTCCTCTAGAGAGGAGGGTTGGCTGTGGATGTTCAGCTGTTAAAGAGCATGCTTAGCATGCAGGCAACTCTGGGATCAATCCTTGGTCACACATAAATTTGTCATGGTGTCACATGCCTGGAATCCCAGCACTCAGGAGGTGGAAGCAGAAGGATTAGGAATTCAAGGTCCTGTCCCCTCAAGATGCTGAGGGGCTTTGGCCAGGAGCACTTGCCTGTGCCCTGCCAGGAGACCTGTGTTCCAGCTCTGCTCTAGACATCCAGGGAGGACAATGGCAGTGCCCTTGCCTGGCTAGGGCACTCCTGTGCTGCTTAAGCAGAAGCTGCCAGGCACCATGCATATCACCCAGTTCGTAAAGTGTCAGTATGGATGGTAGGTTGGTACCCATGATATGGATGGCTTCCGGGCTCACACCGAAGAAGATGAGGAGAAGAGGACAGAGGCTCTGATCATACATGTGCTGGAGGTTGGGGTGAGAAGGGGTCACCTATGTCCACATTTTGAAAATTACAGGTGCCAATTTGAAAGACCCAAGAACTCTGGGAGACAACAATCCAGGCGGCAGAAAGTGAAGTGTAGGTACCCAGAGCTCAGCGCTAAGAGGGGGCAGAGCCGGGGCAGCAGTAATCAGTACCTCCTTCTCACTGTGTAAGGTTCCTCCTTCGGCAGGTGGGGGACTAGCAAGAGCGGAGGGAAAGGAAACTTCGGTCAGGATGATTTAAAAATAAGTGTGTGTGTGTGTGTGTGTGTGTGTGTGTGTGTGTGTGTGTGTATGAGTTTACATGCACCACATGTGTGCAGAAACACCTGAAGGCCAGAAGAGAGCAGCAGATCTCTGCAACTGGAATTACAGGTGGCTGTGAGCTATCATGTTAGCGCTAGGAATTAAACTCAGGTCCTCTGCAAAGAGCAGTAAATGCTCTTAACCACCAAGCTATCTCTTTAACTTCCTATTTTTAACTCTTAAGGTAGCTCCTCTTCACGTTTGAAACTGAAGCCTCTTGTGCTGGCTAGTTTTCTGGTCAACTTGACACAAGCTAGAGTCGTCAGAGAGGAGGGAGCCTCGCCTAGAAAATACCTCCATAGGATCAGGCTGTAGGCAAGTCTGTGGGGCATTTTCTTAATTATGGATTAATGTGGTAGGGCCCAGCCCATTGTAGGTGGTGTCAAACCTGAGCTGGTGGTCCTGAGTTCTATAGGAAAGCAGACAGAGCAAGCTGGTAAGCAGCATCCCTCCATGGCCTCTGCATCAGCACCTCCTTCCAGGATCCTGCCCTGCTTGAGTTCCCACCATCACTGCTCTTGATGAACTGTTATACACACTGTGAGTGAAATAACCCCTTTCCTCCTCGTGTTGCTTTTGGTCTGGTGTTTCATGACAGCAACATAACCTACCTAGGACACCTCTCCTTTCCTCTAAGGCCCTGACATGTTCCGATCTCCACATATTGCATTGTTTCTATCAATTTTCTGCTTCTCACCTGAAGGCCCTCTCTCCCATAAACTGCATCTTCTCAGGAGAATTGTGTCAGCTTCCTTTCTCCACTAACACCTGCTGCTTTACTATTGCCTAATTTATTATGTTTAACAGAAAGGATCGAGGCCGGGGGGGGGGGAATGAACAGAGAAGGAAGGATGGATTTGACTCTCTGTGATATAAATAAAGGCAATTCAGTTAGTCTTTACGTTGGTTCTTATTCCAATCGGAAGAGTTGCTGCTATCCAGTGTCCACAGAGGTGTGTAAGAGGCTGGGGGAGCTCATGTACCCTGGGGAAGACACATTTTGTGTTTGCCCTTTGGGGGGAAAAACAGAATTTGGTATACATGAATTTTATTAAGTTAACAGAATTATTTTTCAAGATGTTTATTTTTGAGGTGATGGGAATTGAGCCCATGGCCTTGTACATGCTAGGGAAAACACTCTACTACTGAACAACACCCCCATTTCCTTTTCTGTCTCCCCCTTTCTCTCTCTGGAGTGTGTAAATGAGTGCAGCTTGCATGTAGATGCTGAAGGACAATTTTGGGGAGTTGATTAGCTGCCCTCTGAGCTTTGGAGAAATTCTCCTGTTTCTTCCTTCCATCTTCCAGTAAGATGAAACAGAGAGCAGTAACAGAACTCAACCGCGACACAGCAAATCCCCCACCCAAAGACACACTCTCGGTGATCTACTTCTTCCTGTCAGGCCACCCCTTCTACAGTTCTAACCACCGCCCAGGAATCTATTCCAATTCTGAACCCATCATTGGATTAAGCTATTGATCCTATTTGATCTCTCATCATCTAGTCATCCTTAGAAGCTCCTTCAGAGACAGACTCTGGGTAAATTCCGCTGGGCCTCAGAATCAGATCAAGTTGACAAGATTAGCCTGTTGGGGAATATTATTTCCAGGTGTGTGACTTTTGTTTACGCTGCATTGTTTACCTTGGTGAAGCTGTGTTACTGTGCCTGTCTAAAACACCTGATGGTCTTAAGAAAGAGATGAACGGCCAACAGCGAGGCGGGAGCAAGGATAGGCGGGGCTGGCAGAGAGAGAGAGAGAGAGAGAGAGAGAGAGAGAGAGAGAGAGAGAGAGAGAATAGAACTCTGAGAGGAGGAGCAAGAGAACAAGGAGAGGAGGATCGGGCCAGCCACCTAGCTACACTGCAAGCCACGGAAAAAGAAGTAAAGAAATACAGAAATAGAGAAAGATAAAAGCCCAGAGGCAAAAGGTAGTAGGATAATTTAAGAAAAACTGGCAAGAAACAAGCCAAGTTAAGGCTGGGCATTCATAAGGAAGAACAAGCCTCTGTGTGTGATTTATTTGGGAGCTGGGTGGCAGGCCTCCCCAAAAAAGCTAAAAGAATAAACCAACACACAGTATTCACTTTTACCACTAGACACGATTCTCCTTCCCTCTCTCCCCCCACCCTTGGCAACCATCTTTCTAATTTCTAGTTCCATACTTTTGATGACTTTTGACCCATTGTACCACTGAAATCATACAGTGTATGTCGTTTTGAAACTGGCTTCTTTCACTTAGCACAATGCCTTCTAGTTTAACTCACATTGTGCATGCAGCTGGGTCCCTTCTTCAAAGCTGATATTCCATCATATCACATCCCATTTAGTAATATATTGGTCCATGGGACATTTAGGTTGCTTCCACCTCTTGGGTACTGGAAATAATGCTATTAGAAAGGGTGTACAGTTCTCTCTCTGAGATCCTGCTTTCAAGTCTTCTGGCTACCTACCCAGAGGTGGAATTTCTGGATCATGCAGTCAGTCTGGTTTTAGTGGCTATACCAGGGTACTTCTCTGCATCCTCACAACACTTGGTATTCTGTCCTCTAAACCTCCCGTATAAATCAGGAGGTTTTATTAAATAAGGCTCCTGCCTTATAAAGAACCTCAGCAGCACCCACCCACCCACGCACGCACACACACATACCTTGGCTAATGAGTAAATAAAACCAATTTGATAGTGTTAAAAGGGGCAGGAGAGATGACTCAGACGTTTGGAGCACTTGATACTCTTGCAGAGGAACCCACGAGAAGGCGCATAACCATCTGTAACTCCAATTCCAAAAGATCCAACACCCTCTTCTGGCCTTCTTGGGCACCTGGCATGCATGTGGTGCACAGACATACATGCAGGCAAAATACCCACACACATAAAAGAAACATCATTGTAAAATTAAGTGAGAAAATGTTAATGAGAAGGTAAGAGAGCTCAATTATTGTTGAAGATATCAGTATATTCTATGTAACAGTGTATAAACAATATACATACCATACTACAAATGATAGACTACTAGATGATTAGGCCTTTGAAACATATTTCTATAAATTCAGCATAAAAGATTTCTATATTATAGCATTTCAATCATCAGAACATTCTGAATATGCTTTGTCCTGGCTAGTTTTATGTTAACCTGACACAAGCGAGAGTCATCTGAAAGCAGGGAAACTCAACTAAGAAAATGCTTCCCTAAGCTCCAGCTCTAAGGTGTTTTCTTAATTAGTAATGGATGGGGGAGGTCCCAGCCCATGGTGGGTGGTGCTATCCCTGGGCTGGTGGTCTAGGGTTCTATAAGAAAGCAAGCTGAGAAAGCCATGGAAGCAAGTCAGTAAGCAGCACCTTCCATGGCCTCTGCATCAGCTCCTGCCTCCAGGATTCTGCCCTGTTTGAGTTCCTGTCTTGACTTCCTACAAGGACGAACAGTGCTGTGGAAATTTCAGCTGAATAACCCCTTTCCTTCCCAACTTGCCTTTGGGTCATGATGCTTCATCACAGCAATAGAAACTCTCAGATAGCTTTCTATAGAATCCCAAGTCTTTCAGTAAAATATCTGACCTTCAAAAATGCAAAAGAAATTCTAGATATAGTAAAAGTCCTTGTTTTCTTGTGATTATAAAATATATTTTGTTTTTTATTCTTTTGAAGTTCTCTTTATTATTGTGTGTATCTATGATGTATACAGAATTGTGTTATGCCACGGAGCATGCTTGGTCAGATAACAACTTTGTGGGGTTAGTTTTCTTCTTTCATCTTTACGTAGGTTCTGGAGATCGAACTAAGGTCATTAGATTTTCATGGCAAGTATTTACCCACTGAACCATCTCACCAGGCCATTATTATAAAATATATTTTCTATACAGCAAGTTGACAATAAGTACACATATCATATGCTAGCAATAGCAACTAAAGATTAGTACAGGCGTACTCATTGACAAGTCTGAATACAAAAATTCTCACTCACATTTTGAAACAAACTGGTCAATATTCAGGTAGGAGTTACCAGTCTGGGCCCATAGAGATGTTTTCTGAGAAGCCTGTGGTCAGTGTCTATGCCTTTGGTAGATGTTAACATTTTGGCTACAGTACCTGTTTAAAATTCTACAGAACTCTAAGTATTAAAAGATAGCTAAAGCTGAGTGAAGTGGCCCACACTTATAATCCTAGCAGTTAGGAGGTGAAGGCAGGAGAATCAGAAGTTTAAGAGCGGTTTCAGCTAAATAGCAAATTCTAGTCTACCCTGGGCTACATGATACCTTGTTTCAAAAAATAAAAAATGATAGCCAAACGTGTCACATCTAACAGTCAAATGTGGTACCTTATACCTCTAATCTAGCACTTGAGAGACTGAGACAAGAGGATTGCTGTGAGTTCCAGGCTAGCCTTGACTATAGAATGAGATCCTGCCTCAAAACACAACACACACACACACACACACACACACATGCACACAATGTCAGCTATAAGAACACATCATAATTACCAACGGGTTGCTTTAAGAGCAACTTGCATGTCCTGCTGCTATCCCGATGACACATACTATTAACAGCCAAAGAGCAAATGCATTTGGTAAGACAAACGAAAACCAGGAGCGGTGGCACAAGACTTTAATCCCAGCACTTGGAAGGCAAAGGCAGGAAGATCTCTATGAGTTCAAGGCTAGACAAGTCTACAGAGTAAGTTATGGAACAGTCAGGGGTATACAGAGAAACCTTATCTTAAAAAAATAGATGGAATACTCTGAAATCAATAATGCACACCTAACCTTTGAATGCCACTTTGAGGTCAGCAGTTCCTAATGATGGTAGCTAAGATTGGGACCAATAGTGTAAGATGAGACAATTTAACAGTTTGGACAAAAGACTAACGTCATTAAATAAAATTCACAAGAACCTCTTGCTGTGGGTTTGTTAAGCTCCTGTATTAAGGCCCAAACAGAAAAATCAAGATGGGTTATTTACACTAAACTTCCATTTTACCAAGCAAAAACTAAACTTTCTCTGACTTTCTGAGAAAGAGATTAGAGAAATTTAACATCAAAATCCCTAACTGGTCACTTGAATTGATGTAAAGAAGATTCCTCTGCCTTAATCCTGTCCCAAGGAAAGGTAACCTAAGGTAACCTGATGTGATTCGGTTATGGGCTTTTTTTTTATTGTTTTGTCTCCAAGTCTTTGCTTTACAAAGGTAGAAACTTTGAAATGTTGTTACAAAAATGGAAGGAAAGAAATATAAATGTATACATATAAGTATTATTAAATGCAGAATTTTAAAATAATCTAGTTAAGATTTTAAGTGAATATACATTAAAGCAAGATGCTGCCTAAAATACGAACATCTTAGGGGGTGACTTGGTTGGCTGCTGGCTTGGGCTTCACTTGTATATTGAGCACATAATCATGGCGGAAGGACGAGCGGACAGTACGGTTCATCAGTGGCTGCAGAGGGCGGAAGTTGTCCACCATTCTTTTCTCTTTCTCCCCTTTAGAAGTCACAAGCAGGGTTCGAAACTGCTCAAGCTAGGAACCAAAAACATTAAGAATACCAATCAAAAATGAGCTTTAGTACATGGATAAACTACTTTCATTTTGTTTGTTTTGAGACAGAGTCTCACTTAGAACTCATTACATAGATCAGGTTGGCTTTGAACTCCCAGAGACCCACCTGTTTCTGTCTCCTAAATGCTGTGATTACGGACATGCACCACCACACCTGGATTACCCTCACTTAAAGAATTCTACAACACTTTGTTTCTAACTGAATCCAGAAAGAGAACTTATTTCTGGGTGAGATGTCTTCACTACTTGACAAATAGTTTAATGCCATGTTGTTGGCATGGTTCTGTGACAGCAGCAGGAATTGTGGAAACCAGCCAAGCTTTTGGGATCTGAAGATTAGGCACAAAGGTCCTGGTCCCCACATAGTAGCTGTTTGCCAAAAGTGAATTGCATCATCTCTTTGATTCTGAGGAACGTCCATGGAAAGAAAAAGCTAGAAAAGTACTATGTACAAAACGGTTCCATTTAGTCACAAAATTATACATAGTATTGTAAAACTTTAAGACAATCCTGAAGCCATTTCTGACAATTCTGAATCCTCTCAGCCTCTGTGCCATAGTGCTTCCCCTCCTCCCCTGGGAACCAAGGACCTAACAGCTACACTCGCACGTACTCAGTTACTGAACAATTACCCATATACGTATGTTTTGATTCAGTTCCCTGGGAAACAAGGTCAAAATGACCTCTTACCTCATCTGATCTGGCAACAGCTCTCCAGTCAATTATTGGTAATAGCCCTTTCGAATAAGCCAATCAGAATAGTCAAGGAACAACCCCCCTTGCTTCTGTGGCCCCTTTAAAAGTAGACTGTATCAGCTATTTGAGGTCCCTCGGCTTCCCGAATGCTGGGGGACCCTGTCATGACAGAATTAATAAAATCCTCATGCTTTTGCATTGGCTGTGATGTATGAGATGGTCTCTGGGGGTGACTCCTTCTCGGTGTTTGGACGCTAGAGTCCAACATTATAAAGATAAAAGATCAGATAGATTTACACAAATAATGAACAATACTGGGTGTGAAAATAACCAGTGATTAGGATTATAAATGACAGATAACATTTTAAATGCTTCATTAGCATATATTAATTATAGCTAAAAATGGGTTCCACCATGAAATTTTCTTACTTGTATATAATATATTTTGATCCTATTCACTGCTACTCTCTGTCCCTGTTACCTCCCACTTCCAATCTTACTGTTTTTAAAACAAACCATCAGCTCACCCCTATCCAAACCAAAAACGATGGCATCCTAAGAAACTATGGCAGGGCTTATGAGCCTGGGATCAATGGCCTTTGAACTCCAACAAGTTCAACATAACCAGCTCACTCAACAAATCAAGGCTGATCTGACACGGGTACAGGACAGCACCAAAAAACTCTAGACTTGGGGTCAAAGATATGGCTCAGTGGTTAAAAGCGCTGGCTGCTCTTCTGGAGGTCCTGGGTTCAATTCCCAGCACCCACATGGCAGCTCACAACTATCTATAGCAGTAGTCCCATGGAGTCCAGTGCCCTCTTCTGGTGTGCAGACATGCATGAAGACAAAATACGTGAATATTTATTTATCTATTTATTTTTATTGTTTTGTTTTTGTTTGTTTGTTTTTTGAGACAGGGTTTCTCTTTGTAGCTTTGGCTCTCCTGAAACACTCTCTGTAGACCAGGCTGACCTTGAACTCACAGAGAGCTCCCTCTCTCTGCCTCCCAAGGCACACACCACCACTGTCAGCAAGTCTTTAAAAAAAGAGGAAGGAAAGAAGGAAGGAAGGAAGGAAGGAAGGAAGGAAGGAAGGAAGGAAGGAAGGAAGGAAGGAAGGAAGGAAGGAGAAGAAAACAAAAACTCCACCCTCAGTTGAACTCCCTGGCAGTCACTGGGACTAGATCTCATTGTGGAAGCCAGGCAGTGTTGGTGCAAGCCTTTAATCCTAGCACTTAGGAGGCAGAGGCAGGTGGATCTATGTGAGTTCAAGGCCAGCCTGGTCTACACAAGAGCTAGTTTCCAGGACAGGTTCCAAAGCTACAGAGAAACCCTGTCTCAAAAAAAAAAATCTAATTATGGTAGAAGGGAGGGATCTATGCTATGCTATGCTAGTCGAGAAATATTGTTTCTTTGTGAATTTATCAGCTGTCGAAAGAATAAAATCACGAGCCAGATAGCCACCATCAGGCTGGACAGGTTTTGGGAGCCTTTGGAGTACGTGAATAACATGAATAGCCCCGTTTATTAGGACCCTTATTATAATAGTTCTAGCTCTAATTTTCAGTCTTTATGTTTTGAAATTCCTCTCTAATCTGTTGCAGCAAGGAGTTCAAGCCCTCACCTCCTCGACTATCACTCAAATCCTGACTGAGGACTACCAACCCCTCAGCGTCCTGGCATCAGAGATCCCAAAAAGCCATATAGTCTCAAGGAATCAAGATACCTCTAAAGTCAAAAGACCCTGGAAAAAAACAAAACAAAACACTTTTTTCTCTCTCCCTTGCAATGATCCCCCAACAGCACTAAACCGTTAAGAAATCATTGCTGACCCCGTCCCTTACTTCTTTCTACGCTTCAGGGCCTGAGATGACAGAGGGCCTGGATGTGAAAACAGGATTTCCATGAAATTACCGATGGCTGTGCGCTCATCCTTCTCCGACAGCCACAACCCAGAGGAGAATGTTTGCTGGACAGCTTATCTCCCCAAAATAATCTGTCTGGCTTGGGCAAACAAATTCAGGAAGGAGAGTCTGCAGAGCTGCACATAATCTCCTGAAGCTGCGTCATCAACTTCCTCATTCCCAAACCCCGCCCCCAATCTCCAGAAAGGGTCCCAGAAAGCTTTTCCCCTACAGAAAACCTCTACCCCATGGGACAGTGCTTATCTTTTTCTGTTTGAAAGAAACAGTCTCATCATTTGAGATGAGATCAGGTCAGACTCTGCTCTCTTTCCCGCCTAATGTCTCTTTACTCTGTGCTCCAAAATCTAACACTTCCCTCTTCCCAATTAGTTTCATGTCTTAAAAAAACATTATATGACCCACTGAGATTTATTAGGGCCACCTACAGGAGGATGGGCACTTTACCAGTGGCTACACCACTGAGGAAAAGTGTCTCTCCTTCCCCCATTAACTATTAACTATGTAATCCTCAGGTAACATTGCCTTAATTACTGAATTATCTATGCATATGGGTTGTATTTTTTGTCATCCTGACAAAAACTAGAGTCAGATTAGCACATAGCCAAATGGGGGGGCATTTTCTTGACTAATAATTGATCTGGGAGAGCCCAGACCACTATGGGCGATGCCACCTCTGGGCGGGTGGTCCTGGGTGCTCTAAGAAAACAGGCTGAGCAAGTCATGGAGAGCAAGCAGTAAGCAGTGCACCTCCATGGCCTGTTTCAATTTCTCTGGTTCCTGCTTGAGTTCCTGCCCTGGCTTCTCTTAAAAAGGGATCATAAGCTGTAAAAAATGAAATAAATCCTTCCCGTCCCAAGTTGTTTTCACAAGAAAACAGAAAGCAAAGTAGGATACTATGTTAAAAATTGTACTGGAAATTCCCTCCATAGGCCACTGACCCTCTGCTTTTCTTTTCAGAGTTTTATCAGTCTTTAAACATGAAGGATAGCAGCGTAGCAGACTGAATGTATAGGTCACAAAGGTCAACCTCATGAGCAGTCCAGCTCTGGACTTTGTCTAATGTTTGTAAGTTTCATCATAAGAAATGTTGAAATGAGGTCTAACACGAGTTTGAGGGCTTGTGTTCCTTCAGACCTCTGGTTTCTTTTGTGATTGAAAGAGCAACATTCGGCTTGCAAACTGGAGGGATTTCTCCATGGAAGTTTATGCTGCTTGTCTGTTTTGCAGTACTGAGGGTTAAATGTGGGGCCACGCGTATGCGAGGGAAGCAGTTTTCCACTGAGCTGTCTCCCCAGCTCCTATTATGCCATTTTGTGCATTTAATATATTGTGTAAAGCTTGAATGCTCAATCCAGCTCCCCTTTTACCACCAAACATTGCCCTTACAACGTATCTTATAGAATTGCCTTGTCCTTTTTTTCTTCACTGAGTTGAGATGCTGTGAGAGCCAAAGTTATGTTTTAAGTTTTAATGACTAGGCTGTAGAGATCCCTGACACAAAAATGTCTGTGATCTGCAAGGACAGACAGTTCCTGAAACGCTGGAGGCTACTGCTTATGGAAGATAATAAGCCACATGGTTTGCATTCTCCTAAACAAGTGCGTTAGGCCCATCTGCAGCAGATGTGCGTGATGACATGCGGGAGGTACGTAGGCAGGACATATGTCAGGGTATATGCTTGCCCCTGATTGGACCTGATGGCAAATGCAATGAACTTTGCAATGCTTTTCCTTCTTAAGCCCTTGCCATACTTGATTCTGGGCCATTTCCCGAGGAACCTGGGTATGGATGTGGCTAGATCCCATCTACCGGGCCGGTATTTAATTAAAGCTTGCTTCTAATTTGGCTTTTAAACTGTGGCAGTGGTCTTATTCTCAGTTGGGGGGATTAATCATAAAGTAAATTCTCATATGTAGTTGGACACATTTTTGAACTTCCAACTTTCTTCTTGCAAAGGCTGATTTTCTCTGTCAATGAGATCGAGGCTGTGCGGATAGCTGCGTAAGTATGTCTGTGAGGGTGTTTCCCAGAAGAGGTCAGGATTTGAACTGGGGGACTTAGTAAAGCAGATGGTCTTCTTTTATAAGGGTGTCAGCCACTGTGGAGAGCCTGAATAGTACAAATAAGTAGAGGGTTAACTTTGCTGTCAATAACTGTCTTTTTGTTTTGTTTTGAGAAAGGGCCTTAAATAGCCTAGGCTGGCCTCGAACTGCTATATAACTGAGGGTAACCTTGAACTCCCGATCTTCCAGTGGTCACCACCCAAGTGCTGGTATTATAGGCTGTACCACAACATCTACTTTAGTGTGGAATTAGAGAACCGACTGTATTAGGTCCCGATAGACCAACATAAAGATCAAATGGGCAGGGCGGTGGTGG
>NC_022026.1:45581363-45583413 GCF_000317375.1 Microtus ochrogaster | reverse complement strand
AGAGCTAGTTCCAGGACAGGCTCCAAAACCACAGAGAAACCCTGTCTCGAAAAACAAAAAACAAAAAACAAACAAAAAAAAAGATCAAATGGAGAAGCTGGGTGTGGTAGCGCTTCAATCCCAGCACTTAGGGAGACAGAGGACAGAGGCAGGCAGATCTCTGTGAAGTGAGACCAGTCTGGTCTACACAGAGAATTCTAGGTCAGCCAGAGATACATAGTGAGATCCTGTCTCAGAAAAAGAAAAAAATCAAGATGGAGTCACAATAGGCTTCCATTTTACCAAGGGGAGACTAAACTCTTTATCTAATTTTCTAAGAAACAGAGATTAAAGAAATTTAACAGTGAAATCCCAAACAGGCCATTTCAATTGGCCTTGTAATGAAGATGCCTCTGCCTTAATCCTGTTACATGAAAGGGTAACCTGAGGTCACCCGATGTTTTTTGGTTGTGGATTGTTTTCCTATTGTTTTGTCTCCCTTTCTGTGCTTTAGCAGCCCCACCGTGCCCGCCTTTTTTCTGTCTTTACAAGTCCCGCCATGTTTGCTTTTGAACTGAGCCATCAATCTGCCTCTGCACTGGGAGCTCCTAGTTCTCAGGCCTTGAAGCCTAGACTAAAAGGCCCACTGTTCTCTTTCCAGGTCTCAGGCCCTGGAACTCACCTCGTGGGTAAGCTTCAGGCTGTAGATTGTCCGGTGGCTCTGCCTGAGGAGCTGCAGTCAGCAATGGAGCTTATGAGCCTCAGCCCACCAGACAACAAAGCTACGATGGGTACACGCTGGAGAGGGATTGCTTCCAGCAAGCCCCTTTCTTCTGCTGTGCCATGTTCCTGTGCTTGCTGCTCCCATGTTCCTGGTGTGTTGGGCATGGTGTGACTACCAGGTGAAAGGATCCCACTGTGCCTAGGATAGTGGGATGGTTTCATGGGAAAATCCCACTCCTCACTGAGCATTTTGCTTGCTGATCATAATGAAGATGACTTTTATAG
The DNA here is from genome assembly GCF_000317375.1 of Microtus ochrogaster. Taxonomy (NCBI): domain Eukaryota; kingdom Metazoa; phylum Chordata; class Mammalia; order Rodentia; family Cricetidae; genus Microtus; species Microtus ochrogaster. The sequence continues at coordinate 45,582,426 of NC_022026.1, read as the reverse complement.
GAGCAATGGTGAGATCCATGATTTAAAGATACAGGTGCTTAAGACAGAAAAGATGATTAGGGAAACGGTTTAGGTTAGTCTGCCAGTTGCTGTAATAAGACATACCAAAAAAGGCAAAATTAGGCTAGAAGTCACTTTCCCCTTTGTTAGATGTGAGGTTTGCCGAGGATGGAAAATAACAATAAGGAAGTTTCAGTGCATTTACAGACCCATGAACTCTGCCTGTGGGCAAACAGGCAGTTATGTCCCCATACCCAGGGTTAGGCCTGAGGTCCCTGGTCATGTAGCCTACAGAATTAACCACAGACCTGGTGTGCACCCTGAAAAAACAAAGCTGTGAGAGGAAATTGAATGCCCCCCATTGTGTGTAAGGGAAAACAGATGGTGAGCTACACCTCTTGTTTAAAGCTTTATACGAATCTGCTGCACTGAAACCTGAAACAGCTGTGGGCCAGTACAAAGGAACTGGCTGCAATACACTGGCTTGCTTAGACCTTTGCTAATAATGAAGAAATCATTGCTTTGGGAGAAAAATGTTTGGCGGGAAAATTAATGCAAAGAAAAATGTTGAACTACTTGTGGGCTTCTACAAAATAAAAACCCTGTAACTTGTGATTATGATATGATTTCTTCCTTTGTAAAGATTTTAATTTGTTTCTGGAAAATATGTAATTGTGGTTGTGAGGTAATTTTTTCTTGCATAGAAACTTTTGGCTTAGGTGGTATAAAAGGGATAAGAGAAAAATTAAGTGGCAGAAGAAGAAAGAGAAAAATAAAATGAACAATTAAGTTTTGCCCCCTCGGATAAACCTCTTGTGTATATGTTTAGTAGTGGCTGACTTCCCATCACTCCAGTTTCTCTAACCTGCTGAAGCTGGTTCTTCAGTAGAAGACAGCAAACCAGAAGACTTCTCAGCCTCCATAAGCACATGAGCATAAGAAGCCCTATTCAAAAGAACCCAGGCTAATTCATTCCACTTTCCCTTCCTTCCTTCTTCACTCCTCTCTCTCTCTCTCTCTCTCCCTCTCTCTCTCTCTCTCTCTCTCTCTCTCTCTCTCTCTC
>NC_022026.1:45568598-45581078 GCF_000317375.1 Microtus ochrogaster | reverse complement strand
CTCTCTCTCTCTCTCTCTCTCTCTCTCTCTCTCTCTCTCTCTCTCTCTCTCTCTCTGTGTGTGTGTGTGTGTGTGTGTGCTGTGTGCCTTTCATTGGCTTTATTTCTATTTCTAACTGCTTTTCTTGATTGTTTGTCTTATTCCTGTGCCAGAAATCTCCCTGGCTATTTATGCATATCTGTTTTGACTCAAATTTATGTCTAGGGGGCTGGAGAGGTGGTTCAGTGGTTAAGGCTGCTTGTCATTTTTTCAGAAGATCCAAATTTAGTTCCCAGCACACATGCTGAGCAACTCGGCCTCTAATTTGAGTTCAAGTGGATCTGGCACCCCTTTTCTGGCTTCTTTGTGAGTGCACACATACACACATTCAAAACCAGAATGAAATGAGGCTGAAGAGATGGTTCTGTGGTTAGGATCAGTTGCTGCTCTTGTAGAGAACCTGAATTGAGTTCCCAGCAAACACATGGAGACTCACAACCATCCATAACTCCCGTTATAGTATATCCAAACCTTCTTCTGGTCTCCTTGGAAACTAGTCACACATGTGGTATATACATATACATGTAGACAAATATTCATATACATAAAGTAATTTTTTAAAAATAAAACCTTTTAAAAGTAATGTGGTCACTTTAAGTCCTGATGACATGTTTATTGGAGCTACATTAAATTATGGAGACTAAAGAATTCATGGAAAATATAACAACTTAATGAAAACTAACATCGTTATGATGTCTTCCTGGCCAGTAATGAGGTTAATTAAGTCTTCTTCAGTATCCTGGAAGCTTTTAAGTTTTATGGTTAAGCTTTCCTTGTTCAAACTGCTCAAGTGTATTTTTCAGTTTTATTCTGATCATATCTATGACTTTTTAAATTATATCTTTGTGTCATTATGTCTTTTAACTGACATATAGTTGATATATATCTTTATTTCTATATATTAACATACTGCACCAACTGTTAAATTATTTCATTTTTGCATTTTTAACTGTTTTCCTCACTTAGCTTTATTTTTTGGTCTGATCATATGGGCCATTTCTACAATGTTTCCTGTCTTTTGTTTTTGAGACAGGATCTCACTAGTGTTGGGATTAAAGGCATGTACCAACATACCCGGCTCTATAACATATTTTTTAAGAGAGAGGAGTAGTCTTGATATATTGCTCAGCCCAGTTTTGAACAGCTAGGCTCAGGCAATCCTTCTGCCTCAGCCTCCTGAGTAGCTAGGTCTGTAGGCATACATAGTATATAGATAATTCTAGAATATAATTTAATATAACATTTAATATGGTAGCAGTTATTTCCAGGTGTACCTGTAATCCCAGCATTTGTAAGGTAGAGACGTGAATATCAAGAGTTCAAAGGTCATCTTTGGCTACATAGTGAGTTGGAGGCCAGAGTGGGGCTACATGAGGCAAAAAAAAATACTTCCATATAAGACATAATTATTGGTATTCTGTATCCATGTGTTCCACATGAATATTAGAAAAATACTGTTGATAGTCAGGAGGCAGAAACAGGAGGATCATTGTAATTTCAAGGCCAGTTTGGTCTACACACTGAACTCTAGACCAGCCAGGAAATTGCTTCTATTGACCATGTACAGAGGCTTTTCTTGATATTACTCCCTAACCAATACAGTAGAAACATTACATAGTATTTCTACTGTATGGCAATATGATCTCAAAAAGTAATATACAGGTGATTTAAATAATATTGTAAGGTGTGTGTAGGATACATGCAAATGTTAAAGTCTTATGCAGTTCCATATAAGGGACTTGAGTAGCTGCATCTTTACTATATTTGGGGTTCTGGAACCAGTCTTTCACAGTTACCAATGGATGAATGTATTTGCTTTCTAAATTATTTTATTTTTACTTATGAGCGAGAGAGTATGCCACTTGTGTATGCTATCTATGTGGGCCAGAAGAGGACATCATTGAATGCCCTGGAACTGAAGTTACAAGTGGCCGTGAACTGTCTGACATGGCTGTTTGGATCTGAACTCCTGGCCTCTGGAAGAGCAGCAAGTGCTCTTAACTCCTGAGCCATCTCCCTAGCTCCTGTATTTACTTTTGAACTAAGATCACCATGTTAAGGAAGTCTCTATTCATCTGTATTTTAGTACAAATTATTACGGACAGAATAGCAAGGTACCCAGAACTAAGGGGACCGAGGCAGGAGGATCCCTGGGAGTTTGAGGACAGCCTGGTCTACATAGTGAGTTCCAGAACAGACAGGACTAGATAGAGAGACCAGATTTTAAAAAACAAGAAACGAAACTAAACGAAAACAAACTAGAGGCTGTAGGGGCTTTCCTTCAACTCACTAGCTCACTCCTATTTGAGGGAGTATTACTTTCTCCTTCTTAATAAACTTCTATTTCTTTAATAAAAAAAATAAAGACTTTTACAACTGTCATTAAGAGTCTCCAGAAATGAGGGCCAGGGATGTGGCTAAGCGGTAGACTACTTGCCTAGCATGCACTAGATCTTAGGTTCAATTCTCAGTACCATTTTTAAAAAAAAGAGTCTGGCGGGGCAATGGTGGTGCACGCCTTTAATTCCAGCACTCAGGAGGTAGAGGCAGGTGGATCTCTGCGAGTTTAAGGCCAGCCTGGTCTACAAAGTGAGTTTAGGACAGCCAGAGCTACACAGAGGAACCCCTGTCTCAAAAAGCCCAAAAAAAGAAACACAAAGTTCTGGCAATGTTAATATTTTTCTTTAGGTAGAGTCACTGATACCATGAATTTTGTTACTATAATAAACAGGCATCCGGGGTTGGCTCAGCAGTTAAGAGAGTTTGGGACCAGTAACAACTATCCCTCTGCATCTGATACACTGCTGGATTCTGTTTCTAATATTGTATTTTTACCTCTTTTACTTTCTGATCAGTCTCAAATTCACTTTGATAGGGCTATCACTGGTAGAGTCAGTTATATTTACTTCATAAAAACTTTGGAAGGTTTTGTTTATTTCTTGTAAAAAGGATTCATAATCAATACATATCCTACACAGCAAGTATGAGAAAATATTAGAAATTATCTGTTTGGAGTGTGTGTGTGTGTGTGTGTGTGTGTGTGTGTGTGTGTGTGTGTGTGTGTAGGGAGGTGTTACAGGGGATTGAACCTAGAACTAAGCTAGATCCCAAACCCATGAGCAAATATCATTGCATTTTAGTAGTAAACTAAACAAGACTTTGTGTATAGGTATAGTAATTATCACTTCAACTGGTTTTCTAAGCAAATATAGACCACAGGTTTAAATAATATTCAGTTTTCTTCATAGTCATTGTTAGTCTCCTGGGCTTTTACTGCAGAATTCCCTTGAGTATTATAAATGCTCTGGACATTTCCAGCTCACCCTTTCCTTCACCGGGGTCTTGATTTTACATAGAGATTCACAGTTACAGAGGAAGCACATAATTCCTAAGCAAATATAAAGGCAAATAGCTATGTCCATGTCCTTCTGTGTTTTAAGTCTTTTTCCTGGTTAAGGCTAGAGATACAGAAGCAAATGCTTGCCTAGTCTGGGCAAGGCCCTGAGTTCAATCTCTACCACCACAAGACAATAAAACACGCACAAAAAAAGTTCCTTTAAAGTTCCAGGCCAGCCTTGGCTACATGAGACCCTACTTCTCCCAAAACAAGCAAGCAAAACTGATGTTAAGATTAGAGCCGAGCATGAACAGACAGACGAGCATTTCCCTGGATGGAAGATGCGCAAGGAATACCTGATCATGATCAACCTCTACTGGCTGCTTCTTAATGATCCAGGTAACAGACTCGGAGAGGGGCGGTGTAGTGAGAGAGCCAGAGTAGGTCCAGTAATCTGGGCAAGCAGGCATCAGACAAGAAGGGTCAAATGATCCAAATTCTGCCAGGGTGTCCTGTCCAAGAGAAGGAGTTATTACTTATTGGTCAAAGTTACTCAGGCATCAAAGGGTAAGGCAGTGAGTCTCGTGGATTGTTCAGGGACTAACAGTGGTCCAGGGCATGTCCAGGGACTAAGGGTACCTTCTAAAACAGCCATCACCACTTCACACAAAATCACATTGTGGATTTCTGATAGTTCTTCCCGAGAAAAACAACAAAAACGTTTTCTCCTTTAATTCTTTTGGGGGGTATTAGGTAGTGGCTGCTCATAAACAGAGAGGTGTCTCTTCTTCAAGAGAAACTAACAAGATTTGTCCTTTCAAAACTAGCCCAGAGCTGAGGGTATAGCTCAGTGTTAGACTGCTTGCCTAGCATGCTCAAACACTGAGTTCCATCCCGGCACTGCAACGAAAGAGAAAGGGAGGGAAGGAGGAATTGGAGAGGAAGGAAATAAGGAAGGAAGGGAATGCCAGAATCCTGAACTAAGAAGAGAAAAAGAGGAAAACAAGAAGAGAGGGAGGGAAGGAGGGGAATAGGAAGGCAGAGAACAGAAGAATGGTGTACTGATTTCTGGGAAGCCGCCCATATGGGATTCTGAATACTGAGGAATTCATCTTGGCAGTTGGACAGAGGAAACAGAGTGCTTCACTCTAGACAAGTTTCTGTACAACTCTTCTCTCTGCCTACTCATGGGAGGTAGCTAAAGAAAAGAAGGTTGTTCTGAGTGTCCCTACAAAGATGGAGAGGGAGTTGTCAGGAAAGAGTAGATCCCCGGTTAGCAAGCACTCAGCAAAACCAGAAAGCTCCACCAAGGTCATTTCTCCTGTGCCCTGCAGGGTTTAACCACAGGATGGTATCATCAATGCACCCTCATCCCTGCCAGGTCTCCTCCTGCAGCAGTGTGGAAAGGGAATGTAGTTCCTTTAATTTGTCTTCCTGCTTCTAAGTGCATTATCTACTCCGAGATTCAAATATAAGATAGGCTTCAGGTGATGTAAGGGGGAAGATTACCTTGTGCTTAATTGATGGCAGAGTGTCCACCAATTTCTGTAGTTCTTTATGATGTTTGCCTAGCTGGAAAAATAAAAGGAGAAGAAATATTACGCACAATGGCCATCTTGCTGTAGAAACTCAAATAGGATGTGAGTCAAAATTAACCACCTGGTGGTTACATATAAACAAACCACAGGGCTGAAACTAGATTTCAGCTGGTAATTACAAATATTATAAACAGCACTAAATTAAATTAGACTGAGAGCAAAATGAACAGGCTGTTTGCTGGCAAGAGCAGCCTGTCTACAGAGAAAGGTGTCCCCTGTTCCCATTAACTATCATTTCTTATGCTGCATTATAAATGAATGAAATTATAAATTACCCTGCATTTTCACTAACCTCACCCTTTTAAGACAGGGTTTTAGCATGTAGCCTGGGCTGGCCTCAACGTCTCAAACTAAGCATTTTCCAAGTGCTGACGTGCCCCAGATGACTTGGGCCTTCTCTATTTGGCTGTGTATTTTTAAGACCTATTTTACTTTTTATTTTTATGTCTGTCTGTCTGTCTGTCTGCCTGAGTAGGGATCTGTGCATGTGGGACAGATGCCCATGGGAAGCGGGTATTGAATCCAATGAAGCAGGAATTACAGGTGGCTGTGAGCAGCCTGGTGAGCATGCTGGGAACTGAATATCACATCAGCAAGCACTCTAGAGCACCAAGCCATTGCTCTAGCCTCTGTAACACATTTTTAGACCATTGAAACACATTCATAATAGTTACTGCTTTTTAACTACTGCTGGTTTTTCCATCTACATGTAGAACACATATGTTTTTAGACAGTCTCACTACATAGTCCTGGCTGGCCTCAAACCCACAGAGATCCACCTGCCGATCGGTACCTCCTGAGTACTCGAATTAAAAGTGTGTGGCACCACACTTGGCCTGGTACTAATACTCTTTTTAAAATGTTAATTATGCAGGATAATGAACTCCCTTGTGAAATTTCCATACGCATACATCATATACTTCAATTATATTCATTCCCCTACCTGTCCCTCCTCTTCACCTTTCCTATTGATCCCAATGTTTTGTTTGTTTGTTTGTTTTGTTTTGTTTTCCTCTGTGTAGCCCTGGCTGTTCTGGAATTTACTCTGTAGACCAAGCTGACCTCAAACTCACAGAGACATCTCTCCTCTGCCTCCTGAGTGCTGGGATCAACGGCGTGTGCCACCATGCCTGGCAGCACTCTTAAAACTCTGAGATTTCTCAGTAGTCCCTCTTCTTAAACTTTTTGAGACAAAGTCTCATGTTGTAGCCCACATTAATATTTAATATATCAGCAATGCTAGCTACTGCTTCAGGCTTCTGAGTGCTGGATTTAAAGGCATGCGCCACAATGCTTGGCCCAATGTTCTTTTTTCCTAAGATTTCTTTTTACTTGTTTGAAGTGTGTGTGCGTGCATGTATGTGCGTGAGCATAGGGAGGGTGGATGTGCATTTGAGTGAAGGCATCCAATAGCCCTGGAGCTAGACTTAGAGGCAGTCATAAATTGATGGATGTAGGTGCTGGGAACTGAACTGTGATCAACTACGTGGGTAGTACATGTTCTTAACCATTAAGCAATCTCTACAGATATTTTTCCTCTTAGTTCTAAATTTTATTCAGATAAGTAGCTTATATTGTAATGTTCTATCTCTTCAGTGTAAGATACAATAGACCATTTGAACTTGGTGAGATGGTTGGCTTGCTTGTTTGTTTGCTTGCTTGCTTGAGGCAGGGTCTCTCTGTATAGCCTGGCTGTCCTGGAACTCATTATGTAGACTAAGCTGGCCTAGAACTCACAAGAGTTCTGCTTGCCTCTGCCTCCCAAGAGCTGAGATTGAAGGTGTGTCCCATCGTGCCCGGCCTGAGCGTTTGTTTTTACCTTTAAAAATACACCTATCACAGCCAAGCCGTTTTCTTCCAGGGCTGCATCCTCAAAGGTTTCAAATTTGACTGCATTCCAATGTACCAAGTGCAGCTGAAACAACAGGAAAAGCGAGGTTTATACAAGACCATGCAGGGCTGCACCAAACTAAACAGACAGCCCCATCCAACATGGAACATTTAATCTCGTTTCATCTCCTAAAATAGAGCCACTGAGAAAAGTATGTGGCGGTCTGGTATGAAGTGAGATCAACATAAAGAATGGGAAGGAGACATTGCGGCAAGAAGAGCAATATTACTTTGAAAGAGAGGGATTTGTTAGGAGAGAAAAATAAAATTCACATAGGAAAGTAACTTTGCAATGATGGATCAACATTTTCTTCATCCCCACCCTGATTTGCATGAAATACTAATATCCCAAATCCATTTGCATCTCAAGGCAAGAAGATGTTTATATTAAGAGAAATATATTCTCCCTGTGAAAATTAGATGGGCGCTAGAGACAAATTTCTTCTTGGAGGAATGATCACTTAAAAGGTTTTCATTTTTAGCATCACATTTAAAACTAAATTGAGGGAAAAGTTGCAAGAAGAAATTCTATTTGCAAAGAGAAATCCTATTTCCTTGTGCTCTGCTTGCATTTCCATATCAATCATTCTTCGCCCACCTTTCTCAAACCAGTGCATTCCCATCACCTAACCTCCCAAGTGGGCCACTTCGAGGTCCCAGTTAGCTCTCCGTCCTGAAGACGAGCCCAACTGCAAGTTCTGGTGCTTTGGCACTCTGACTTCAGAACCCTTCGATAATCTTCCTGTTTCTCTCATTCTCTCTTGCCACGGCCTTCACTGAGAGCCCCACTATTTCCCACTGGGATTAATCTGTTTTGCAACTCTACAGAAACTTATGGCTTTAGGAATGACTGCACCTAACTCAGAATTCAGAACGAATTCCATTCTAATTTTCAATATTTATTTATTTTACATTTTACGTGTCTGAGTGCTTTGCCCGCATGTATGTCTGTGTATCATGTATGCGCCTGGTGCCTGCTGAGGTCAGAAAAAGGCATCAGATCCCCTGGGACTGGAGTTATAAATGGTTGTGGTACCATGTGGGTGTGGGGAACTGAACCCAGGTCCTCTTGCAAGAGCAACAAGTGCTCTTAACCGCCGACCTGTCTCCCCAGCCCCAGAATGCAGTTTCGTCATCTTAAGGTTTATTTCAGGTATACTATTCCTAACGAATATAATTTTTACATGTATAAAATGGGAAGGCTCAAGCCTGTCACCAGCAAGCTAAACAGGATTTAAAGCGTCACCTGGGACTTCTTGGTAATTTCTGTGAACTAGAAACCCAGAACTCTCCCCCACTTACACACACCCATTGCTCTTTGGGACCTTTTCAGCATACTTCTGTTGCTCCAGCCAGGTCTGAACACCTTTAATCCCAGCACTTGGGAGGTGGAGGCAGGAGGATTTCTGTGAGTTCACAACCAGCCCGGTCTACATAGTGACCTCCAGGGTAGTCAAAACTACAGGAAGATCTCATCTTAAAAAAAATTAGAGGATGAAAGGAAAAGAAACATACCTCGGCTGGGTAGCAGAGGATGACGGAAAAGAAACATACCTCGGCTGGGTAGCATTTGTTGTCCACGGTGTGCTCGGAACCCCAAGCATCAATGGCCCCCCAGTGAAAATGAAACTGCTTCAGTCGGTAGTTGTGTTCCAGGGGTCCTCCCTCAATCACTGAAATGACACATCCAGCAATTCAGGAAATGTGGAGAAAGGGTGGACCCTGTCCTTGAATCATTTGGAGTATACCATATCACATACAAGTATTTATAAAACTGATTTCCACAAAGTAAAAACTGTCTAAAGATTCGGCCGAATAATATCAAGACTGGATCACGTACTAGGCAACATGCAAATGGTAAACGCTAGATTTCAGGTTATTTTAATTAATTTAATTAATTAGACACAAGTTTTCATGTATCCCAGGCTGGTCTCAAACTCACTATGTAGCCACAGATGACCATGAACCTGAATTTACATTCACCTTCTGAGTGCTGGGATTACAGTTTGACTTATTTCTCATCTGTAGTTATTGGGCCTAGTTTCCATTGTGTGAAATAAAAATGCAAATTTCTCTTGGTGTGCTTATCCAATGCAATGAGATAAAACTAAACTATGCAGACAAAAGCTATTCGACAAAGATTTTAAATTCACTTAGGCCAGCCTTCCCTCAAACTAGGAATTAGTCTGGCTGAGCCTCCCAAGAGCTGCCTTTAAAGGTGTGTTTCGTTCTCCTTCTTGGAAAAAAGTGAATGCATTTATTTGTGTTTGTGTGTCCCAGACACCATCAGACTTGGCAGTATCCATCTTCGCCTGCTGAGCCATCTCACCAGCCCCGTTCTTTTTTTTTATACACTAACACCTTCCTTTTCAACTTTCGGGGTTTTGTTATTTTTGAGCCAGGGTTTCATTGTTACCCCGGGTACAACATGGGCACAAGAAGGGAAAAAAAATGTCACTCTCCCATCTGCTTTGAGCTGCGCTGATCCCCACCCCCAACTTTGCTAAATCATTCTCATTCCTTCGGTCTCATCAGAGTCTAGCAACATCTGGACATGGTCAAACCAATCCAGCAGCGCTACAAGCGCCCATCTTGTGTAGCCTTTTTATTTAAAAGGTTTTTTTTTTCATTTTATATATCAGCCACAGTTCCCCCTCCCTTCCCACCTTCCCCAAAAGCCCCCCTCCCGAGCACTCCTCAGAAAGGGTAAAGTCATGATCTTCAGCGTGTACTGTGTCGTGAGTTGCAACTTCTGTGCACAAATGGTGGAGTCTGGCAACCCCAAGGACCAAATGCACTGATGTATCGGGCAGTGATCCCCTCTGTATCTTACTGGCCTCTAAGGTTTTCTCACATGATGTCTTCTTTTGAACAAAACGGTTTTGCCAAGCATAGTGGTACACACCTTTAATCCCAGCACTTGAGAGGCAGAGGCAGGTGGATCTCTGTGAGTTTGAGTCCAGCCTGGTCTACAAGAGCTAGTTCCAGGACAGGCTCCAAAACCACAGAGAAACCCTGTCTCGAAAAAACAAAAACCAAAAAAAATGAGGTTCTAATCCCAAATTAAGAGGCACAGAGGAAAGGGCCCATTTTTTTCTCTTCTTTCCCTAGGACAACCCTGAAAACATATCCCGGACCTTGACTATTTGCTGCCTCCAAAGACGATGAACAAAGCAGAGAGGAGGTGTCACCAACAAAGTGGCTATGAGGGAAATGAAAGGCAGAACTGGCCTCAGGGTGTTCCAGTTTACCACATAGCACTGGTTGACACCACACTAAAGACATTTTAAAATCCGAGTGCCAAAATTCCAAGCTGGAAAATTTCAGGGCTAGGATGGTAACTCCATGGTCAAACTGCTGGTGGCCAAGTGTGAGTGAGGACTAAAGGTTGAATCCCCAGAACTCAGGTGGAATGCTAGGTGAGTAGGTGGATGAGGTGACTCACCTGTAATTCCACCCTAGGAAGCAGAGACGGGAGATTGCCAGAGCAAGCTAGCTAGCAAGACTAGCATCGGCGGCAAGCTCTAGTTTTGAGTCCAATCGATAGGGAGGAAGAGCGATGATCCCTAGCACCAACCTAAGGCTTCCACAAGTACGTGTGCTACCACGAGCATGCAAAAACCATGCACACCACACTCACATGAAAACTGGGGGGCTGGGTGGCGGTGGCACACGCCTTTAATCCCAGCACTCGGGAGGCAGAGGCAGGCAGATCTCTGTGAGTTCGAGACCAGCCTGGTCTACAAGAGCTAGTTCCAGGACAGGCTCCAAAACCACAGAGAAACCCTGTCTGGAAAAACCAAAAAAAAAAAAAAAAGAAAAAAGAAAACTGGGAGCAGGAAACAAATTAAAGCTGGGCAATTTCTTACAAACATACGTATTTTCAACCTGACTTGCATCCGTGAGACTCCTCTGGCCATGATGGGCACACAATCTCATTGGACTACAGGCTGGGTGGGTGAAAAGGCTGCCCCCTTGGAGTAGACCCACCTGTTCTTCATTGCTACTGCTTCCTTTAAACTCGGCCAGTCTGATTAGTTCTCATTAGCTCCCTGGCCTGTAGATACAGCCACACTGTGAGTCCTGGGAACAAAGAGCTTAGAGCGCTAGCATTGGCTCCAGTACTTTCTAAGTTACAACCCCCTTGGTGTGCTTAGCATCATATCTGTGTAAACTGGACAATGTGGGGGAGGCAATGCAGAGAAGGGTTCTACCATATAATGCTGTGGAGAGGATGAACTCTGAAGAGAAAGAACTTTAGCTTGAACCCGTTGGCTGTTTGTAATTGAAACACAGTAGGCAAGGAGTTAGATATGAGGTAACAGGAAACAGGAGCTCTGTGCGGGAGTTGTGTCTCTTGGTTAAGGAGGGACGTGAGATGTGAAGAAACCAATGAAACTGTGACTGGGGGCTTCAGTGCCATGTTGTGGTTAAACATCCTTGAAGCTGCGGTTAGGTTTGTCCCCGTGTATCAGAAACCCAGGCCACAGGAAACAAAGGGACCTACTTCCACCCTGCTTGCTTGCTTGCTTGCAAAGCCTGATAGAGCTTGCACAGAAGCAGATTCTTTGCTAGTGAGCAAACTGAGCAAACTTCCAACTGAGGAAGTTCATACGTGATATCACTCTGTAAGTTTACCAAAATAATTTATTTTTTTTTAAGTTAATGTAGAACCTAAATAGGGAAGGGGAGCTGAAAAGATTTTGGAAAGCATTCTTACTAGATTCGCCACCTCCTGGTGCCCATAAAAGTATAACGTGAGACACAGTTGGGTAGGCAACACCCTTAGGAGAACACTGGGACCCTCCTCTCCTCCTCCTGAATGCCAGTAAGAATTTCAAGAAAGTTGACTAAGTTGATGACAGGGATCGTCGATGTCAGCCCAGGGATAATGTAGCATCCTCCACTGTTGTGGAATATTACCTTAGCTATGTAAAGATGGGTTACATTTATTTATATTGTGGAATATTACTTTAACTATGGAAAGATGTGTTGCATTTGTTTATGCTGCATTTGTTTAACTATGGAAAGATGTGTTGTATTTGTTTGTATCTTGCCTGCCTAAGGCACCTGATTGGTCTAATAAAAAGCTGAAGAGCCAATAGCTAGGCAGTAGAGGGATAGGTGGGGCTGGTGGGCAGAGAGAATAAGTAGGAGGAGGAATCTGGGACTGGGAGAAAAAAAAGAGAAAGAGAGGGAGACGCCCGGGGCCAGCCAGCCAGGCAGCTGCCAGTCACTCAGATATGGGAGAAGCAGAAAAAGTAGGACAGAATGAAAGAAAGGTAAAAAGCCCCAAGGCAAAACATAGATAAAGAGAAACAGGTTAAATTAATTTATATGTGGGACAAGTATACAATAAGGCCAAGCATTCATAAATAATAATATGTCTCCAAGCTATGATTTGTGGGCTGGTGGTCTGAGAAAGACTGTTACACTCCCTGACACTTTGTCATAATTACCACTCATACTCATTAAAACCAGGAAACTGTGTGTGGCCTTCTCAGGGGGTATGATTGTTGGATTTTCTTCTTCTTCTTCTTCTTCTTCTTCTTCTTCTTCTTCTTCTTCTTCTTCTTCTTCTTCTTCTTCTTCTTCTTCTTCTTCTTCCTCTTCCTC
>NC_022026.1:45559794-45568493 GCF_000317375.1 Microtus ochrogaster | reverse complement strand
TCCTCCTTCTTCTTCTTTTGATTTTGAGACAGGGTTTCTCTGTGTAACCCCAGCTGTCCTGGAACTCACTCTTGTAGATCAGGCTAGCATAGAACTCACAGAGATATGCTTGCCTCTGCCTGGTACTGGTACTAAAAGTGTGCATCCCTGTACCAACTTGTGAGTTTAAAAGCCAACTTGCTACAACCCAGAAACACTCGCGAATGGAGTCTGAGTTGATAAATTGGCTAGGTCAGGTTGGCCTGTGGGAATGTTTGTGGGTGATTGACTGTTAATCGAGGTGGGAAGACCCACCCTGAATACAACTGGCACCATGGCTTGGCACCACTTGGATGGTATAAGAATAGAGAAAACTAGCCAGGGAGAACCAGCAAACAATATTCTAGGCATTTCTCTCTCTGCTCTTGACCATGGTTGTGAAGCTTTAAATGTCTGCCTTGTTTTCCCTCCAGTGATGGACTATAAGCTGGAACCATAAGCCAAATAAGCCCTTCCTTCCCTGTGTTGCTTTTTGTTAGGATATTTTCAGAGCGACAGAAATAAAACTAGAACAGGGGATCCGGATAACAAAGCCATACTCCGAAAAGGACAGCAGTGTGGCGCTCACATGCCTTCTAGTCTAGAGCCGTGAGTTTCTGGTAGGTAGGTTATGTTGCCTCTTTAGTCATGGCAGGTTTTAATAGCGTCTTCTTTAATGTTTTCTTGGCTCATCTAATTGATCCTTTGTCGATGCTGTTGCTCCTTCCAAAGAACCACTTTTTCATTCCATTGATTTCTGTTCAGCTCATTATCATGGCCTTCTTTTCTGCTTTGGGTTTAATTTCTTCTGGTGCAGTTTCTTAGGGTGGGAAGCTAAGTTTAGTGATGGGACAACCCTCTTCTCTGTTGTGGGCCTTTTCATCTATGAATTTCCCTTTAAAATGATGCTTTAGCTGCTCTAAGACCTGGCAGGATGCTTTATGTCACATAACTTCCCTGGCTCTTTTCCTTCACTTTATTCCAGATCATACAACACACTCTGCAACAGCATTTCTTAGGGCATTTTCATTTCCTATTGTATTTTGAAACTCATAAATTAGATTTTTCTCCCTAGAACTGTTCCTTGCTTTTCTTCATTTCTAGCATGTCTTTACTTTCTTTTATTATTTTCTTTACTTTTGATGCGTAGGTACTCTATTTTTGCCTCTTTTGGAGTACTGTGGATTTATTTTTGAGACAGGAGGAAGAACCAACAATGAAGAATAAGCAGGGAGTAAGAGGCAGTCAATCACTGAAAGGAAAAATGAGAGAGAGAGAAAGTTACGGACTTAGTAGAGAGTGATGGCATTCAACAGGAGATGATAATCAAGCGGTATAAAAAAGCTGTCACTTTGAGTCCATTCCGAGAAAGTGAAAAATAAGCAATTCCTCAAGAATTTGTCTTGCATGCTTATAAAAACAGTGGACTGACTGCTAGGGATTGACTCACTCAGGGAAACAGCATCAGAGGGATGTTAGTCAGGTAGGTCTGTAGAATCGAAACATCTGTTGTGATGGAAACATGAGTTCTTTGGTTTTCCTCTGAGATTACCCATGTGAAAGAGTAGAATAGGACTTCTTAAATCTACAGTTCAAAAGAAAAAGAGAGGCTACAAAATTTTAAAACAGCTATGGAAGCCAGGTCGGGGCACACATGCAATAGCAGCACTTGAGAGGCAGAGGCTGGAGGATCAGGAGTTCAAGATATCCTTGGCTACACAGAGAGCTAGAGGCTAGCTTCGGCTACATGAGATCCAGTCTCAAACAAAACAAAACAGTAGCCATTTAACTCTGAACGCTCTTGGGCTTAACTCACTTGGCTCAGAGAAACCATGGGACAGCTTCCTGTGATTCCCCACTCAACACAGCCATGATAAATTGTGAACCTGCTAAGTCCACCAAGGGCTTTCAAAGCTGACCAACACCCTAGCGTCTGCAGACAGAAAGAAAATTACCAGGAACGGTGCTGTGACTGACTCTGAAGGGACTGTGAGGTATATCCAGAGTGAATGTGTGCAGGTCGGTACCCACAGCTAGGTCTGCCTATTAGGCCAACAGGGATAGCAGCTGAGCGCCAGCACAGTAACAGGGAACACAGGAACTTAGTTTGCTGTTTTGAAATTTCCTGGAATTCTTACATATGGGGTAATACAAGCTTGCAGTGGAAATGGGGAATAAATTCTAAGTTTGGGGGAAAGTATGAGAAAAATGTTCACAGATCTGTAAGGAAAAAGAGCAAATTCCTTCTTAGTTTGAGGCACGTTAAATAACACATTAAGGATTTGGGGAAGGGGCTGTATTGCACTATAAAGCAGAGAAGAGTGGAAAGATGGCTCAGTGGGTAAAAGGATTTGCTTTGCAAGCCTTAGGGCCTGGGTTTTAATCCCCAGCAACCATGCAAAACTGGGCCTGGCCACACATGCTTGAAACCCCAGCCCTGGAAGACAGAAAGAGAATCCTAACATTTTACTGGCAGGCCAGCCTCGCTGAAATGAAAGCTCTGGGTTCAGTGCGAGACCCTGTCTGAAGGGAATAAGGTGGCTAGCAATAGAGGAAGACACCTGACATCTTTTTGTGGCTTCTGCATGCACATGCATGGCTACATAGATCTGCATGCACTACATACGCTTACATATACTACACACGCACAGGCACCCACATAGGACAAAGCAAAGAACGGGGGATGTGGAGACCTTGCAGTACAAAAGGACGGGTTTGAATACTGAATCACAGCAGAGAAGGATGCTAGAAGGAAGATATCGGGAGCCTCAAAGTTCTTGCCTTTAAGGCTTCCGTTCGGGGTTCAATTAAAGATGCCAGGATGAACTAAAGGAGGGACTAAAAATCTGGGGGTAAAGAAGTCTACCCACAACAGGTTCTGTCTACCCATGTTTATTTACTCTCTCTTCAATCCATCATTTCTCATTGTTCCACCCGTTCCAAACATTCCCAGTCATATATATATATCCTTACAACCAGCAATTGCCCAGTCCTAATAGGTTCCAGGGCTGGAATTCTTTTGCCCCATAGAAAATCAGATAGGAGTTTTCACACACAGACACACAGATCCGTGCATGTCTGATGACTCCTTAATGAAGAAAGTTAGTTAAGAAAGGAACTAAATCATCAAAGAATTCTAAAGGAGAAGTGCGCTACGGTACATTTTTAGGGGGTTAGAAAGAGTCAAAAAGTTTATTTTCAGTACAATTATGAATAAGGCATGGATTGTTTAAATCAGTACACTGTTTCTTTTCTCTTAGCATGCATGGAGTCAGGGAGAAGCTGATGGCTCTTTATCAGAAAGCACATACATCAGATAGACACTTCATTTTCTATGGGCCCACTTATTGCTCAGGTTTTTTTTTTTTATTTTTAAATACTTATTATTCTAGGCGGAAGAAACAAAGAGGAGACCCAGGCCTCTAAATGATCAGTTCTGGGGTATGCTGTTATCAGTAGCTCTGGTCGTGGGGTAAAACCAGAGCAGCAGCTTGAGTAAGCAGTAATTCTATGTCCTTGAATATCTGTGACTATCTTAAATGGAATGCTCTTTGTCTGGGCCCTAAACACTGACCAAACGCCTACTGATAAAGATAATTAAAGGAAGGCAGATTTCTGTGTTTACCTGGGAGAGACGAATGAAAGCTGGCAGTGGGAAACTGTTCTGGACTAGAGAATCAATTCCCAAAACTGAAACAGAAAGGGTGTTCAGCTACAGCGAAAAATCTACCGCAAAAGACAGCCACTTTATTCACAAAGCAGTAATGCCAAAAAGCCTGCCTTTTGGTTTAGCCTTTACCAGATCCCTTGGTTCTGATAAGTCGTTTGTGAAGATGGCTGAGCAATTACTGTATAATGTTGCAGTTTGTAGCAGGAAGATAATCAGAGAGAGAAAGAGTGACCACTGGAAGAGTGGTCTGTTTGCAGTCCAGGGAACCAAAGAGGCCAGAGCACCATATCTAAGCATCCAAGAGTTACAGGAAAATGCAAATAAAACAAAGGAACAGCTGAGATTCCCAGATCAGTTACATATGCCGGTGCTTTTAAAGTACATGTTTTTACCTTACCCAGCATCACTGTGATGGACCCACCTTCTCATATTCATGAGAGAAAGCCATTTTCCTTGAGTTCAGGAACTGCCAACATCAGTTCTAAAGTGATCCAAGGCCTGCTTGGTGTTCTGTGCACCATAGGACCTTCAGCACCATTCTGGGTCTAAAATGCTACTTGTGTTCACCTTCCCTGAGAGTTGAAATACACAAAAATGTCTACAGAGTTTCCGGAGAATCCCCTGTCCAGGGTTTATGGGAGGAAATGGAGCAATGGGAGGAAGGTGTCAAAACTGTTCCTAATTGGGAACCACTACATTATCTATACTATTTTGAATAATTGTCTCAAAGTAATAATTACTGGACATCATCAAATTCATAGTGTTTTCTTTGAGATGAGATCTCTCTGTAGGCTATCCTGGACCTTACTCTGTAGACCAGACTGGTCTTGAACTCACAGAGATCCACCTGCCTCTGCCTCCTAAAGGTGTATGCCACGACACCCCGCAAAACTAAGTAATACTGTTTAACAAAACTAGCATGATATAAGTTTTTTATTTCTCTAATATGTGATACACCTTAGATAGTTAAGACTATAATCTAGCACACACATAAATACTATTTTTGGCCCATTTCAGACATATTGCAATCTGATAACTTAAATGTGATTAATAATATTTCTGTTTAATATGCTGATTCCTGTAAGGTCAGCAAGCAGAGGAAAACTTGTACCAACTGAATATATATATATATATATACAAAATAAATTTCTAGCAAAGTTAAATTTCACATATTCTCTTCTATAATGGTTATAGAATTTATATGTAAGTAATAAAACATCACTTCTATTGGATGGAAGAAATGATCATAAAAACATTTTACATATATTCAAAAAGTAAAACCAATGAGTTTCACATCATTGTTAATAAAGAGGTCACTGGTATCATGAAGACTGCCTGTTTTGGTATAACATAGTTCCTTTCACTTTACAAATGCCTACCAGATCTTGCTTTTACCTGATTTATCTGTAGAATCTTCAAATTCCACAAGGAAAGAGTACCCATTATTCCAGATGTGGAGACAGGTGCTGGGGTCATAAGAGATAGTGAGAGGTTTTAAGCCAGGGTCATAAACACTGTCCCTCCATCGGATGTTGATGGGTGACTGTCGATCACCCGCAGGAACAAGGTCCAAGTTCTCCCAGAGTGGAGGTACTAGGAGAGAGAAAGACCAGGCAGTTAGCAAGAACAGCCACTATTCTAGCACCACACATAAGACCATCCCATTTGGGAAGAAACCAAAGAGGGCAAAGGCAGCTAGCTCCCAGTCTCAGAAACTTGGGGCCTTAATCAGCTGCATAACGGAAACCAGGGCCGGCCAGAGAGCACCTTGCCAGGGAATCGTCATTCGGTCATCTCAATAAAACCAACCCATCTCAGCCTGTCTGCTAAGGTGACCTGAAGCCAGTGCCATCAGTTCTGCGGGATCAGCAAAATACATGGGGATCGGAGTGTGGAAATGGTTTTCACAAATGCTGCTCTTTGTTTCACGGCAGTTTCTTGAACTCCATCCACCTAAACTGGTTTCAAATACAAAGTCAAGTGAACCTTCAGTAACACACTTTATCTCAGCAAAGGAAACAAGGTTAGAACTGTTGGGAAACAAACTTCGATTCAGTATTGTCGATTTTCAATTGGCTGGCTGGTATAGACTGCCTCCTAGAAGATGACTGTACTGTATACGTGTGCGTGCTAGATTAACCTCTGTCAAGAGCTGCGAGGAGCAAGCAGCCACTCACTCTGTAAGGCCTGGATAGACACCAGCATTGCTGAGGTCCCTCATGCCCACAGTTTGTCACAAGACCGTGGACACAGTCTTTTAAAGTATACTATATAGTTTGTCCAAAACTGGCACTGGCTATATAACTTGTGCTGCTCCTTCCTCCATCGAGCCAAGCCCAGGTCTTTGTAGCAATACAAACCAGCAGACTTCTTGATGCTAACACAAATCGACCCGTTAAGCCACCCAGAAATAATGAGTAGAACTCACACCTATTAATTTGGGGGTGGTCTGCCTGGTCAAACTGGATGATTGCATGTAAAACAATACAAATAGATTTATCACCCTGAACAAAACTCAACTCCAAATAAAGCAAAGATCTCAGCATAAAACCAGATACAGTGAACTGGGTAGAAGAGAAAGTGAGGAATGGCCTTGAATGAATTGGCGCCGGAAAAGACTTTCTGAACAAAACACCATTCATTAACACGGGCACTAAGATCAACAATTAATGACTAAATACTACTGTTCTACTGAAAGAACATAGCAATAAAATGGCTCCTAATGACATTCTGCTCTACTCACAGATTAGTGCCTTGCTCAGTCATTATCAGAGATGCTTCCTCCTGCAGCAGAAAACAAATACAGAGACCTACAGGCAGACAACATGCAGAGAGTAAGAGACCATGGAACATTAATCCCTAAATGAGATGTGTTCATCAAATCCCTCCCCTCGGGACTCAAGGAACCCTGTGGAAAAGGAGGTGGAAAGAACCAGAGAGGATGGAGGACACCAAGGAAACAGGGTCTAATGAATCAACATGACTGAAGCTCATATGAACAGGGCCTGCTCACGTTGGCACCAGATGGGGTCCTAGAGCTAAAAAGTGGGCACCTGTCCCCATTCCTAAGCCAGCATTATCTCCAATTGATAACCACTTGCAAATGAAAATTTTGTTATCTCAAAGTAAGTTTCACTGGGAAACAAATTACTCTTAAGGGTAGGCTGCCTGCCCAGCAGCAGTACATGGCCAGTAGAAAGCCAACAGCATCTTTGGTGGTACCTTGTCTCATAAGGCTGTGACAGGGATTTTTTTTAGCCTTTTCTTTTGTTTTTTTTTTTTTTTTTTTTTTTTTTTTAGTTTTTCGAGACAGGGTTTCTCTGTAGCTTTGGAGCCGTCCTGGAACTCTCTCTGTAGGCCAGTCTGGCCTTGACTACCTGCCTCTGCCTCTCCGGTGGTAAGATCAAAGGTGTGTACCACTACTACTTGCCTTATTTTTTTATTTTGGATTTAAATTTTTTTCCCCCGTTAACGCTACAGATCCTTTGAGTATATATTATGGCTTACAGTTTAGTGTTTTTATGGGATTCCTGAGTGTGTGGACAAGTGGATCTCTTCCTCTGCATCTGTGTCTTGTGTCTTTTCTTGGGCTCTTTTCCTTCTTTTTTTGTCCTATCCCAACATGTCAGTTTTTTATCTATATATTATGTTATATTTATTATACGTTATTCCTTAGAAATCTGTCTCTTTTCTTAGCCTACATAGGTATACATAGTGAGGGCTATACAGAGACCCTGACTAAAACATACAAAGAAAAACTAATAAAATAATAATAGAAATTTGTTTATTTTCTAATGAGAGACAGAAAGGGGTGGATCTGGATCGAGGGAAGGCAGAGAGTAACTGGGAGGAGTAGAGGGAGGGGAAACAGTAATCAGGATATATTATATTTTAAAAAAACTATTTTTTGTGTTTGATTTTCGTTTTTTGTTTGAGAACAGGATTCTCTGTGCAATCCTGGCTGTCCTGAAGCTCACTCTGTAGAACTCACAGAGATCTGCCTGCCTCTGCTTCCCAAGTCCTGGCATTAAAAGCACCTGACAAAAAAACAATCATTTTTTTTTATCTTTGCTGCAAACTGCATTGAGTGAGCTAGCCTGGGCAGTGCTGGAGAACTCATCTGGGTGGTGATGATAAGGGACAGCTGGTGACCTGACCAATCCAGCTACCAGCAGGGCCCAGAACCAGGGCTATGTGTTGCCCCCCCTCAACATCTGCCTCATCTATGAATTGTTAGGGCAGGTAAAGGAGATGAACCTACAGATCTAAAACAGCGGGATCTCTATGACACAGGACAACAACAGGCTATCCTAGAGGAGCCCCATTGGGAGCCCATCAACAGTGGCATAGCAGAAGCCAGAATCCTCAAGCCAGACTAATGACCTGTGTCAATGAACACTTGCAAGTAAAGATGAATGAACTAGGCTGGAGAGGTGGCCCCTGGTTAAGAGCATTGGCTGCTCTTCCAGCGGTTCTGAGTTCAATTCCCACACTCACATGGTGACTCACAACCATTCATAATGAAATCTGGTGCCCTCTTCTGGCCTGCAAGCATACATGCAGACAGAACAAATAAATTTTTAAGAAAGAGAGGAATGAACTAAAGGATAAACTGTGTGACTCAATGGGCCACACTATAGCTTCCATGACAAGATTCTTCCCTCTCTTTTTTCCTTTTGTTTGGTTTTTTTGTTTCTTTATTTTGTTTGGGTTTTGGTTTTTCTTTTAAATTTGGGTTTGTTTGGTGGGGAAGGGGGTCGTAAGGGCAGAGGGTAGATGCTAGGGGACAGAGATAACTGGGATTGGAATGCATGATGTGAAATCTGCAAAGAATCAATAAAAGTTAAAAAGTAAAGTTTCAATAAAAAGGAAAAAAAGTGAAGCACCAAGAATGGACAGGATCAAGGCCAACAAGAAAAAGAGGAGAGCTGGGCGGTGGTGGCGCACGCCTTTAATCCCAGCACTCGGGAGGCAGAGGCAGGCGGATCTCTGTGAGTTCAAGACCAGCCTG
>NC_022026.1:45545970-45559694 GCF_000317375.1 Microtus ochrogaster | reverse complement strand
AAGAAGAAGAAGAAGAAGAAGAAGAAGAAGAAGAAGAAGAAGAAGAAGAAGAAGAAGAAGAAGAAGAAGAAGAAGAAGAAGAAGAAGAAGAAGAAAAAGAAAAAGAGTAGAAACACGGGGCAACAGAGATGGCTCACTGGTTAAGAGCGCTTGCAACTCTTGCGGAGGATCTGAATTTGGTTCCTAGTACCCATATGGGGGGGGGCACAAGCACATAAACCCCCAGCTCCAGGGAATCTGACTCCCCCTTCTGGCCTCCCCCTTCTGGCCTCCCCCTTCTGGCCTCTGCATATAAATAAAAAATAAAGCCATAAAAAAGCAGGAGTAACACAGATGGACAGAAGTTAGCAGCAATGCCCTGCACTTCTTGTCCCTTTGCCGACTCTATGGGCTTGGTTAAGACAGCTGTGTTGTGAGCCAGGAAAATCTCCCCATGTATGTTGGTGTCATCCTCATCCTCCTACTGACACAAAACCAGAATCTTGTCTAGGGTTCACTATTGTAGAGAAGATATTTCACCAAGTCTTATCTTTTGTTTCCTTGATTTTCTTTTATCAAAAGTGTCCTGGCAGATATGGCGTCCTCCTGAGGGTGTTGACCAGTTCTCAACAGGAGGAAGAATTCAGTCCCCTAAGAGACATTTGAGTTTCCAGAAGATGCAAGACAAAATTGGCATAGGGTTCTACTGCCCTCTACTGGATAAGGACCAGAGATGCTGCTACACACCCTTCCCTGCACAGGACGGACAGGCTCTGCAAAGCAAGAATTATCCTACGGGAAATGTCCCTAGTGCCAAAATTGAGAAACCTTCACCTAGAACCAAAAAAGCCACATGCAAACTCAAAAGTTTGGTTCACAGCCCAATCAGTTTCAAAAATTCCTGGCCCAAGGAAACCTATCTTGCACCTCTGACATCCTCAGATGCCCATAACCTGAGAAGTCATAAAGTTAAAAAGCCAACAAGTCCAGCCTGGTCTGCAGAGCAAGTTCCAGGATAGCTGGGGCTTGAAACCAGAATTTCAGAGAAACCATGTCTCAAAAAAACAAAAACAAAACAAAAGCCAAAATCAAACCAAACCAAACCAAACTAAAACCAAACCAAAACCATCAAATAAAGGCTAACAGGTGAGGGTCCTGTGAAGATCATGGAAGAACTGGAATGCCAGTTATCAGGTCCCTAAGATAACGTCCTCAGTCACCTTGAACTGTTCAACATTTCATTCAGAAAATGGGAACTATAAATTCTCACATCCATACAAGCAATCAGTAGCTCAGGAAAACCAGGCTGGGCCTGCTCCTTCAACTGCCCTCTTGCGATTATAATGCTGGACTCAGTTGGTAACTTCTGCTTTGCAAGTTCAGCTTCCATCAGACTTCATCTCACCCCATTCCCCTCCCCTTTTACTGCTCTAGACCACTGAGAGTGGGAAGTCCTGCTCATTGTCCTCTTAGACAGCTTTTGGTCAAGCGCTTGTTTTCAAAAGATACACTCAGAGTTTTCATCCTCCTCTCTCCCTTTCTTTCTCCTTCGAAACTAAAAGCAGATGGGGATAATTTACTGGTACTTGCTGATTTCCCTTGAAATAGGAAGACTATGTTGCATGCTAAGAGGTTTTTTATCTTCACATATTTCTTATAGAAAATAAAACAGCAATGATTGTGTCAAATGCAGTTCAACTTAGTAGAGTCAGATTGTTCATAGGATTTGTAATCACTATGGTGTTAGCTCAGTGGTAGAATGTTCATCTCCCAGGCATGATACCATGATACTGTAGGTTCAAAGCCCAGAACTGTGTGTGTGTGTGTGTGTGTGTGTGTGTGTGTGTGTGTGTGTGTATTCTGCAGCCAATAAACATCAACACTTATGTTTGTCTTGTCTTAGTTAGGGTTTCTATTGCTGTGAAGAGACACCATGACCACAGTAACTGGGACTGGCTGGGTCAGAGGTTTAGTCCATTATCATCACGGCAGGAAACCTGGCAGTGTGCAGGCAGATTTGGTGCTGGAGGAGCCGAGAGTTCTACATTTTAATCTGCAGGCAGCAGAAGGAGAGACCGCCACGCTAGGCATAGCTTGAGCATATGAGTCCTCAAAGCCCACCTCCACAGTGACACACTTCCTCCAACAAGGCCACACCTCCTAACAGTGCCACTCCCTATGGGCCAAGCACTCAAACACATAAGTCTATGGGGGCCATTCCTATTCAAGTCACCACAGATTTATTTTTTTTTTTAATTTTTATACATATGGTTGTTTTGCCTTCATGGCTGTGTACTACATGCATCTCTTCAGACCCTCAAACTTTTAGATTCCATGTAGACCATACATTTGTCCTCAATTCTTATTCCTTATAGCTTTGGTGTAGTGTGGGCTCTGTGGGCTCCTATAACAGAATATCATAGAATGGGTGGGCTTATAAACACAGCAAATAAATGCTTTCTCAGAGTTCGAGAGTTTGGAAAGCCCAACAGAAAGCACCCACAGATGTGGTGTCTGTTGAAGGCTACTTTCTGTCTTCCTGGTGTCATCTCTCTCTGGTCTTCATAAAAGGGCACTTATCCCATTCATAAGAGCAGAGTCCTCTTCATCTCATTGCCTCCCAAAGGCCACATCACCTACATCATCATCACTGGGATGTCAAGAATTCGACATACAAATTTAAGGGAGATGCACTCAGTTCGCGGCAATCAGCTATTTCTCCAGCCTTAAGAGTATTATTGCTAGTTCAGCCTTTGAAACATGAGAAGCACACTCATGCCTTAGCCCCTTTGTTCCTTCTACAAAACTAATCCTCCCATTCAGTTCAAGGAATGACTCCCATTATCTTTAGGCCTTGGGCTTAATTGTTCCCTCCTTAGCAAAGTTTCCTCTAGTTCTCATCCCATATCTTTTTATAAAAACCAGGTTTCACTATGTATCTCTGGCTATCATGGAACTCACTCTGTATCACAGACCAGGCTGACCTCACACTCACAGCGACCCACTGGCCTCTGCCTCCCCAGTGCGGGGATTAAAGGTGTGTGCCACAATACCCAGACATGTTTTAATCACAACATTGACTTACCCTTCTAATCTTTATTCACAGATATAGTCAGCATTGTTTTCTTAACTGTCTGCCCCTTCCACTATTCTGCAAGCCAACCTGGCTTTCAATCAGTAGTTGTGGCTCAAATTAAGAAGAGAAAGAGCAGTATGAAGATCATGAAGGTGGCACTCTTATGGATGGAATTAATTATTCATAGCCTGAATAAAGGTGACAACAACAGATGTGCTATGGTGGACACAGGAAAGCTCACAAGGTCTCAACCCTAGATAAAGACACAGGCAACTAAGGAACCCTAAGAGCGGGAAAAATTGTTTTCCTCAGGAAAGAGCATACCAAGTGATGATCCAATACCAGATGGTCATCCTGAAAACATACACACAAGGAACATAATACAGACTGAGTCGGTTGTACTTACATATTTAGGAATATACATATGGCCATGAGTTTGAAAAATAGCGAGGAATATATGCGAGAATTTGGAGGGATGGGGCAAGGAGGAAATGATGTAATTATAATCTCAAATCCAGACATGAGTTTTTAGGAATTTTTATAGTTTCCTAAAGAACACCATTAGTACCTTGATGGACAGTCATTAACTGTAATTTGCTTTGGATAATATGGATGTTTTTGCAATAATAATTCTCCCAATCCATGAAATTAAAAGGAATTTTCATTTAAAAAAAATTAAAGGTGGTGGTGGGAGGGGGTGTTACAGCTGTTGCCCAGAAAGAAAGCAGTCCTGACACAAGTTGCTGGAACCTTCTGAAGCAAGACTTGACAGCAGTTGGGAAACTGTCTGAAGGAAACCCAGAGTATTTAAAAAAAACCGAAAACATGAGGAAGGAGATTATAAATTATTGACACCAAATCTACATGGAATTTAGATTAAAAGGACAGGGCTACTGGAAGCACAGAAAACTTTGGGACAGGAAGACAGCCTGTAAAGAGATCCAAATCTCTTCCCTTCGCCCAACTCTCCTACCTTCTATCCTTAGGCTCTTTATGCTTAAATTTAGAATAGCTCCAGTTATTGCCCTGGTCCCTCTTTGTAACTGAGTTTTTGGTATGATACCCACTTAGCTGACGCAGCTAGTGTACACTGAGATGTGCTATAAATCAATGACCGTAGGGTCTTTGAAAGCTAAGCACAAAAATCATGCAAAAATTCATTTATAGTTCTAATAGTGATTTCATGTTAGAAATACAATATTTTTGATATATTAGGTTAACTAAAAACAGTAAAAGAATTAACTTATCTATTTATTTGTACTTTTAAATTATTTATTATTTATTGAATGTATATGGATGCTTTCACTGCATATGTGTCTGTTTTGCCTACACATATGTCTGTGTACCGTGTGTATGCCTGGTACCTGCATATACCTGAAGAAAATGTTAGATGTCCCGAGACTACAGTTATAGATGGTTGTGTGCCACCATGCTGGTGTTGGGAATCGAACCTAGACCCTCTAGAAGAGCAAACAGCCAACAGTCTTAACCACTGAACCATCCTTCTAGCTTTTATTTGAAAACACAGAATTAACCTATATGACTCATATTTGTGGCTCACATTGCACATCTATTGAATAGCACTATTTATGAATAATCCTTAGAGTAATTACATGTTAAAGACATCAACATCCAGAATATACTGGATTAAATAAAACATATCACAATAATTAGTCAGTTTCCTTTCCCTTTCCTAACCCATTAGAAAACGGAGAATGATCCTTGTGGCTTCTCCCCGACCTGCCGGGCAGCACTGCTCTCCACCCTCACTGGCTTTCTAGCCTGTCTTTGTCATGGGGGCTGTGCTTTTCCTACGGAACCAAAGACCATCTTCTAAGGCTTTGGCCTTATACAGGGATACAAGGCTCTCTTTAAGGCGCTACTGCAGGGGTACATAGGCTCTCCTTAAGGCATTACTAACAGTCATAGAAGCAGAGGTTGACTTGCTGGACTACCAGGGTTGTGGAGAAAACTGATGCTGAACTGACTAACTAATCACATGCCATTATTAGTACAGGGAAGAAAGCCCCCATTTCCTATGCTTAGCTCCAGGTCCTCTTGTTAGTCCTGGGGAGCTGAAGATAAGCCCAAGATCACCAAGAGATTCCAAGAAGCTCTCAATCTCAAATCCAGTTTGAAGTATCCGGGGCCTATATCACCCAGGAGTTATCAGTGAATTTTTGTTTGGTTTGTTTTTGAGCCAGGGTCTCACTATGTAACTCAGGCTGGCCAGGATTCATAATCCTTTAGATTTCTGAATGCTTGTGTTAAAATTACAAGTGTGAGCCATTATGTCAAACTTTAAATGGACTAAAGAGAAGGCTCCATGCTATTTTTTTTACTTAAACTAATTTTAATTACTTCTTTTTAATATACTAAAATATTTAATGACTTTAACACAGAATTGATGTGTATATTGAAATATAGACATTTCCCTCAACAACTCAAGGCAAGTAGTTTATTTAAACTATTTTAATGTTAATGACTTATTTTTTTACTTCATTATTTATCCAGTTACAAGATACAGTCAGGAATATGTATCATCCCACGTACATAACACACATTTGATCCCATACAGGTCTGCCAGGTCCTCTAGCACAAGGTAATGTAAAAATTAATCAATTATTGATTGGAAATGTGCTGAAGGCCTCAGAATTTCATCTAAAAAATCATGTCAATACGCTGTTCTTGCAGAGGACTCAAACTTGGTTCTAAGCACCAACATTTGGCAACTCACAATCACCTGGAACTCCAGCTTCAGCAGAGCTGATTCCATCTTTTGGCCTCAGAGGGCAGCCACACATGTGGCACGAATACACATGTACACATAAACAAAAATAAAATAAAGGTAAAAAAGCAAACCCTTAAATGTGTTTATTAATTTATTTTTGCCTATTCAATGTGTTTGTTTGGTGATTCTGGGGTTACTAGAACCAGCTTTGGCCACCATCTACACTGCCCAGCAAAACAAATATTTTAACAGAACTGAATTTTATCAAAAGACATTTTTAACATAGATGATTATATTTTGGGGGAGTCAGGGTCTTGCTATGTAGCCCTGGCTGTCCTGGAACTCTCACTACGTACACAAGGCTGGCCTTGAACTCCTACAGATTCAATGCCTCTGCCTCCTGAGTGCTGGAATTAAAGGCATGTACCACTACTCCTGGTTCAACATATATTTTTAAGTACAGAAAAAACCAGAAAATAATAAGACATACTCAAGTGTAAGTATGAATTTCTTACAGGAGAGTCACCTAAATAACCCCCTCAGATTAATTTACTTATTTAATTATTTTTACTTATGTATCTGTGTCTATGTCTGACAAGTGCTGTATGTGTGGGCCTTAGGAGGCCAGAAGAGGGTGTCAGGTCCTCTGGAGATGGAGTTATAGGTAGATGTGAGCCCCCCAATGTAGGTGCTAGTCCTCTGTAAGAGCCCTTAAGTGCTGAGCAATCTCTCCAGCCCCGCTAAGCAAGCTTCATAAATGTTGTTGTCCAGGCTTTGTGTTCTTCAAAACTAAATAGAGAAGTAATAGAACAATGTAAAAACCCCATACAGGAATGCTCAGCAGAATTTCTTCTGAAGATGGAAACGTCCAGCATGGTAATTATTAGGCACACATGGTTATAAAATCTTAAGGAATTTAAATTGACTTGTAAATACATGAGACTAGTGACTACATTTTTTCCTTTCCCCGTTTGTCTTTTATTTCTTTTCTTTTGTTTTTATCTTTGTAGCTTCATATTTTTAGTGGCTATATTTCATACAATGCAGTTCAATAATTCCAATGTTTCTCTTCCTTATATAAAAAAAGAAGCCAAGTATGTTGATGAACAGATATAATCCCAGCACTCAAGAAATGAAGACCAAAGTAAGGTTTAAAGGCAGCCTCAGCTACAAAGCAATTTTGAGGCCAGCCTGTGCTGCATAAAACCCTGTCTCAAAAAAACCAGCAAACAAATAAATGTAGGAAAATCAAGGGCATTAAAAATGGTACAAATTTGTTATTACATACAATGCATCATTGATGTAATTACAAATTTGTACCATTTTTATTCTCCATCATCTTCTTTATAACTTTCATTAAATTAAAAATTACTAAATCATCAAATTCATTTTCCTATGTTTTAAGATATTATGCCTAATTTTTTTAATGAAACAATTAGGCTAAATGGCACTCTGAATGAAAGTGATTTTGTTTTCATCTTGGGTAATGGGCATATAGCTTATTAAGTCCTCAAGAATTACTGACTGCATCTGGGGAAAACAGCAAACAGTAATTTGAATAGACAGCCCATGATTACTGAACAGAGAAAAAAGGTGGAAGGCAATTAGCACAATGCTTCTGAATTTGCCACAATCTCCCACTTCCCTTTTATTCGGTGTTCTGTTTTACATTACCTTAAAATGGCCAGATTTGAAAGCTGGGTGTAGCGGTGCATGACTGAATATTAGCACTCCCAGTGACTAAGACAGGAAGAAGATCAAGATTTCAAGGCCATCCTGGGCTACTTAGTGAGCTGAAAGTCAGCCTGTGTTACACTAGACCAGACAAACAACACATAAAATGGTCATAGTTGAAGATTTGAGATAGCACCGAACCTATGACGATGACAAAGGCGACGAAGATAAGAATGGTCACTATGGGGTCTAGAGAAGTGGCTCCAGGGATCAAACAGCATACGTTGCTCTAGCACAGGAACTGGGTTTGCTTCCCAGCACCCACATGGTGGTTCACGACCATCTGTAACTCTGGTTCCTTTTTCTGACCTCCAAAGACATTCCCCTACATGCATGCACTGCGCAGACACACATGCGGGCAAAACACACCCAAATAAAATGAACAAATCTTTTAAAAAGGAACACACATGATCCTAAAAGGAGCTGCCAGAACTGGATGGCTAGGCATTGCCAACCCCTTGTGTCGGTCTAGGCGGCCTTCTGTGGGGCTCCGAGCTGTCAGAAACAATGAGTGTGGTCTTTACAATTCACAGCTAAGCAGGGGAAGGACAGCCGGCAGAGGAGGAAATTTGCTCACTGGGGCAACAAAGGCCATAACATTCTCCTGCCTGAAAACAGTCTGGGGCAGTGTTACATGCCAAGAGCCAAAGAAATGGAAAATGTGCCCCATTCCCCACCCCCTAACTTAGAAAGAAGAACATTAACTTCTCATTTATTAAGATACATGAGAGATTATTCAAGGTAAATCGACCTTCTCTGCCACTTCTGCCTGCCGAACGCTGGCTAATAACACGCAGACAGGATTGTAGATGGTTAACTTTCAACCTTCTGCTACAACAAAAAAGAGGAAAACTTTAGTAGCTGGATCAATATGACTAATTGTTTCCATCTTAGGCCTTCGACCACAAAGTACCAGAATTCACAGTAAGCCAGTCTGGATAGGATGTGGGCATGCTTGTAGGAAGCCACACCCAGCAACCAGAAATTTCTTATGACTCAGGCCAATTTCTTTTATTAAGAAGACACCCAGTACTGAAGGCAAGTAAGGGAATTTACAGTTAAAATAGATTTGTGGAGCAGTTTCAGAATCCTGGGCTTAAGCTAGATTAACACCATTTTGGCAAGCATTATCTTCTTTGCCCATCTTTTAATTATATATATATATATATGGGTTCAGGGAGAAACTTAGATCTCAGTGCAGGCCAACATTCAAAAAGTCTGTGAAAAGTTTTTTTTTTTTTTTGATAGTGGAAATTTTCTCTTTAGTGCTATACTTAGCTACTTCATCTGCCCATAAACACAAATGCACACACCATCTTTCCTCATTATCTCAGTGGTTCTTATCCAGAGGGCAGTTTTGTTCCCTAGAACTCACTGGGAAATGTCTACAGACACTTTTGGTTCTTCTAACTGGGGTGGGGGTAGGTTGCTACAAAGAACAAGGGAGTAAACACACTCGCCCACAGCCCTGCACCCACGCCAGGGGGGAAGAAGCCCTGCAACACCATAGCATGGGCAATAGCTTGTGCCTCCAAGGGAGCCACAGGGCATTGAAAGACCATCTGCTACCTCATTTGAGCTCACGTGTTTACAGCAGAGCGCACGCTGGCAAGCTGGTCCGCTAGAATTAACTCTGGGATTTCTAACTCCAGACAGAATATTTCGTTCAGGGCACGAAGACAATGACCCACTTGCAAAATTTAATATGCAAAGTCTATAAATGTAAGACACACTGCAACAGTTTGCAGTCTGTGTGTCAACCTTAGTTGTTTTTTTAAAAAAAAAAATAGTAAGAGATCAGCCTTCAAGACATCTCAAATTTTCATAGCCCTGTCTACTTTCAAAGTGACATCATTTAGCATAAAGATCTAAAAGAACTTTCCATGTCTGCTGTCATTACAGTCATGTTCACAGGTTTGGTTTGGTTTTTTTGAGACAGGGTTTCTCTGTGTAGCCTTGGCTATCCTGGAACTCACTCTGTAGACCAGGCTGGCCTCGAACTCACAGAGATCTGCCTACCGAGTGTTGGGATTAAAGGTGTGCGCCAACATCGCCGGGCATGTTCATAGTTCTTTTTTTTTTTTTTTGGTTTTTCGAGACAGGGTTTCTCTGTAGCTTTGGTGGCCGCCCTGGAACTCGCATAGTTCTTAAAGTGTGTAAATTTCTTTTTTTTTTCCCTGCCGACCTTTTTACTCTTAAAGGACTGGAGTACTCACAGGCTCGGTTCCGGGTTCTGTAAGTGCAGGTATAGAGACTGCAGGACCTCCGTGGCGTAGACCTCGGAACCTGGAACCTTCTCCACAGCAATGTACATGGAGATGCATGCAGAATCACTCTCAGGTGATTCATCAGCGGCATCGTCAGCTTGGAATCTCCAGCAGTGGCTACACGCCTCGAGAGAGTCTAGAAACCTGCAGGACGGAGGAAGGAAAGCTAAACACCACAGGAGTGGAAAGCCCGAGGACAGCTCCGAGAGGAGCGCTGGAAAGCTCGTTCCCACCCCCATGTGGGGGTGGGGCGAATGGGAGGCAAGAGTTGATTCAAACTGAGTGCCTTGGTGGTAAGCAGGGTTCAGAGGACTGACTCAGAGTTTGGCCATTCCCTCCGAGTTGGCAGACGTTAGAGGCCCAGAGGAAAGATTCTCCTTCACACACATAAATAAAGACTGAGGTACCTACCGTTTCTCAAAATTAAAAGAAAGTTTATTCCCTCAAATCCTAATTACTTACTCAGTATGGTATTTATATGCAGGAAGAAGTCAACGATTAATACTCCTTTCAGGCAGTCTGAATTTTTTTTTTTAAAATTGTTTCTGGCTTGCTTAAAAAAAAAACAAATAACAAAAACCAGCACATACATCCTGCCAAAACAGCTCTGGCTGTTTTGAAATCTAAGTTTAAGTTTATCTGTGGCTCTTGCCAGTTTTTAGTGTAACACTGGCTCGGGAACACAGACAAAACGAACAATGGTAAGTCTTCAACCTTGTCTCTACCACACACAGTCACAGTGACAGGCTCCGAAGCAAAGCTTTTCGAGGTATTCACCAGAGTCCTCAGTTTATGGCACCTGAACTCTGAACATTTCCCTTCCAGTGGTCCCTCACCCCTGCTCCACTATTGCTTCACCAACTTCTCCTGAAGACTCCTTCTTATCCCTGTAGCAGACAAGTTCTGAAAAGAAAACAAGCAAACAAGTTGCTTAAAGCCCAAACATATTCCTGCCTTCTGCACCTGCTTAATGGCTGCTTATCACTTATGTGCCTGACCACAGAGCCACTTCCTTAAAGGCTCCCTGGTGAACACTCCCCGGGTTCGCCGATCCCCCTCTTGTTGCTTATCACAGTTGAAGTGAGCAGTTGATCAGAGATACAATTGCAGCTCCATTCTCCCCGGCACCTAAGCTCCCTAGGGGGAGCGCCTGTGTCTGTCTCAGTCAGAGCTGCATTTCTTAGGGGCAAGGCCTTAAGAAAACATGGGTTTGGGGACAGGAGAGATGCTTCCGCAGTTAACAGCACCGGTTGCTCTCCTGGAGGACCAGAGTTTGATTCCCAGAACCCATATGGTGGCTCACAACCATCTGTAACTCCAGTTCCGGGCAATCCAAAGCCCTCTTGCTGGACTCCATTAGACACTACATGCACATAATGTACAGACATACGCACAGACAAAATACCTGCACACACACAGTTTAACAAAAATAAAGCATGGGATTGAGGACCTGAGCAGGTTTCTTTGTGGGGGCGAATTGTAGATCCTATTTTTTGTTTGTTTGTTTGTTTGCTTGTTTGTTTTTCGAGACAGAGTTTCTCTGTATGGCTTTGGTGCCTGTCCTGAAACTTGTTCTGTAGAACAGGCTGGTCTTAAACTCACAGAGATCCACCTGCCTCTGCCTCCCAAGTGCTGGGATTAAAGGCGTGCGCCACCACCACTACCTGGCTTTAGGTTTTAATTTTAAGAGCTGAGAATTGCGGCATGGCAGCCCGCATGTATTGGAACAGTAATAAGGGTCTTTCCTAGTGTTACTTTATTTTATTTTATTTGTTGCAGCATTACATATCCCAAGGTCTCAGGTATGCCAGGCAAGTGCTTTGGCACAGAGTTATACCCTCAGACCACGTGGCTTGTCTATATTTTTTATATGCCTTTTCCCAGAAGCAGCTCCTGTCTCTTCTGATAGAACCTAAAAGATCCCGATGGAAATTAGAAGCTACCAGAGTATCATTCCAGTCTAGACACTCAAGGGTGGGAAATCTCTCAACATTTTGTCGCCGTTTCAACGTTTATTATAATTTCCTTTGTTCCAGATACTATTGTTGGCTACTGTGATTCAAAGGAGGGACAGAAGTCACTAAAACAATCTTGATTCACGCTATATGTTATGATGCTAGAGGGAAAGAAATCTGTTTCATCCCTGTTGCTGTCTATTTCAGCTTACACTGCCAGAGTCTAGTCCCCCACTGAGGGGAATCAGGGCAGGAAGTCAAGCACGAGCTGGAAGCAGATAGCATGGAAGAATGCCGCCTGATGGCTTGCTCTGGCTCAAGCTCGGCTAGCTTCCTTAGATAGCCAGGGACTACCTGCCCAGGGAATGGTTCTGCCCACAGTCGGCTGGATCCTCTGGAATCAATTAATAGCCAAGACACAGGGACAGACACAACTTGATAAGGATACGTGAGACTCACTTCTCAGGTGATCCTAGTCTGTGTCACATTGACAGGAAATGCTAAGTAGAGCAAACTTACATATAAAGTTCCATATTATTTAATCACTCAATCACCACTGCTGATTAAACAAAAAAATATGCCATTAGGCCATGTTTGTGTCAAATAAGGAAATTGGGGTGAACAAATACATTTTTTTTTAAAGGAAACGGCCCTTCAGTTCTCCTTCAAATGCATTCCGTGCCAGATTTGAGAAAGGTATGACTTGCTAAACATCTGTTGGGCCCTGAGTATTTTGAAGATTGAAAAATATTGATCAAAGCCAAGGTAGTGTTTCATGCCTATGAGTCCCAACACTTTGGAAACAGAGACAGGAGGATCAGAAATTCAAAACCTGGACTACAAGAGACCCTATCTCAAAAAGGGGTTGGGGGAGCTCTAGATAGCCCAGGGGATGAAGGTGCTTGCCATACAAGCCTGGGGACCTGAGTTAGGATCCCAGGAACCCACGGTGGAAAGACCAAACTGCATTCCAGAAAGTTGGACAACTTGTCCCCTCACCCTGACACATGTGCACACGCACACCCAGGCATCACAGTAATTATAAATACGGATGTAAAATAATCTTGCTCAGAATGACTACCAAAACCCAACCTAACATCAGCTGCATGTCACAGCTGAAACAGAGTGGGGGGGGTTTCTCAGCTACTGTAAAGTAAAATGCGCTGTCTTATATAAAGACACGAAAGCACATGCAGTACTGACATTAGGAAACTAGAGAAACAGAAGGCAGATTGCTGGTTGCTAGGGTGTAAGTGAAAGGGACAACAGCAACTGGCCACTTACTAGGAAGAAGGGTTTTTTTTTTTTTTTGAGGTGATGGAAGATTTTGGAACTAATTAACTAAATAGAGGGGGCAGTTATACAAAACTGTGAACATTCTAAATGCTACTGCGATTTTCACTTAAAGAAGTTAGTTTTATTTCGTGTGACTTTTTACCTTAACAATCGTATCTTATAAAGCACAGAAACAGGGAAAGATGCAGCAAACCCTACAGTTTCTTGTCTCGGATGGAAGAAACAGCTTCCGACAGTTTGGTCTTGACTAGGGAGCAGAGGCGCAAAATAAGAAGAAAAGCTGGGAGATTTTCCAGATGTATTTCACTACAGACTTGAACGCTTCTTCCCAAGAGAGTGTTAGATGGAAAAAAAAAGTAAAAATACACACACAGAAAACCGGTATCAGGACCCACCCACTCAGTGCCAAAGCAAGGAGGCCAAGAATGTGACCTCAGCCTTTTCTCCCTCTTCAAGCACATCCCTGCCATCCAGAGACTAGGAGCTGACTCTTTCTTCTGTACCGCTGTCCTTGATCTTGCGCCTTTTGAACTAGAGGGAAGAAGGAAGACTACACACAAGTAAAAGGAGAGAGGCATCACACCAGCAGTGACAGGGTGCCCAGTAAGAACAGGAGAGAGGTGTCACACAGAAGTAACTATGTGCCTAGTGAGAACAGGAGAGAGGAGTCACACCAGCAGTGACAG
>NC_022026.1:45522291-45545545 GCF_000317375.1 Microtus ochrogaster | reverse complement strand
CCAGTGAGAACAGGAGAGAGGAGTCACACCAGCAGTGACAGCATGCCCAGTAAGAACAGGAAAGATGAGTCACACCAGCAATGACAGTGTAACCAGTGAGAACAGGAGAGAGGCGTCACACCAGCAGTGACAGTGTGTCCAGTGAGAACAGGAGCAGTTACTTTCTATAGTTACTCTCCAAGGGATAATCAAGGGTTCCAGGCAGAACAGTAACTGTCATCAAGCCATCTCCCCAGGTGGTTAACTGATCTCTCACCCAATCCCCAGCATGCAGTATGCATTACTTTGTCAAATGCACACCCTGGAACAACAAAGTGCATCCATCACACAAGAGGAGAGAATGAGAAGCTGTTTCTAAAGGCCAATGAGAGTCCTCACTTCTAAGCCTGACTCTACCTAGGCCGTTTAGGCAAGTGATTTCTAAACTGTGTGCAAATTTGTTCAAAAGGTATTTGAAATTCTCAAACCAAAGTTAAAATCAATTTTTTTATAATTTTATATGTTTTTGAGTGTAAAGCCCTACTCAATATTTAAACACAATCTTGTAAGAAACGTGTAAGAAGATTATTTTGCTAGGGGGTGAGGCGATAGCTCAACCAGTAAAGTGTTTGGTATGCAAGCATGAGGATCTGAGTTCAAATCTCCAGTACCCATGTAAAAAGCCAGGTGTCACAGAACATGCCTGCAGTCTCAGCGCCGGGGAAATAGAAACAGGAGGATCCCTACAGCTTGCTGGACAGTCTAGCCAATTGGTGAGTTCCAGATTCAATGAGTGACCCTATATTTTAAAAAATGCTGTACCCGAGGAATATACACACACATTATCTCAATAGTGTCTTCAAACAAAAAAATATCTTGTTTTCAAATATCATCTTTAACTGAATTAACAGAACAGCCTTACAGAATAAGAGCTCACTGACAAGCTCAATTCATTGTTTGATTCTGCTTTCTTTTCTTAATTTTTTATTATGGAAAACTTCAAGTTTATCTTGTGGGCCCACTATACAAGTACATGCATAGATTCAGTCAAACATGAATCAAAAGTATATGTAAAAAATTGTACCTCTTTTAGACATATACCTCTTACTTTCAGTCTGCATTGTCTTTTTGTAATTTAGAATTGTTTTTCACTGGGTGTAGTGGTACAAACATATAATGCCAGCACTTGAGAGGCTGTGGTAAGAACATTTCAAATTTGAGGCTAGCCTTGGCTACCTAGTGAGACTCTTTCCAAAAAAGGGCTATCAAAATAAATAAATGAAAATATTTAACATACATAAAGACACAAAACTGTGCCCATCAAAATCCCAGCAAAATTCTTCAAAGACCTCAAAAGAACGGTACTCAACTTCATTTGGAAAAGCAAAAAACCCAGGATAGCCAAAACAATCCTGGGCAATAAAAGAACTTCTGGAGGCATCACAGTCCCTGACTTCAAACTCTACTACAGAGCTACAGTACTGAAAACAGCCTGGTATTGGCATAAAAAACAGACAGGAGGACCAATGGAACTGAATAGAAGACCCAGATATCAATCCATACATCTTCAAAAACCTGATATTTGATAAAGAAGCAAAAAATATCAAATGGAAAAAAGAAAACATATTTAACAAGTAGTGCTGACATATCTGGATATCAACATGTAGAAGAATGAAAATAGACCCATATCTATCACCATGCACAAAACTCAAGTACAAATGGATCAAAGACCTCAACATAATAAGCCACACTGAACCTTATAGAAGAGAAAGTGGGAAGTATACTTGAAAGCATTGGCACAGGAGACCACTTCCTAAATATAACCCCAGCAGCACAGACACTGAGAGAAACAATTAATAAATGGGACCTCCTGAAATTGAAAAGCGTCTGTAAAGCAAAGGACACAGTCAACAAGACAAATGACAGCCTACAGAATGGGAAAAAATCTTCACTAACCCCACATCAGACATAGGTCTAATCTCCAAAATATACAAAGAACTCAAGAAATTGGACACCAAAAGATCACATAATCCAATAAAAAATGAAGTACAGACCTAAACAGAGAACTCTCAACAGAAGAATCTAAAATGGCTGAAAGACACTTAAGGAAATGTTCAACATTCTTAGTCATCAGAGAAATGCAAATCAAAACAACTCTGAGATTCCATCTTACACCTGTAAGAATGGTCAAGATCAAAAACACTGATGACAACTTATGCTGGAGAAGTTGTGGGGTAAAGGAAACATTTCTGCATTGCTGGTGGGAATGCAAGCTGGTACAACCCCTTTGGATGTCAGTGTAGCGATTTCTCAGAAAATTAGGAAACA
This sequence comes from Microtus ochrogaster, assembly GCF_000317375.1. Lineage (NCBI taxonomy): Eukaryota > Metazoa > Chordata > Mammalia > Rodentia > Cricetidae > Microtus > Microtus ochrogaster. Next base: position 45,543,238 of record NC_022026.1, on the reverse strand, counting down.
GCCTTCCTCAAGACCCAATAATACCATTTTGGGGTATATATCCAAAGGATGCTCAATCGTGTCATAAGGACATGTGTTCAACTATGTTCATAGCAGCTTTGTTTGTCATAGCCAGAACCTGGAAACAACCTAAATACCCCTCGATCAAAGAATGGATAAGGAAAATGTGGTACATTTACACAATGGAGTACAACACAGGAGAAAATAATAACGACGGCTTGAATTTTGCAGGAAAATGGATGGAGCTAGAAAACATCACATTGAGTGAGGTAACCCAGACACAGAAAGACAATTATCACATGTACTCACTCATAGGTGGTTTTCAAACACAAAGCAAAGAAAGCCAGCCTACAAACCACAATCCCAGAGAACTTAGACAACAATGAGGACACTAAGAGAGACTTATATAGATCTAATCTACACGGGAAGTAGAAAAAGACAAGATCTCTTGGTAAATTGGGAGCATGGGGATCTTGAGGGAGGATTGAAGGGGGGAGGGGAGAAGCAGGGAGGGGAGCAGAGAAAAATGTAGAGCTCAATAAATATCAATAAAAAATAAAATAAAAAAGACGCAAAACTGTATATTTACAGAGTACTTTATGATATTTCAGTACATGTGCACCTTATGTCACTGTATAAAAGACAAGCATCTTCAGATTTGGTTTCTGAGGAGATCATGGACTCATTCTCCACGGATATTGAGGGATGACTGTATAGTGAAAAATACTGTCTGAATACCAGCTATGTGCTGTACAGTTGTAGAACACACCTTTAATCCCAGCACTTGGGAGACAGATGCAAATGTATCTCTGTGAGTTTGAGGCCAGCCTGGTTTACAAAGCAAGTTCTAGGACAGCCGGGGCTACACAGAGAAATCCCAGTCTTGGAAAAACCAAAATAAACAAACAAATGAAAAGCCGGGCAGTGGTGGCACACACCTTTAATCCCAGCTCTCGGGAGGCAGAGGCAGGCAGATCTCTGTGAGTTTGAGACCAGCTTGGTCTACAGAGAGAGTCCCAGGACAGGCTCCAAAGCTACAGAGAAACCCTGTCTCAAACCCCCTTCCCAAAAAGAGAAAAACAAACAAACAAACAAACAAACAAATAAAAAAAAACGCAACCCAACAGCAACAGAAAAAAGCTATGTATTCAGCATTTCAACAATTATCTATCCATTAATAATCATGTTTTCATCAATACCCCTGCTTCCTCTCCTTGAGTAATTTTGAAGATTTGTTTGCTTCTTTATTTTGTGTGTGCGTATGCGCACATGCGCACGGCTTTTTTGCTCTTGTTTTTTGCTTGTTTTTTTTTGTTTATTTGTATACTTGAGACAGAGCTACTTTGTAGCTCTGGCTAATCTGGAACTGGCTATATACACCAGAATGATCTCGAACTCACAGAGATCTACCTGCCTCTGTCTCCAGAGTGCTGGGATTAAAGTCGCGTGCAGGCTTGCCTGGCTTCCCTTCCTTTTGACTTTTTGTTTTGTTTTGTTTTGTTTTTGACTAAACCTCATTATGTAGCCCAGTCCAACCTGGAACTCACTATGTAGCCCAGGCAGGCCTTGAACCTTCAGGGAAGGCCTCTTCTGCCTCTATGTCCATAGTGTTAGGATTCTAGGCATGTGACACTACACCCACAGTTTGGAATTTTAAATGTCGTTTTTAAAAGCCAAGTACATCAACCTACCACAACTACTCTGGATTTTCTCTATAAAACTGAGTTGATACTGAAATAGGATTTAAAAACTACCTGGGGATGTAAGGAGAGTGCTTAGCTCTGTGCTTTCTCTCTGCTGAGCTGCATTCGCGCAGAGGCAATCGTCAACAGTTAGCTGATGGACAGCAGTGTACTGGGTATGGAGGAGAAAATATGCCCTCTCCTCCCCTGCAAAGCTTGCAATCTATAAGGAAAAACCAGCCCTTTAGGTTTTTCCTATCTTTAAAATTTTGTGATAAAACATGTATAATTGCCATTTTAGCCAATTTTAATTTTTTTGGTTTTGTTTGTTTGTTTGTTTTTTGTTTTTGTTTTTTGAGACAGGGTTTCTCTGTAGCTTTGGAGCCTGTCCTGGAACTCGCTCTTGTAAACCAGGTTGGCCTTGAATTCACAGTGATCTGCCTGCCTCTGCCCCCCAAATGCTGGGATTAAAGGCGTGCGCCACCACCGCCCGGCTTCGGCTAGCCAATTTTAATTCTACAAATTCAATACATTCATAAAGTTCTGTCGCCATCACCCTTACCTGTGCTCAAACCTTTCTCGCCATCCATTCTCAGTGTAAACTCTGTACTTAAAACCTCCTCCCCAACCCTTGCTAGCCTCCGGTCTACCGTAAGTCCCCATGTATCTGCCCATTCCAGATATCCTGTAGAAATGGAATTACAGTATTTCTTCTGTTGTGGCTGCCTTACTTCATTTAGCGTAATAGAATGAGAATCTCTTAATTAAAGCTGGCGGCAAGGCTAGCGACAGGGCAGTGCAATGAGAACACAAGAGGCAGGGGCTCTAAGCTTTCGGGTAGAGGCATCAGGATGATTCAAGAGGAGAGGTAAAGATGCAGAGAAGGAAAGGGAAACTGGGTCCAGTGATGACATGAGGAGAGTGGGCAGGTACCTAAGCTAGAGCAGCCAACTGAGGTTCAAGTGGGCAGGCTTAGTTTTATCCCGTGAACAATGCCAGTGTCAGGGGGGATATGGGCAAAAGTTCCACAGACAAAGGACTCCTTTCTTGCTTACAGGGTGAGTGGTATGAGAGTCTTACTAACTTTCAGGAAGATAATGCCAGGATCAGAGTGTACTCAACAGAAGGAGAAAGCCAGCTCGGCCTTCAAATGGACGGTTGTGATAAGGCAGGGCCAAGGGTATGCCTGCTGGGCACAAGCTGTACCAGCAGGTGGATGGCCACACACATGGCCTGTGTGCACACTCACTCTCTGGGGGTCTTAAACGTGTTAGCATGGTTCCCAGAGAAGTCTGGCCTATGGCTTCGCTCCCCACAGTCTTTGGGAATCCCTGAGGGGAGGCTGCGCTGTTTGGCAAGCTGAGAATACACACAGGTGAACGGCGCCCGCTCCACAATCACCCTGTCATATAGAACAATGTCTGGGCTAATGACACCTCGCCCAGAAGACACACTTCTTATGCGTCTCAAGACTAGCTTCTTAGGGCTAGGGGTCAGGAAGGCTCTAGAGGACCTGATGTCGTCCTTCCTCAGTCACGTTCCAGAAGGGTCTGTGGTGCTCTGGAAATCTGACCCCTGTGGCTTATCTCACTGTAGAGGACCCTGACTCTTCAGACTTTCTTTTATGTTACATGAACAAAACAAAAGAATAGCGGGAAGTAAGGATATGGCTCAGTTGGTACTGTGCTTGCCTAAAATCTATGAAGCTCTCTGACCTCCAGCACCCCATAAACCAGGCTTGGTGGCCCAGGTCTGTAGTCCTCAGAACTCACGAGGTAGAGGTAGGAGGATTGATCAGAACTTTAAAGTTAGCCACACAGGAAGTTCAAGTCAAGCTTGACTTTCAAAAGACCATATTTTAAAAAAAAATCTAAATACCTGTTTTCAAACCAGGAGAGAAGATCGCTGAACCTCCTTCCGCCATCCCAAGCCTTCTATGAATACCTGTAATCGCACTGGCCTAGCAGACACCCGGGCATGCAGTGGAAGGCAGGGCTGGATGAGGTTCTGGGATTCATGGGGGAGAAAACAAGTTTTCAAGAGCCAAGGAGCATTTTGAGTGTCGTTCCATGGAATGGAAGTTTCCGGATAGCTCTAGCGGAAGAGCACAGGAGGGGAAGCAGCCGAGTAGAGCCAAACAAGTCAGGGAGGTGATTATGTCAAAATCACGCTTCATTCATTTTTAGTTTCTTCAAGACAGCAATTGAATACCTATTAGAGGCCAGACACTCTAGGTGCAGGAACAAAGTAAAGTTTCTACCCTTGTGAAACTTAGGTTTTACTAGGGAAAAATAGACAGTAAGCAAGTATTATGATAAGCTAACTGTAAAGGTGATTAAAGTATGCTCAGTGAAATACAGATCAGGGTATAGTGAATCTGGAGTGCCACTTGGGTGGGGGCTGTATATTTGGCCTCATTAACAAGGTGATAGTTGAGCTAAGGCCCGAAAGGGGACGAGAATTTGTTAAATAGCATCTAAAGAGAGGGCATTCTAGGGAAGGCAAAATGTTTGTGCACAGATCCCGAAGTAGAATATAACTGGCATATTAAAGGGATAGAGAGGAGGCTAACGGGGCCAAAGCAAAGCGCGTAGGATCAAAACAAGGAACAGATGAGCTCCAGGGGCAATGGATGTTGTAGACTTCCAGACTATAATAATGATTCTTTCTCTAAGTCAAGGCTTCTCAGCCTTGGCATTGTGAACTAGAAGAGTCTTGGTTTTGAGGGGCTGTCTTGTGCATTGTGGGGGTATTTACAGCATCCCTACTATTTAGGCTCCAGTAGAAGCTAATAGCACCTACAGCAGAGCTAGAAAAACTAAAGGTTTCCATACAGTGCCAGATGTTGCCTGGTAGAAAAGGTTGTCCCAGGGTGAGAACAGTGTTCTCAGTGAAAGGAAGGCAAAAATAGGGAGTTTTGACTAAAGGAGTAGCAATCTGATTTACATTTTATAAGATCGCTCAGTGTTATTTATTAAAAATTCCCTTGGAGCTGGATGTGGTGGTACACATCTATAATTCCAACATGTGGAAAGCTGAGGCAGGAGGATCACGGTGAGTTTGTGATCAGCCTGGGCTACATAGCAAATGCCAAACCAGTCAAAGCTAAAATCAACCAAAAAAAAGAAAATCAACAACAGCAACGAAATGGCCCTGAGAGGGCTGAGAACGCAGCTCGGTGGTAGAAGGCCATTTTGTTATTAAAAGAAAGGCGGCAGTGTTTCCACCAAATGAACCAAGAGAAGAAGCCATCATGGCTGCACAGCAGGTAGAATAAGAATGAATCCCTCAACAGAGAAACAGACCCTGGCACGAGAAACAAGGAAACACGGTGGTCTCACCCTTTACTGTACTCGACCGGAGACACCAATGGGAGAGCCAAGAGGAAAGGAACAATGAGTCCAGAAAGAAACCGAACATGGAGGGTCAGAGGTGAAGAGAGTTCCAAGAAAATCTAAATAATTAGAACTCCACTTTAACTAAAGCTAGGCTACAGTATCTATAACAATACTTGAGCTTTTTACTGTTCAGGGGTCTAGGGTCAATCTTTAAACTGGAATCATTTCTTGAGAGTTGGTTATTTATAACACATTTACGGAACTCCTATTGTCCAATCTTGTTAAGCAGTAAATGGCGTTTAACTGTCAAACATGCCACGTCTCAATGACCCACCACTGCATCTTACCGCATTTCATGAACAATCTACCTGTATTTCCATTTGCTCATGGAGATGCATCAATGTGCCAGGGAAGCCAAATGTGTGTGAGAAGGAGAAAATGTGAAAGACTGTTAAAGAATCATTCATCAATTGTGTAGTTGCTGTGATAAGCAGTTTGAACTCTGCCTGATTAAACTTTCTCTGTGCAAAACAGACAACAGAAAGAAAATGTACTCTAAATAAAGGTTATGATCACACTGAAAGAAATTGTTTGTTTCTCATCAGATTGACTCCTTTTTTTGTTGTTGTTTTGTTTTTTTCAAGACAGGGTTTCTCTATGGCTTTGGAGCCTGTCCTGGAACTAGCTCTGTAGACCAGGCTGGTCTTGAACTCACAGAGATCCGCCTGCCTCCTGAGTGCTGAGATTAAAGGCGTGTGCCACCACCGCCCGGCCTCAGATTGACTCTTGATTTCAAAAGGAAGGAGGCCTTTTGCAACTCCTCAAATCTGAATTAGAGATTATCTTGCCAAATCTTGATGGAGAAAGCTTAGCTTCCTCCTCTCACCCCCCCCCCCCCAGAGCAACACTCCCAGCTGAGAATGGTACCCTTGCTGTTTTGGGCCTTCAAGGGATTCCAGCCTGATTTGAAAGGTTGTGAATGAAGGAGGAAACTCCTAAGAAGCGGAAAGGTTTCCCACTTCCAACATACCTGTGAACATCGGCTACTCGGAGCAACGTGCAGGGACCGTTAAAGGATCCAGGGCCGGTTCACTCACAAGAAAAATGGTGTTACTTCTGTTCATAATCCAACCCACCTTTTAAACAGCAGCACGTAAAAGAAGACGCCAGAGTATCAACAAAGGGAGATCAGGAAGCAGAAAGCAGAGCGTTTTTCCATGGCCAAGAAGGCACAAGTGTTCTCCGAACTAAGGTGTGCCCGTTAGCTCTTAATGTTTCTCAAACCTTCCCTGGGAACGTACATGAAAAGGGAGGGCACTGACATTAATATTAACAAGCTGTCACAAGTTTTCTCGGGAGTAAAATATTTAACAAGGAATGCTGCAAAGAATGGCAGCCATCAACCATTCTGGATTTTGGAGATACCTCTCCTCTAGGTCTTGGGCAGAGCACAAAAGTTAAGGCCAGAAGGAGTAATTTCAGAGTAAAAAAGTTTTTGATTTCTGTAAGCACAGCTGTGACAGTACTCCACAGCCTAGGGATGGCTGTGAGCCTGTCCCCAGCTCCTGGCATAGTGGGGGTGGGGATGAAGAAGAAACACCACGCCGATCAGAGTCTTGACTTAGTGCACCTCAGTTTCTGAAGGAAGTCTCAGAATTTGTTAGCCTTTACCCTCGTCTCCAGCTGTTTCTTAGCAGGCTGGCCTTTCTTATTTAGATTCAACCAACTCTGACTGACTTGCCCTCCCTCACAAGGGACCTGCTCCTCCTGTGCCCCCACAAATTCTCTCAAATGCAAAAGAACTGTGAAGGGGTCTAGTGACTCCCAATAGTGGAGAAAGGGGGGGCTGAAGCACAGAAGACGACGTCCGGAGAGGCCCGCAGGAACTTAGGCAAGACTCGCAAAACCAACAGCTGTCGCTACTCGGAGCCCGAGATCGGTGGGGTGGAGGATCGTGGGAAGGGTCGCGGCCCTCTCTAGGTCTGTCCACCCTCCCTGAGGCTCCCACTCCATTCTGCTGCCCATCCTTACCTGGACGATTCTCAGACAGCACTTAACAAGTGCCACTAGCAAGTTAGCTTCCCAGGACCTGCGACTGGGGAGTGTCCATCAAAGCCTCGCCCGCTGGCGCCCGCGCCACGCCCCCTAGAGGCCACACCCCAGCCCTTCGAGCACCGTTGAAGCCGAAGGGACCGCCCTAATCACGCCCCGTTAGATCTGGCGTGCCTCTGCTCTCTGCCCAGACACACCCCTCCTACGTAAGCCACGCCCCTAAGCCCGAGCCACGCCTCTGAGTTCCTCACCCCTTCACACCCCTTCTCCCTCTCTCTTTGCCCGCAGCAGGCAACGTTTCTGGGATAAAAGCAACATTTCTTAGATAAAATCAGACTGCTGGCCTAAAAGCCTCTAAGTCTAAAAAGTGGCTTTCCTCAAGTTTCGTCCATCTCTGAGCAGCATGATTTTGACATGCTAAGGTTGAAACGTTGGATGTGTTCCTTCCTTTCAGCTCAATTTACCCAAGTTTCGAAACATCCCCTGAACTTGAACTGTGAGTTCATGTTCATGTTCCTTTCAACCAGTTTTCATACCTTTAAACCGCGACTGTGAAATGGTGCTTCTAGCCCTCCGACCTTATCTGATTTTAAATGCAAGGCAGAGGTACCAAATAAGCGCTCTCTATTTCCTGGAGTCTCTTAAAGATAATTTTTCTTAGGCAACCAATGCCCTCTTGCTATGTAGGGACTGAGCGTCTTGACGTTAACCTCACTAAATCGGTTGTGAGAGCACACACTCAGTTATCTTTCCTCCTTCCGGTCCAAGAAAAATATGGCCAAGTTACCACCAGCTTGCTGCACTTGTTCTTACATCCCTGACTCATTCATTCAAATCACATTTCTGGTGTAGATGGTCCTTGGGAAAGTAAGACCAACCTCAAGGTTCGTATGGCTTAATGTTGCCTCAGCTCTGGTTGAGATGTGCCCCCCCCCAAAAAAATAAAATTCAAAAGGGAAGATATAGTAAGGGGTTAATCGGTGAGGAGGACTTAATAGTCACAGGTCCTCCTCCTCCTCTTTACCATGAATATGCATTTCTTTCCTTGAAATATTTTCTTAAGAATAAGAACTTCTTTTTCACGTGTGGGTGTTTTGCCTGAATGTATATAGGACCACTACGTACATACCTAGCTCCCATGAAGGTCAGAAGAAAGCCCTGGATTCTCTGAAGCTGGAATTATGGATGGTTGCGAGCTACCATGTGTGTTCTGGGAGCCAAACCTTGGTCTTCTGCAAAACCACACAGTAATCTTAACCTCTGAACCATCTATTAAGACCATGAAAATACATTTCTTTAAAAAAAAAAACCTTTCAGGTATATCACACAAGAAGCAAACAGGTTTATCTTTTAAAAAACGCCAAGTACAAGAGGCTTGACTCTAGAGGGGTTCCCAGGTGTCCACGGGGATGACCCTGGGCAGTGGAGGAAAGGGTGTCTGAACTGGCCTTGTCCCATCGTAAGACTGATGACTATCTTGAATATCACTATAGAACCTTCGTCCAGTGACAGAGACAGAGACCCACACTGGAGCACTGGACTGAGCTCCCAAGGTCCAGATGAAGAGCAGAAGGAGGGAGAATATAAGCAAGGAAGTCAGGACCACAGGGGGTTGGTCCACCCACTGAGACAGTGTGCCTGAACTAATGGGAGCTCACCAAAGCCAGCTGAACTGGAACTGAACAAGCATGGGATCAATCTGGACCCTCTGAATGTGGCTGACAATGGGGGCTGACTGAGAAGCCAATGATAATGGCACTGGGATTTGTTTCTATGGCATGTACTGGCTTTTTGGGATCCTAGTCTATTTGGATGCATACCTTCCTAAGCCTGGATGGAGGGGGGAGGGCCTTGGACTTCCCACAGGGCAGGGTAGTCTGCCCTCTCTTAGGACTGGAGGGGGAGTGGGGGAGCTGAAGGGAAGTGGGAGGAGGGGAGGAAGAGAAACTTTTGAATGGCATTATTTATAAAGTAATAAATTATTAGAAAAAAATATACACAGTAAAAACATCTCAAGTATCATATCTATAGCCTACTCCTAACTATAGCACTTTTTCTTTTGGTTCTTCATGACAGGGCTTCTTTGTGTAGCCCTGGCTCTGGAACTAGCTCTGTAGAAGCAGGCTGGCCTTGAACTCACAGAGATCTGCCTGCCTCTACCTCCCAAGTGCTAAAATCAAAGGCCTGCACCACCACCACCTGGCATATAACTACTTCTTAAAACAACCGTCTTTGCTTACAAATAGAGCAGTGGGTAATAAAACCTAAGATCTCCTATTGCTTACGGTTCATAGTACAAGTAGTAGAAAGGGGCTTAAAAAGATTCCCAGGCCCTCCTGGATGTAAGAAGGAGAGAGAGGGGGTCACTGTTCACTTTCCCGCTGCTTCTCTGATCAGTTGGTTTTAACCCCAAGTTTTATTTAATGAAAGAACAATGCCAGTAATTGTTTCAAATATATATGTGAGGAATTGTCTTGATTGTTAGTGGATATAGACTCAAGCTTACTATGAACTTCACCATTCGCTATGCAGAAAGCCAGCTAAGCAATTGAGCCAGCAAACAATGTTCCTCCATGGTGTCCTCTGTACTCTCTTGGCTGTGAATTCGTTTCTTGGTTAAAGGTAATGCTGTGTGGAATAGAGAATAGGCCTGGCTTCAGGTTCCTGCTTGAATTCCTTCAGTGATGGACTGCAACCTGCAAATAGAAACCAGAGAGATCCTTTCCTCTTCTAACTGGCTTTTGGTCGGTGTGTTTTTCCACAGCAGCAGAGAGGAAATTGGGACAAGGGCAACTCCTCATCTGTCTGTTTCCTGACTACCGTGTCATGAAGTGCTTTGCTCTGCCACACCCTTCCTACCACAATGGATTAAACCCTCCGAATTTGGGGGTGAAAATAACTCTTTCCTCTCTTCCGCCATTTCTGTCAGATACTGTGGTAACAGAGACAGTAAAACTACCCAGTGCTGTTGGTTTCGTTGATTTTGGGAAGTTCATGCTTCTTAATCTTAAGATTATTTATGTTGTCTTCATGTACAACTGCATAGTGGATTCCATTATCAATGACTGTGTATATAGATGCCATGTAGATGATGGGAATTGAACTCAGGACCTCTGGAATTGCAGCCAGCACTCTTAACCGCTGAGCCATCTCTTCAGACTCTTCTTAAGCTTTAGTTCAGAGAAAAATCTCAAACTCTAATGAGGATGATATTGTGAGCTAAGCAGAAAATATGTATCTTAAAGAGTCTCAAGGGCTGGAGAGATGGCTCAGTGGTTAAGAGCATTGCCTGCTCTTCCAAAGGTCCTGTATCAATGTACAAAATGTCTTAAAAAGAGGTAGAAATATGCATGCATACAATATGACAAAATAATTTTGTATAGTTATACAAATATTGTAAACAGAAATAACAAATATAATTTGAACTTGTATCAATATACAAGAAACTATTCCAGTGTAATTGTCCACAAATAATAGTTCACAAGTATTCACTCTATTACTCACTATTATTACTATTATTAGTGTGAATAAGTTCACACTAAATTACCTATTATCCCATTCAATCTTCCCTTTTTTTGATTTCTAGGCCTACACAATTTCCACCTCAACCCCCAACCCTATGCAACTAATAATCATCCCCTAAATGGTATCTTTAACCATGAGGACAAATTTTGTTGGGAGAGGGGACGTCACTTTCTAGAATTGCTTCCTGCTGTCATGCAATGTTTTTTTCTATGGGATCCTATAAAAGTTAAATGATGGTTAAGTCTTAAGACTGCTGTTTTGTAGAATTACAAATGGTCTCTGAGTAGTCAATAGGGTCTTTTTGTTTGTTTGTTTTGAAGTTCTTATTTGGAGTTTTGGACAGAATGTTATAAGAAGGTGCACCATTTCTAAAGCTGGTACCCAAAAACCAGTCTCATAGTAGCACTATCAGCATCATGACGTCATATCAACCAGATGGAGTCATTGTTGTGGGGCCCCATCTTCCTCCTGGAAGCTTCAAAGATTACTGCAGAAAATCTACTGTTCATTGCGGCATACTTAAGCATTATTTATATAAATATATATTCAATGAAAGATATGATATAAACAAAATGGGCATGGAAAAATATTAAATATTTCCTTTAAACATCTATCTTCTTTCTGTCCCATACCAGATGGCTCCTGACATGAGACAGAAATTCTGAATTTTACTTTTAACAACATGCTTGGATTTAGAGAAGGATAGCCATTACCCAACTCCAAAGCCAGCTCTTATTTTTAAGGAGATTTGGATATGTATCCAAATAATCAAATTTTACCATGCAGATAATACAGCACCATAAGGCAGATTTCTCTTTGTTTGTTGATTTTTTTCTGGATAGCTATCTTTTTATCTTTAGGCATCTAGATGTCCAAGATCTCTCCAGTCTTTGAAGATGAATATTTTCCTTCAAGGGCAAGAACAGAACTCTGCCCCAACCCTTATGAGGTTTTCTTACCACCTGTATAATTGCCACTTCTGTGGATGAGCAATCATTTCTCTTTCTCAAGAGGTGTCTCTTTTTCAAACTGAATCTTTATCAATCTTGATGGTATCCATAACTTTTCTTCTCCTGTGGAAACAAGAGCAAAACCCCTTCTCCAACATAGCACATCTCCTGGTTCCCATTGTGAGGTCAGCACATCCTGAAATACACTGGCTGATTTAATTCAGAAGTTTTTTTCAATTATCCAATGTCTTTCTGCTGCTGTTGTTCCTTTCTCATTAGCATTAAGAAAATTCAAGGTTAATAAAGCATTATGCAATTTATTTCTGGAGGTATTTTCCATCCCTTTCTGTTTGTTCAGCATATTCTTTATAGTTTGATTTGATCTTTCTATAACTGTCTGATCTGTAAGATTGTTTGGTATACCTGTAATATGTTTTATATTATAATAAGCAAAAAACTATTTTCATTTTCTTAGACACATATGCTGGACCATTGTCTCTCTTTATTTGTGCAGGTATACCCATGATGGCCATAACTTCTAATAAATGAATGAGCCTTTTCTGAGCTCAAAGCAGTTGCTTATTGAAAACCTGAATAAGTGTCAATGGTGCGGGCTGGAGAGATGGTTTAGCAGGGATACATGATGACAGAGCGCTCAGATGTAAAATATTGTGCCTTGTCTTCATCTCTTTTTAAAAAAAGTACCAATGGTGTGGTGTACATATTTTAATTTTCCAAATTATGTAAAGTGAAACACATCCATCAGCCAGATCTCATTCCTTTGAATACCCTTTGGGTTACTCCCTGCTGGTAATGATATTTGGCTAAAGAAAGGGCAAGTAGGTCATCTCTTTATAATCTCCTTAGCTTGTTGCCATGTAATAGAAAATTCTTTCTTTAAACCTTTGCTATTGACATGATGTGCCTTCAGCACACTTCCAATCAATAACTGATCAATTTCTGCATTACCTTGTGCTAGAGGACCTGGCAGACCCATTTGGGATCAGATGTTATGTATATGGGACAAAGCCTATTCCTGATTATGTCTTGAAACTCTATGAATAATGAAGTCAATTCTGTATCATCTGGTATAAATTCAGTGGTTTCAATATGCAAGACAACACTTTCTACATATTGTGAATCAGTAACTATATTGAGAGGTTCTTTAAAATCCCTTAGTACCATGACAATAGCATATAATGCTGCCTTTTAGACAGAATTATAAGGGCTTTGTTCCACCTTACTTAATTATTCTGATTTGTAACCTGCCTTCCCTGATTTATTTGCACCAGTATAAAATGTATGGACTCCAGTTATTGGTGCATCATGTACAATCAGGGAAGAATTCAAGTAGTTCTCTTCATAAGGTTAAGTCTATCACTCCTGGGATAATTGCTATTAATTTCTCCAAAAAATTAACACTTCCAATGCATCTGAGGTCCATTTTCTAGGACATCTGAGATTAATTGAAACCCATTGTGTGGGGTTGCCTTAGTGCTTGAAGACCATGTTTTCACCATTTCCCTGACAAATGGTGAATGTAGCTCATAAGAAACTATTGCTTGTTTTATTTCTTTTAGATTGCTCATACATATTCATAGTTGGTTCCCATGCATATTCTTTGACTACCTTAGAGCACTTTGTGCCAGATGGTCTTTCTGAGGAAATTACTGGATATGCAGTTGAAACTCTGTGTAAGTCATCCAGGGCTCTGGCATGTACAGATGAGATTAAATGCTGTCCTTGTACCTTCTGTCCCTGCTCATCAATTTCAATAAATTCCTCAATCTTTTAAAATCTTTTTACTACTGTCTTTTTTAAAGTCGGAATCCCCGGTCCTGTGTTCTGTTCTAAGATATGAAACTTGTCCAGTAGGGATAATGTCTCATCCTTGGATATATAACTTTTCAACAGATTCTTACAGTTAGATTCAACAGCACAAATTCTTTCAGAAAATTTTATCAAATTGATGCTATTCCTCTCCATAGTATTGAACCATTTTCAATGAGATAATATTGAAAACAAAGTTAATACCTAGAATCAAATAATAGGAAGGAAAATAGTGTAAGTCTTACACTGTACCTTCCATAATATAAGCAAAATAATTATTGAACTCCTGGATGTTATCAGTCATTTTTTTGTAGTTTTTCAGATCTTACCTGTCATAAAGTAATTCCAATGAATCGGAGTAGGTGTAATCATCGTTACTGGCCAGCAGGTGTCGCAGTTGCAGCCATGTGGCCAAGAGACACCAGCAGTGGTGAACAGCACGTGTTACTTATATACTGAAAAATATGCTTTGTTTAACAAATTAAGAACAGTCACTAAGGCAGTCAAATGATTCCAAGAGTTGGGGCCCAGGATAAAGAGAAATCCCAAAGTTTTACATCAGTGTGAGTTGTGGACTGTGTGCACTGCACGGATTGCAGGCAGCAGTGTGTGGGCTGGCGTGTAGGTCATGAGCCAGGGAACATTGAGCAGCAGCCTGCTGCATCTGAGAGTCAGCTAAAGCCGTGGGTGGGAGAGTCAGTACCCAGTGTGCCACATGGCTGGTGAACTGATCCAAAAAGTGTGAACTGGGCCCCACAATGGGGGGCCAGATGATGGCTGAAGATACAAAATAATCCCACACTAGTTCAGAATTACATATAATAAAGTGTTACTTATATAGGGAAGACTTACAGATCACTGTCTTAAATCACAATCCTCTGCATGAACAGGGAATAGGAACAGAGCCTAGCAGCCAGAAGTGAGAGCCTAAAACAAGAGAGTGAGTGCACGCTTTACAGCTGCATTTACAGTATAAGAGACTATGGCTAAGTGGGCTGGTATCTTAAAGGCTATTGGCTGAAGGAGTGGAAGGATCTCACACAGCAATGTGCTTCATACATTTACACAATGGAGTACTACACAGTGGTAAAAAAAACAATGGCATCTTGAAATTTACATGCAAATGGATGGAACTAGAAAAATCCATCTGAGTGAGGTAACCCAGACCTAGAAAGATGAACATAGTATGTACCCACTCACAAGTGGATAGTAGATGTAAAGCAAAGGATAATGAGTCTATAGTCATATATATATATATATGCCAGCTAAGTAACAAGGAAATCCTCTGGGAAGGGGAAACAAACAACAATATCTCCTGAGAAAATTGGGAGTGCGGGGATAGGAGAGCGAAGGGAAGGTGGGAGGGGAGGAGAGAAGGAGGGGGTAGGAGAACTTGAGGGAATGGAATGGTTGAGATGGGGGAAAGATAGACATGGCAAGCAAGGAGAGAGATATCTTGATTGAGGGAGCTATTGTGGGGCTAGCAAGAAACCTGGCACTAGAGAAATTTCCAGGAATCCACAAGGATGACCCCAGTTAAGACCCTAAGCAATAGTGGAGAGGGGGCCTGAACTGGCATTGCCCTGTATTCAGATTGATGACTATCTTAAATGCCTTCATAGAACTTTCATCCAGCAACTGATGGAAGCAGATGCAGAGATCCACATTGGAGCACTGGTCTGAGCTCCCAAAGTCCAGTTAAAGAGTGGAAGGAGTGAGAATATGAGCAAAGAGGTCAAGACCATGATGGGGACACCCACTGAAACAGCTTACCTGAGCTAATGGGAGCTCACCAACTCTAGCCTAACAGTGAGGGAAACAGCATAGGTGCAAACTAGGCCCTCTGAATGTGGGTGACAGTTGCATGGCTGAGGCAGACTACAGGGCCACTGGCAGCGACACCAGGATTTATCCCTACTGCTTGTACTGGCTTTTTGGAACCCATTCTCTTTGGATGAATACCTTGCTCAGCCTAGATATAGTGGGGAGGGCCTTGGTTCTGCCTCAAACAATGTGTTAGACTTTGTTGCCTCCCCATGAGAAGCCTTACCCTGTCTGAGGAGTAGATGGGGGTGGGATGGGTAGAAGGTGGAAGGAGCAGGAGGAGGGGAGGGATTAGGAACTGGATTTGACATGTAAAATGAGAAAAGAGAGTTTTTTAAAAAAATAAATTAAAAAGAGAAAGAAACGTGCTGCAGATCTGGGCCTGAACCAGGGCTACTGGATGGTGGTGAATGAAGGTGCAGATGGGGGACAGTCTGTCTACCATATTCATGTCCATGTTCTCGGGGGTCAGCAGATGAATTGACCTCCTGGCTAAGCAGTTTGGGGATAATTTTCCCTTCTCTAGGTAGTGACTCAGTTGGCATGCTTCAGTATGCTAAATGGTACACATACTTTTACATGTGTATGGAGAAACCGAAGAGATCATTTCAAATCCTGTGCCTAATAAAAGACATTGTTGCAAAAAAAAACCCAACAAACAAAAACTAGCCAGTACACTGGGTTTGGTGAGCATATGCCTTTAAATCCCATGACTCAGCAGACTGAGCGCCATACATGTGAGGTCAGCCTGGTTTACATAGTGAGTTTCAATACAGCCAGGGCTATGCAGAGGGACCTTTTCTCAAAAAACAAAAACAAAATAACAAGCAAAAGAACATAGTGTTGGGGAATGAGAAATGGTTCAGAAGCTAAGAACACTGGCTGCTTTTTCAGAGGACTTGGGTTCAATTCCCAGCACCCATATGGTAGCTCACAACTATCTGTAACTCCAGTTCTAGGGGTTCCCATACCCTCTTCTGGTATCCAAGGCACTGCATGAAAGAGTTGCACAAATATACATGTAGACAAAACACTCATACACATACGAAACATTTTTTTTTAATTTAAAGATATAATGTTGGCAAAATTACACTCGGTTTGTCTGAGTTAATTTTTATTTTCAAGGAGTAGTGATTAACTTTCCATGAAGTAAACAAGAAAAGTCGGCAGGGGAGAAGAATCAAAGTTCATATTGGTTATGCCTGCCTGCCTGCTGACATGCTCCTTGCCATGATGATCATGGACTACCCCTCTGAGACTGTAACCAAGCACCCAATAAAAGTCTGCTCAGCGCCACAGAGCGGCAGGGCCAACATCTCTCACACACACCAATTTCAGCTCCTTCAGGGATAAACTCAGGAGTGGTAGAGTCAGATCACAAGGACATTCTGATTTTAATTTTTTGAGGAGCCCGCATTGTTTTCCAGGGTGTCCTTGCTAATTTGTATCGTTTCCAACAGCGTCTAAAGCTCGGTTCCCTTGTCTCCATCTCCATGTGTAAGTGCTACCAGTATTTTCACAACGGCTGTTCTAACTGCAGTGACGTGGAACCTCATGTTACCTTTGATTTGCAATGGATGAGTGGATGCCAGGACCGCAGGGCCATGGGAAGCACTGGCTTTCCTGCAGCCTCCACCAGCCCTGCTGCCCTGCCCTGTCTTGTAGGTGAGCCTGGCTGTCTTACTTTCCATCTGCCCCTTCATGTGCATCCCACGAAGATAGCAGGGTTATTACTATCCACTAGATTCCCCCGAGCCAAAGCCCTAATGGTCCTTATCTGCTTTCTCTTCTTCACTCTCACTGGCTGGGGAGCCCTGCAGATTCACCTGGTAAAGGTTTCTTGGTCTGTGTGCTCTGTTGTATATGTACACAAGGCCATTACCGATTACTAGTTATGGCTTCGACTTAGAGCCAGACTCTCCCACAGCCACACAGCATACTGGCCCTACAAGCAGTTGGGAGTATGCTTCTCTTCCTGTAACCACCATAAGCCTTTCACTTGGTGAAACTCACCTGGTGAGTTTCCGCACTCCCTAGCCGAGCCTATAAAAGTCCTTATTTCTTGCCCTCAACCTGCTTTCCGGGCTTCTCCCAACCCCACCCCTGTGGTGATATTTCATTTGTATTTGAATAGATAAAGCTTGCCTGACTTCAGAGAGTAAAACAGCCCCACTGGTCAGCCGTACAGACCAGGCAGTGCTCTTAACGACTGAGCCATCTCTCCAAGCCATGCATTGGTTCTTCTTCAAGTTGTTTTCTCCTCCTCATCTATGTGGGCCTAGCATGCAAGATCCAGCATGAGGATCACCTCTAGAACTCCTCACAGATTCTCCAAACTCCAGTGGCTAAATTATCTGTGTTCCTTTGATACTTCATTGTTGGTGGTTGTTTTACTTTTTACTCTCTGCTCTTTTGGGGACCCACCACACACCTCCCAAATAAATACAAGATTTATTCTTTCTCATGAATGCTGGCCTTAGCTTGGCTTGTTCCTTGCCAGTTTATCTTGTAGACGAGGCTGGCCTCGGACTCACAGAGCTCCTCCTACCTCTGCCTCCCAAGTGCTAGAATTAAAGGCGTGTGCCACCACCGCTCGGCTACCTTGCCAGCTTTTCTTACATTGTCCTATCTCCCTTTTGCCTCTGAACTTTTATATTTCTCTATTCAATATACCTTTCTTTTCTTCCTACTCTATGACTTGCTGTGTAGCTGGGTGGCTGTCCCCCGGAGTCCTCTCCTTCTCCTATTCCTCTCTCTCTCTCCTAGATTTCTCCTCCTGTTTATTCTCTCTGCCCGCCAGCCCCACCTATCCTTTCTCCTGCCTAGCCATTGCCCATTAGGCTCGTTATTAGACCAACCAGGTGTTTTAGACAAGCAACGTAGCACAGCTTCACAGAGTTAAACACGTACAACATAAAAGAATGCAACACATCTTTGCATCATTAAAGAAATTTTCCACAGCATAAATGAGTATAGCATATATTAAAATAGTATTTCACAATATTCATGGTGTTTCTTCTTTTGTGGTGCTAGGGATTAAACTCAAGGCCTCAAGCAACCTAGGTAAGTAGTGTTGCACTGAGCTACACCCACAACCCACATTTTTAGATCCGCAGTCTACTGTTCTTTCAGCTGAGCTACCTCTGCCACGTCTCTAAAAATAAAAATTGGCCTCATCCTTACTTCTCTGTGAATTTTCCATATTAGGATTCTCAGGGATACTCACCTCAGCTGGCTGAGACAGGGTTGACCATATAGAGATGCTCAGGGAATCTTTAAGATCAAATCTAGTTAGCGTGGGTAATGGGCTGGACATACAGCTTGGCTGGTAGAGTACTTGCCCAAGTGTTGGAGCCCTGCTCCAACCTCATCACTGTGTACACAGTAAATGATGGTCCCTTCCTACAATCCCAACGCTGGAGAAGTGGAGGCAGGAGAATCAGGAAGAATTCAAGGTCATCCTTGCTTAGAGAACAACTTTAAATCCAGACTGGGATGCTTGAGACCCTGTGTCAAAAACAAAACAAAACAAAAAACAAAAACCCAAAACAAAACAAAAAACCCTATAAGAAAATAATCTGTTCAGATACTTATCAATGAAGACTTTGAGGCTTCATGTGAGCCTATTTGCCTTGAAGTAAGGCCTACAATAGTAGAAACATGGGGTTATGATGAACAAGTCAGCATGATATTTGAATAATGAGTAACCTGTCTATATTTACTGTACTTTGTTTAAAGCAAGGTAGATTATGTAGCCCTAGTTTGCCTGGTACTTGCTATGTAGATCAGACTGGCCTCAAACTCACAGAGATCTGCCTGCCTCTGCCTCTAGAGTACTGGGATTAAAGGTGTTCAATACCAGGTGTGGCTTAAAATCAATTATTGATAATAATAATTTTAGTAAAATAGGGATAAAAGGATATTTTTACCCAAATACATGTCACATATGCACATCTATGTGTTTGTAGATTTTTTTGTTTTGTTTTTGAGACAGGCTCTCCCTATGTAACTCAGGCTAGGGTCTACTCTGAGATCCTCCTGCAACAGTCTTTGGGTTTTTTTTTTTTAAATTATAGTCTACACAACAATGTTCAGCTAACACATATCCTTTTTTTAAGCAGTGATTCACCAGATTCTCTGGAATAGAAACTTTCCCCATCCAATAAGGAAAATGATGCTAAGTGTGGTGCAGATGCACAGCTTTAATCCCAGCCCTCAGGAGGCAAGGCAGGCAGATCTCTATGAGTTCAAGGCCAGCCTAGTCTACATAGTGAGGTACAGGCCAACCAGTGAGACTCTAACATAAAACAGGACCTGCCCCCAACCCAGAGCAACTGAATTAGAGATAACTTAGTGGTTAAGAATACTTGCTGCCCTGGCAGAGGACCAAAGTCTTAGCTCATAAACACCTGCGATTCCAGTTTCAGGGTATCTAATGCCCCTTTCTGGCTTCTGCCAGTACTCTCATGTGCATATACATACATACACACACACACATATATTTCTGGTAGTGGTACTACAATTAAATAAAACATTAAAGACAATTTGGATAAGATGACTTACTGTAATCCAGGCACTCAAGAGGATGAAGCAGAAGAATCACTGAAAATTCAAAGCTAGCCTAGAGTATTGAGTCAGAAGACTCTACCAAAATCTACAAACAACAATAAATAGTACACAAAAGAACAAAAGTCTTAGTGACTGTTGAAATGGGATAAATTTTAATGCATACCTAGAAAACATGGAAAATCAGGGCAGTAGCCATATGAAAAATTGAAAAGTGAACTAAGAACCTGCAAAGAATGTATTCAAATAAACTTGTAAAAAAAAAGCTAAGAACAAGGAACATGTTGGAGAGAGAGAGAGAGAGAGAGAGAGAGAGAGAGAGAGAGAGAGAGAAGAGCAAATAATAAACTATACAGTTTACCTCTTTCATTAAGAGTTTCAGCTCTTACATTGAAAAAGCTGTCTTTTCTCCAGTGTATGTTGTGGTAGCTTTGTCAAAATCAGATGGTTATAAGTGCCACAATGTATGAATTCTTTAATTTTAAAAATTTTGTATACATGAGCATTTGTTTAGGCACACACACACGCACACACACACACTTCTCAGGGTACATTACTGATGATTCTAAGTGTTCTTAGGGTGTGCTCTTCAAGGTATCTGTAGCCTAGTGGTGAGACTGGAAATATGTATACGAGAAGAAAGTAACTCTTAACTACCTTGATCATAATATGCAATGATGGGGTTTCTTTGTTAGTCAAAAGGCGGCTTCTCTGTGGACGCTCATTTTAAACTGAGACAGGACCCTCCCTGCAAGGGCTAAAAAGGCTTGAGGCAGAGGAGCTGGCTCTCGTGAGGATGCCCCGGATGGAGATGTGCTGATGATGTTGCTGCCAGGCCATTTGAAGTCAACAACACTGCAGTCAAAGGCGGATGAGTAATGCGGGCTGCTTAATGAAGCAGGCTGTTTGGGCTGCAGTTCAAGCACTGGGCTGGATTCCACCTGCACTGCAGTAAAGGAGGCTGTAGCCCTCCATGATCAGCCTTCTCCTGTGGGAAAAGAAACCACAGAA
Organism: Microtus ochrogaster; assembly: GCF_000317375.1. Classification (NCBI taxonomy): domain Eukaryota; kingdom Metazoa; phylum Chordata; class Mammalia; order Rodentia; family Cricetidae; genus Microtus; species Microtus ochrogaster. The sequence continues at coordinate 45,522,460 of NC_022026.1, read as the reverse complement.
AGCAAGATAAGGTTGAAAAGTCTCTTCTAAGGGCAGGTGTCTCTTATGAGCATGGTGGACAGAGGGAAAACACCAGTGGCTTGGCCACTTTGTCAGTCTGATTTTCAGAGGATTTCTCTCTCTCTCTCTCTCTCTCTCTCTCTCTCTCTCTCTCTCTCTCTCTCTCTCT